>NW_020173198.1:11893488-12054834 GCF_003031525.2 Neophocaena asiaeorientalis asiaeorientalis | reverse complement strand
GGGCATGAACCCGCGTCCCCTCCATCGGCAGGCGGACTCTCAACCACTGCGCCACCAGGGAGGCCCCAAGATATATTATTGACCGACGAAATGCAAATATTTATTGCATACTATCCCTTGTATGGGAGAGAAAATACACTATACATTTATATTAAGTTTGTACGTGAAGGAATTATCCCTGGAAGAATAAACAAGAAACACCAGGGAGGAGACCCAGATGGATGAGAGACGTGGAGGAAAGGAGACTTACTTTCCAGAGCATTCCCTATAAATCTTATACCATGCATGTATTACCCACACAGAGGAATACATTTTAATAGAAGAATAATCCCACAGATATTTCAGCAATTTTTTATGTGTGCCATGTGTTTCAGCTGGGATTTAATGTATTTGAAACAGTGTAGTAGAGAAACACTATTCTATGGCAGTAGTTGTAGGAACTGTATAGATATTTTACATTAATTGTATTTTAAATATTTTATTGTGAATGATTTTAAACATAAACAGAAGTAGGCAGAATAGTATAAATTAAGGGTTGGAAAATTCTGTAAAGGGCCGAATAGTATCTATTTCAGGCTTTGAGGGTCAGATAATCTCTGTAGCAACAACTCAACTCTACCATCACCATGCAAAATCAACGAGAGAAAATACATGAACAAGTGGGCATGGTTGTGCTCCAATAAAACTTTATTTACAAAAACAGGAAATAGGCTGGATTAGGCCCTCAGGCCAGAGTTTACTAATCCTTGATATAAACGACCCCTAGGGACCCAGCCCCCAGCCCCACTACCATCAATTCATGGTCAGTGCTGCCCCATCAACTACCCCCCAAATTATGTGGAAGAAAATCCCAGACATCATATCATTTCATCTTCAGTGTTTGCAAATATTCTTCTAAGAGATGACTCATCTTTTAACATCACACGTAAATAGTCAACAATATCTTAATATTATCAAAATTCAGTCTCCATTCAAATTTCTGATTGTCTAATAAATGTAACACATCTTAGCAGTTGTGTTTTTGAACAGATACAATTAATTGAGGTCCACACATTGCTCCTAAGTCTCCGTTATATATTTTTTTACATTGATTCTATTTGTATGTCTTTTAGATCGAGGTAGGATTTTCCTGAAAAAATTAAGTCCAACATGTAATATTAGATGCCCTGTGCTTCCTCTAAAGTATTTTTGTTACAATCTGAGGGGCAGCCACCAAGTGAATAGTAATGCCCAAATTACAGAATCATGAACTGAATAGCCAATCACCTGTTCACGATTAGTTAAACAAATCAAATGTCATCGCACAAAATCATCAACCGTTTGCCTTCAAGGCTGCAGGCATTTAAAAAAGAAAACTTCTCCTGCCTGTGCAAGTCATCTCACTCCTAGGAATTCATCTTAATATAATATTCAGAGATACAGTCAAAGATGCCCGATGAAGGATTGCATGGCTGCACTGTTTATAACAATACAATATTAAAAACAACCAAAGCCTCCAACCATAAAGAACTGATAGCATTTGTTACAATACTGGTTCAATATTGGTGGAATATTACATGATGGTTGAAAATCATGGTTTTTAATATTCCTGTGGTGGTAAGTCAATGTTCTTGACAAAATTTTAATCGACGAGAAGCAAAACCCCAAACTGCATACACATATGATTATATGAATCTCTGGATGGAAAGCAATAAAACGTCTCATTGTTATCTCTAGATATGGAGTTATGTGGCTCTCACTTAGATATTTACTTTTTTGTAAACTTTCCAAATTTTCTTTACTGTGCGTGCTCTACTTTTTAAATCAGAACAGCAAAACTATTATTAATGTTATGAAGATTTCCAGCTCTCCCCTTCCTTCTGGTCTCCTCTTGTCTGTCTCTGTTTGTTCCTGCCCTTTCCAACCCTCCTATTGCCTCCTTCCTCTGTCTGGTAAATTCATCAGGGATTACATCATCCCGTTAACTTTGCTCAGGGCGGTAAAGGCTGCCATTCCTGGCCCTTTAGGTCAACAGCACCATGCCTTCACAAACCCAGCACGAATGGGCCTTAAGGGCAATAACTCTAAACTTCACCCCCCTCTGCAGAAATGGGCTGACACCACGTGCCCATTTTCTGCCATCCTCTCTCTTTTCTTGGAGCATGACAATCAGGAATTGAAAATCACGGCAAGGATTCACAGTTGATTCTGTTGGAAAACCAGAATCAAAGGAAAAGTCCAGTATTTGGTGGTGGGCTACATAAATCCATAATCCTACCATAGAAAAACAGAGAACAGCAAGGAAGGAGCCTGACAGTGGAGGGGGCTCATGGTCAGCCACTTTCACCCTGGGCATCTGTTACCAGCTCCCCCGTCACTCCCCTGTGCTCCTTCTACTCGCCCATGTGGGTCTCCTCACAGTTCCTGGAACAAGCCAGGTGCTCTGTGGACTCAGGCTGCTCCTCTGCCTGGAGATGCTCCTCTCCCTCCCCTTCTCCAGAACCTTCCCCAGAAACCACCTTGTTCATGAGGTTTCCCATCTAAAATGTCAACTTCCCCTGACACACACCCTCAACATGCATAGTGGGGAGGCGGAGGAAATCTCCCCTCTATTACCCTTTTTTTTGTTTTTTCAACATCTTTATTGGAGTATAATTGCTTTACAATGTTGTATTAGTTTCTGCTGTATAACAAAGTGAATCAGCTGTACATATACGTATATCCCCATATTGCCTCCCTCTTGCGTCTCCCTCCCACCCTCCCTATCCCACCCCTCTAGGTGCTCACAAAGCACCGAGCTGATCTCCCTGTGCTATGCGGCTGCTTCCCACCAGCTACCTATTTTACATTTGGTAGTGTATATATGTCCATGCCACTCTCTCACTTCGTCCCAGCTTACCCTTCCCACCCCGCCATGTTCTCAAGTCCATTCTGTACGTCTGTGTCTTTATTCCCGTCCTGCCCCTAGCTTCTTCATTTTTTATTATTATTTTTTTTAGATTCCATATATATGTGTTAGAAACCTCTATTACTCTTGACTTCTTGTGGCTGGACTAATAACAGAATTCACACAAGAGAGATTAACAGGAGAAATGAAACAAATTAAATTCATGAGCCCAGAGGTCTCATAGAAATGGGACCTAAAGAAGTGGCCAAGGCAGGCAGCTTTTATACTTTGTAGACAAAGAAACAATAGATTTGTGAAGAATTGACAAGACAAAGAAACTTAGGCTTTGGGTGATTAATTAGTAAAAAAAAGTCTAAACAGAGTCTGGGCTTGAGGTAGCAAATTTTTAAAGTAATATGATTTGTTTATACAAGCTTCTCAGCCCAAATTCCCCATTTCTGGTGATAAAGTGTCCTTCTACTTCCAGATCCATGAGGGCACCTTTCACAGGGGAGATTTATTTCCTGCTTTCAGGGAGACAGAGAGGAGGGTCAGAGTGTCCCTCTTGCATCAGATGTTTCTTAAGTAACATTCATTCAAAGTAATCAACATGCCACTGAGGCATATTTGGGGGCAGCCTGCCTTGGACCCCAACACAGATATGCACTCTTCATATCCCCCTTCCTCCCTTTATATTTTCCCTTTAATGTTTATTGTGTGAAAAATAACATATTTTAATTATTTGTTGTATTTATTATCCATCAGGGCACTTAGAAAGCAAGATGCCTGAGGACAGGAATTTTTCCACTGCTGTATGCCCAGTGCCTAGAACAATGCCTGGCACATAGTAGCCACTCAATAAATATCTTTGAATAGATTCATGAATAATATATTCTTAAGTGAAAAAATAAAAACCAGATTATGATACAATGCCAGATAATTCAGTCTCGTGTATGTATAGATACATGGAAGAGACTGAAATGATACACATGGAAGGTCGACACTGGGTAATGCTAGATGGTGGAATAACGGGTGATTGAGTGATTTTACTTTCTCTCATTATTTATCTGTAGTTCTTAAGTCTCCTACAATACATTAATGTAAACTGAGCAGGACCCTATAGGGCCTTCCCAGGGCAGCCTTACCCCGCATCCTCTGCTTTAGGTCCTCTCTGAAGTATCTAGATAACAGTAGCTAATGCACATTTCCTGAGTTGTTTTACAGATGTGAAACACCCCGTCCAGAATGGAAGATGTTTACTACTTGATGACCATGAGCTCACAGCCCCCAGGCCTCCTGGAGCCTGAGGACTGACAATGTTAACCCCCTGTGCCACTGCCCTGTTACCTCACCATCAACCAATCAGAGAATCGTGCAGGAGCTGGTCACATACCCTGTGACCCCCTTCCCTTACCTGGCCTTTAAAACTTCTTTGCTGAAACCCTTCAGGGAGTTCAGGGTATTTTGGGCATGAGCCACCCATCTCCTTGCGTGGTCCTGCAATAAATCTTGCTCTAAACTTTGATGGTTCGATTTGTTTGGCCTCAACATGCACCGAGCACACTAACTTGGGGTGTCTAACATGAACAAGGACTACTTTCATGGCAAAGTTATGGTTAGTTGTTTCTTTGATGTTGTAGTAAGAGAATCAGAGGCAGTTACTTTGGCCAGGTAGGCACAGGGAACTTCTTGGAGAAGATCCTCTCGGCGTCTTCTCTGAACTCCTAAGTGAGCAGGTTTCAGGTTCACAGGCACCTGATACCCCGGATGGAGGAGTAACAGGACCCTCATGGCCTGGCAAGTGCTGTCTCTTCCAATACCCTTCATCTGGCAGCTGGGGAGGATGTGGGCAAATTCGTCGAGAGGATCATGAGTGTTCGGGAAAAGAAAGATGAAGAGTGACCCCTCCTCTGATGATGATAATGAATCTTTCAGAATCTCCCGAATGCACTGAGATTGTGAATTTCCAGAAACAGACACCAAGGCTGTACAGGCGATACTCACCATGAGGGCTAGTGAAACAGTGACTTGGCCTCAACATCAAGCCCCGGGGAAGATGGCAAAAGACTGGTTTTAGTCCAGCAGTGGAAGCAATTGCTGAGCTGAGTGCAAAATAGACGGGTGGTGGGAGACCCTGCTGCAGGCAAAGCAAGACCCTCGGTTGTGAACAAAAGATGCACCAAGCTGATGGGTTAGTTTCCAAATGGCTAATTCTTTCTTTGCTTATATTTGGAAACCCAAGTGCCCCCTTTAAATCCAGCAGCCTCCCCCTGGGGATCATGTACAATCTGGGGAGGGGTTAGATGTCTCAAGAAAGAAGATACTGAATTTGTATGGAGTATGAGGTGTAATTTTAAAAGTAAGAGGCGGGAAGCTATATTTTACTCCAGTGTGGGGATGTAACTCAGTCCATACATTTTTATTAATAAATTAATAAATGAATGAAAATATCTAGTAGGTAAACAAATAAATAATAGATAAATATAATGGATCAATGAATAGGTTAGTAGACAAACAAGTAAATAAATAGGTTGTTTGGAAAGCGAGAGGAAGAAAGAAACATGCCCTTTGAGTCTCTGAAGCATTACACGCAGGATTTTGATTAATGGGAGTTCTGCTTTCAGAATGTTATGCTTGAGTCTGCATCATGAAAAAAACGAGGTTTGCCTCCATCCCAGAGTGTGGAGACGGATCTCTATTGCAGTGCTGCTGCATCCCTCAGCATCCTTAATCTTCCCCTTCTGTGGAGGTTTATCATCCTTCTAGTTATTCTATTAGTCACTCTGCTATTAAGAGGCCAAGAGCCCTTTCATTTTTATGTTGCCGGATCATACCTTTCAGCTGGAAAACATCGTTAAAGAACAACAGTGTAAAGCCAGGGATCCACCACCCTGTGGTTATGTCTCATGCGATGCTAATGGGAGGTCACTACTTCCAAATATGGCTGTGTTGAATGCCTTACGATAACTCTGGATAACTTCTATGCAAGGATTTTAATTGCAATCCCAAACATGTTAAATGAAAGCACTGAACACATGTTTATGGCCTTCTTAACGAAGCCAGCACAGGGTTATGTATAAATGCTTGTGCAGAAATAGAACAAAAATGGGGCACTTTGGGAAGAAGATGGTGAAAGGGGAGGAGCATGTATTAGCCACAGTTCTCAAGGGAAAGAGAATTGATAGGATATATAGATATAAAGAGATTTATTATAAGAAATTGGCTCATGTGATTATGGAGACTGACAAATCCCAAGATCTCCAGTTGACAAGCTGGAGACCCAAGAAGAGCTGAAGTTACAAGTTCCAGCAGCGACACAGGACAAGCCAATGTATCAGTTCAAGTGTGAAAGGAGGAAAAAATTGATGTCCCATCTCAAAGGCAGTCAAGCAGGAGGACTTCCCTCTTACTCATAGAAGGGTCAGCCTTTTGTACTATTCAGGCCTTCCACTGATTTGATGAGGTCAACCCACATTAGGTAGTGCAATCTGCTTTACTCAGTTTACCAACTTAAATGTTAATCTCATCCAAAAACACACACACAGACATACCCAGAATAATGTTTGACCAAATGTCTGGGCAACCCCATGGCCCACTCAAGCCGACACAAAATTAACTATCACAGGGTGTTTAGTGAAGTTACCCAGGGAACTGGGTGATATCAATTACCTGGAGTCATGGGGAAAACAGAGTTCAGTTTAGACCTCAGCTGGAAAATTACTCTTCCTATCAATAGGAGAAATGTTAACTAGCTGTAAGTGTGAGGCACATAAAAAGATGGTCAACATTATTAGTCATAATCCACTCAAATGGCTAAAATAAAAAGGACTGAGCACACTAAGTGCTGGTGAGGATGCCAAGCAACTGAAGTTCAAGGAAATACAAAATGGAACAGGCAACTGGGAAAACAAGTTGGCAATTCCTATAAACATTCATTTCCTTGATGATTCAGCAATTCGACTTCTATTTCCATAAAAGTAAATAAAAACATATGTCCACAAAAATTCTTGTAAAAGAATGTTAATTGCAGTTTCATTCCTAATAGTTAAAAACTGGAAATAATCCAAATGTTCATCAACACAAGAATGGATAAATAAATCACAAAATATTCGTATAATGGAACATTACTGAGCAATAAAAAGGAATGAACTTCTAACCCATGCAACAAGGATAAATCTCACAGAGAGAATACTGAGCAAAAGAAGTTCAAGAACATATGAAACTAATCTACAAAGATAGAAAGCAGAACAGTTGCCTTTGAAGAGAAGGGAGATTGACTGAAAATGGGTATGAAGTCTTTCTAGGATGATGAAACTGCTCAATATTTTGATAGGAGTTTGGATGGTATAGCTGCAAACATATGCCAAACTCAAGAAAAAAAAAAAGTGTAAGTCCCAAGGTTGGGATGAGACTAAGAGCTGTAGAAATGAGCCAGAGGAAAAACTGAAAACTTTCTTGGGCAAATATCGCAGGCACTTTGCTGAGTGAATTGGAGGGAAGCCAGGTCTCTGGGAATACGGCTACTAAAGTCCTTCTTATTAGAAATCAAAGTCTGACAAATCGCCAAAGCACAGACTGAAAACGAATGTCCAGAAACAAACAAGCCCAAAGCACTGTCACAGTACAGACCTGGAGGTCCAAGAACAGAGAGAGAAATGCAGATAGGGTCAGCAGAGCATGTTGGACACAAGAGGGGCAAGCTCCAAACCAACAAGAGTAAACTCTACTTTCTTAGCCACATCCGACTAATTGTCTTGGTAATCCCTCTGTACTTCCTTTCATGATTATTGTAAATATTTGACCTGAACTAATTCTATAGCAAACTCTATTAAGTTCTCATTCTATGGGTGAATTCAGTCATTCTCAGCTAGCCTTAAGGTTCTCTTCACTAAATCTTGAGTCAGACAGAAATAAGAGTTAATAATCACTAAGGACTTACTAGATGACAGGCAATGTGCTAAATATTCACCCTGCATTATATTCATCTAATCTTGCTCTATTCGTGAAGTAGGTGTTGACCATAGAATTCCTATTTTACAGATGAAGAAACTGAGGCTCAATTGGGTAAAAACTTGCCTAAAGTTACTGAGCTAGGAAGGGAGAGGCAGGATTCAAACCCAGGCCATTGGAACTCAGAAGTGACTAACAAGAGTGCTCTATTGCCTCCTTCTAGGAATTTTTCAAACTGAATGGATGCTACCTAAGCATTGTAGAATCAGGGAGCCTCTTGGAATCCTTACAGTACGTGTGAATGTCCAGGAAACCTACAAAAAGTGGTGACCAGCCAAGGCTGAGAAAGATGTACATACTACCCAAAGGTCCACTAATTAATTCATTTGTTCAACAAACATTTAAGCATCTGCTGTGTGCTAGGCATTGCTTGCCACTAGAAAAAAAAGAACAGAGAGCCAAAAACTATGCTACTACACTTGGCAACACCCTGCTCCAAAATGCACTCATAAGTAAGTCAGACAGAGAAAGACAAATATCATATATCACTTATATGTGGAATCTAAAATAATAATACAAATGACCTATATACAAAACAGAAACAGACTCACAGACTTTGAAAACAAACTTATGGTTACCAAATGGGAAAAGGGAGGGGATAAATTAGGTTTAACATATACACACTACTATAGATGATCAATAGATAATCAACAAGGACCTACTGTATAGTACAGGAAACTCTACTCAATATTTTGTAATAACCTAAATGGGAAAAGAATCGGAAAAAGAATATTATATGTACATATGTATATACATATAACTGAATCAATTTACTGTACACCTGAAACTAGCACAACATTGTAAATCAACTACTCCAACATAAAATAAAAATTAAAAAAACAAAAAAAATGTGCTCATAGACAACCAGGCAGAAAACTGTAACCCGATCGCCAATATCCCTTTAAGAAGTCTGGAAACTCAAAAATAGAGTCAGTGTAGCATCAACTAAAAGTCTGCAGAGTGGCAGCCACAGGCAATCTAGCATAAGGCTGAACATCTCATACCTACTCAAAGGCTGCTTCTGCTTCCTGAACAGTTTCATCAGACCCTATGATTACTTTGTAATGTAGAAACTGATCATTAATCAATGTTGCCTAAGCAACACACTTAGAATAATAAATCAAGACAGACTCCTCAACATCAAAGCTCTGGGAAATTGCTGGCATATTAGCATTGACCGATTGCTGAGACTTTACTCTCCTGGGCTGAAGGGGAATTCAGGATGGTTGACAACAGGATGCAAAAACAGATACTACAGGATGAGCAGAATTGATGAGACTACACAAAGGGAATGCAGAATAAATGCCACAGGAATAGCAGTGTCACACACTGAAGCATAAAGAGCAGGCTTGAGTCCTGGCTATGCCGACACCAGCTGGGTGTATCTCACTTGCCCTTTCCAGGCTCAGTTTCCTCACTTGTAAAGTGAGGTTAAATAGCTCCTGCAATGCCAAACTCACAAAGTTATCGCTAACTGGATGTGAAATTGTCATATAAACTGGTAAAGCATAAAAAGTGAGGTGTTTGGGTCTGGGGGTGCTCTTCTCTACCTAAAAAATTTGATCCAATTAAAAATTGTTAGTATCAGAGCACCAGCCTTCTTAATGGTAACTGGATCTGATTGCTTTGTTTGCATCCAAGGTTTCTGCCTCTTTTAGCCTTTGCTTAAGCAGAGCAGGTGGAAAATAGCAGGAGGGATAACAAGAGGAAAGAAAGAAGGAAAACATGCTTTGCCTGCAGGCAGAGACCATACACAAGGAAACACATCTTCATCGTTCTCAGTAACAAAATAAGCTACTTCTCCACCCACAGGGAAGAACATCTGAGCAATGGCAATAAGGATGCAAGTTTCCTCCCCAGAATGTTCTCCGAGGGGCTTGAAGTACTGGTAAAAATTCCAATTTTTATATCAACGGTCAGTTGATTGACTGCACCAACAGACTTTCACAACTCACTTTTTCCATCTCTTGCCATGTCCCACTGCAGAGCCTGGAAATGTTAGTTACTTGACTTCCCAGACTCCCTTGCAGGGAGAGGTAGTCATGTGACATGATTCAGACATAAGTGGAAAAGTACCAAGTAGATCTTCTGGAAAAGATTTTGTTTTTATAATCAAAAAGTAGAGGACTTTCCTCATGGTGCGGTGGTTAAGACTCTGCCTGCCAGTGCAGGGGACACAGGTTTGAGCCCTGGTCTGGGAAGATCCCACATGCCGCAGGGCAACTAAGCCTGTGCACCACAACTACTGAGCCTGCGTTCTACAGCCTAGGAGCCACAACTACTAAAGCTTGCACGTCTAGAGCCCGTGCTCTGCAATAAAGAGAAGCCACCGCAATGAGAAGGCTGCATGCAGCAACAAAGATCCAATGCAGCCAAAAATAAACAAATAAATTTATTATTTTTTTTAAAGTATACAAGAAGTAGGCCTTGAATATTATATGGCTGGAGCTGGAGTCACCTTGCGATCATGAAGAAAAAGGCAAGAGAATTGCAAAGGTATCAACTCTGACATTATTGAGCCACTAAACCCTTGCCAGTAACCACTTCCCAGAGAGAGTATAATCTTGCTAATTGGCAAACTAAAAGTGTACAGCTGAGTCTCATCTTTCCTTCTGCTTCCTATTCAAGTTCATAGTAATTTTAGAAAGAAATACAAATCTTTGTATTTGACTGATTGATTTTTCTATAATTTTTAAAAAGCAATTTAATTTAAACCCTGAGTAGGACTTTTTTCCTGTCCAACTCTCACCAAACGCCTTGGGGAGTGAAGGGATATTTATGTAGGATTGTTTGAAAGATAAGCAGACCATCATTTCTCCAAACTCAAAAGGCTCAAACTTGTCTTAGAAACTTCTCCATGAATAGAAAAGGATTCCACCATCAAAGATTGGGAAATGTTGCACATTTCAGTCATCCTTTGCTGCATAACAAACAACCCCACGACCTCAATTCAACAAGAAACATTCATCTCTCAATCATACATCTTAGACTGACTGTGTTTGGCTAATCTAGACAGAGCTCAGCTGGTCCACATTCAGGTCATTACCTCATGTGTCTCTTGTCCTAGGAGCAGTGACTCCCCAGCATATGTTCTTCTCATGGCAAGGATGGGAAACACCCAGGAGATGAGAAAATACACACAGCATCTCTGAATGCCTAAGCTTGGAAATTCACACTATCTCTTCCATTCACAATTTATGGGCCAAAACAAATTTCATGCCACACTCAACATCAGTGGGTGAGGAGTACGTCCCTTCTATCAAGAGTATATAAATATGTTATAAACTAGAATCTGATCAACTGACTTACTACTTACCTATTTCTCTGCTAGAGTAATGAATTTTTTTCTACCCCACATTTTTTTTAATCCTTAGGATTCTTCCAATAGCAAAGGATAGAACTCCAACTCTAACCAACTTAAGTTAAAACAAAATCTGGTCTTTTGGCTCACTTATTGAAAATCTGAATAAGTGAGAAGGTCACTTCAGGAGCCAGAAGGTCAAGCTTCAGGAGCCAAATAAAGTCATCAATGCTTATCCTCTTCACCTCTTGGCTATTTTCCTCTATGTTGGCTTCATTCTCAAGTGATAATAATAGTAATAAAACAACTCTGGGAGATTGAATCATTGTTTATTATTCTTCATGCCCTCCCTGTATTAGAATTCTATACCCTTTGATATAACATGACTACCTCCATGATAGTGGGTGGAGTATATTTCCCCATCCTACTGTTAGTGACTTGGCGGTATGACCTTCTCTGTCCACTGGAATTGAACATAAGTGACAGTGTGTCAGTTTCTGAAAGAGGCCTCAAGAGAAATCAGTTATTTTGCTTACTCTATCCCACATTTGCAACTCACCAAAAAAAGACCACGATCCAGGTAGCCACTGGTTCAGAGAGGACATGTTGCATGTGGAACAGACTGAGTCCCAAGTCTGTTTTCTTAACTATTAAAATCACAGTTACTCCTATGTTCCAGACTTCTTCTCAGTGGGCTGGAAGGGTACATGAACCATTTATAAACATCTCTGTATGCTGGTATTAGTCAGCTAGAACTGCCATAACAAAATACCGTAGACTGGATGACTTAAACAACAGCAATTTATCTTCTTACAGTTCTGGAGGCTGGGAAGTCTAAGATCAAGGTGCCAGCCCATTCAATTCCTGGTAAGGGCTTTCCTCCTGGCTTGCAGACAGCCACCATTCCTCTGTGTCCTCACATGGTGGGGAGAGAGAGAGCTCTAGTAGACCTCCCTCTTCTTATAAGGCACCAGCACTATCAACTCTTATGACCTTAATTTAACCTTCACTCCTCTTGGCCATATCTCCAAATACAGTCATATTAGAGGTTAAGACCTCAACGTATGAATTTGGAAGGGATGCAATTTGGTCCTTAGCAATCCCTAAGCTTTAAAATTTCAGCTTCTCAGGGGTCCCCCAGACCAGGAAACATCATCATCTGGTGTCAGATACTGCTAATTCAAGCCATGATCATTATATTGTTTATCATCACAAATTATGTGCTACAGGTTGTAACATTCATCCATTCAAATTTCAAAGGCTTCACAAAGATCAAGATCTTTGAGGCTGGAGTGAGGGAAGCAAGGAGAAGGTAGTAGAAAAGGAGGATGGAAAGGAGACAGGAGGCAGACTGTGTAGGCTTAGTAGAGCATGGGAAGAACTTAAATTGGGGGATTGAAATTACGGGGCTATAGTCCTTGGACATATGCGTTTAAAAGAGAGGAGAGAGAAAGCTGTGTGTATTGTATCCTATCGTCATAGTCAGTTCAGGCTACTACAACAAAAATCTCATATACTGGGTGGCTTAAACAACAAACATTTATTCCTCACAGTTCTGGAGACTGGGAAGCTCAAGATCAAGCCACTGGCATATTCAGTGTCTGGTAAGAGCCGGCTTCCTGGTTCATAGACAGTTGTCTTCTCACTGTGTCCTCATGGGATGGAAAAGGGTGTGAGAGCTCTCTGGAGCCTCCTTTAAAGAACACAAATCCTATCCATGAGGACTCTATTCTCATGACCTAATCACCTCCCCAAATGCCAACTCCTAAACACATTGGAGGTTAGTATTTCAACATATAAGTTCTGAGGGGAACACAAATATTCAGTCTAGAGCACATATCATATGTCAGGAACTGCACTAGAATTGTATGCCCTCTATATGCTGCTCGTTGCATTTAAATATACATAATGTTTATTGAGTGACAAGCATAATCAGCAATTCTAGAAATCAAGACCTATTTTATATTCCAAATCAACAGTAAGGTGTGAGGGGAAGAGGTATGTAATTAAACCTCTCTGAGCTTTCCTTAGTTCAAGACAGAATAAATACATGATTACACACAGGGAACGTGGAAGACATATAAACAGCCCATTAAATTCAATCATACACATAATAACCTGTTTTCTATTCCACCTGGTAAGTTAAATATCCAACTTTTAATTTCCAAATGGTGTCTTATGTAATCATTGCAATTACCATCCTATTCAACTTCAGAGGTAATTTAAACTGTGTGTCACTTCTCCACCAAGAAATCTATTTGTAATATGAAATTCTGGCTTGGATTCCAAGGATAAATATTATCCTCCAAACAAATTCAAGTTCAAGGTAATTCACAAATAATGGTTTTAAAAGGAAATAAACAGTGTGGGCAAACAACGTGATTGAATAGCCAAGAAAATAAAAAGAATTAGCTGAAGAAATATAGGAATTCATAAAAGAGTTCAGTAAGATGGCTGGATACAAGATAAATATACAGAAATCAATACGTTTCCCACAAGCCAACAATGTAAGAAGGTTCCACTCCCAAAAGTATACATATGCGTCTAGGAATGATCTTTATGAGAAGGGTATATTTTTTATATGAAGAACCTACAAAACTACTGCTTAAACCCACAAAAAGTGAATAACTTGAATGAATATGCACAAAAAATAAAATTAGTTTTATTTATAAATGTTTATGACATGTCAGACAGACTCAGGGATAAGTATTTATAGATATCACTTACCTCAAATGATTTTCTCAAACTCTGTAACATAGATTTTTTTTCCTATGATATATAGATGTAGAAACTGAAGCTTAGGAGAGTAATTTTCCCAAGATAAGCAAGTCAACATGAAATCTTTAGAATGTCAAATCTGATTGTGCAACTGACCTATTGAAAACCCTTCACTAGTTTTTGTCTGAAAATAGAACAAAATTTTGCAAAGATATGCCTGAAGGTCCCTGCTACCTCTGCAGGATTATTTCAAGCCACTCTTTCCTCAAACTCTATGAATTGAAAATTAAACCCAGACGATCCTGATCCATCTAAAATAGGAAGATCCAACATTGTTGAAGTAGGATATCTTCTCAAATTAGGTTATAGGGCAAATGTATTTCCAAGTTCAGCTGGCAAGGGAAAAAAATACTCAAGGTGAGAATAGATTCTTCAAAAACAGAGAGGGGAAAGCTGTATTGTCTGTATTTTTATGAAGCTGAAAAAGATAACAAAACACAAAAGAAAATACAGACCATTCTCTTTCGCTTGTGAATATCCACACAAAAATTTAAATAAAATACCAACCAACAGAATCCAACAGTACTCGTGTTCCATGACCAAGTGGGGTTTCTCCCAAGCAGGCAAGTATTCCTCAAAGTACACTCCTTACTAATATAATTCAGTATATGAATAGCATAGAAGAGAAAAAACAGAATATCATCTGCACAGAAAACAAAAAGGCATCGATAAGATTCAAAATCCATTCTTGTTTTTAAAAGAAAAACTTTAAAAGAAAATACTTCCTTAATATGATACAAAATATCCATTTCACTCCCCAAACTGGCACTATCCTTAATTGGCAAACATGGAAACTCTCCCACTAAAGTCTGCACAAGTCAACAATATCTATTGTGATGCAGATTCTCCGACTCTCACCACACCTTCTCCCCAGATCCATCCTCCACCCAGCTCCTCCCTGCTCTGCTTTCCAGGAGGCCAACCTCTTTGGACTCCATCACCAGCCTCCCTTGGTTTCTGGTTGAGTTCTTCCACCAGCAGGAGATCGGGGGCAGGAGAACAGAGGGGTCAGGGTCATGAGTCACCAGGCTGCCTTCCCATCTAGCTGTAGTAAGCAATGTTGTGCTCTTCTACCTAAGACACAGCTCTTGTGAAGTACCCTCCTCCCCTGCTTTGATGAAGTTTTGGTAACTGCTTTCTTCACTTGCTCCTTCATGTGTAGGGGACATGTGAGAGCCAGCCCACTGTTGCCAGCCTAGCCCTGGGGTACTTCACCATCTCTTGTTTTGTTTCTTTAGCTTTGCCCACATTTTGGAAACAGTCTTTTCATTAAACGCTGGTCAATCAGTCCTGTTGGGTCTTCCCTATTTTCTGCACTGACACTGACCCGTACATCACTCTCACCACTATATTTGATGTAGGTCAGGAGGCAGTAGCTGATAACCTGGACAAAGGGAAAGAAGTTAAAATAAAAATTGTTAAGGTGTATCAAAGAAAAATTGTACCAGCCATGCTAAACAGGCAAGCAAGACTATATTGCAAGAGGGGAGAGAGATTAAACTCAACTCCAAAAACTACAGGGACAGCTGGGGATTTATAGCAAGTGGGGTGGGGTGAGAGAATCATTGGAAAGAAAATTATTGGGAGGAACTTAATAAGGTATCAAGTGTAGGGGGTGATTCTTGCTAAACTGGCTTAGCAGGATTCTTGCTGACCTGGGCTCAGCAGGCCAAAGACAGCAGACCAAGGACCACTGGCCAAGGATGGTCATCCAAGGACAAGGTCTAGTCAACAAGAGGGAACAAGGGAGCTTGACTAGAGTTTGGTCAAGGAGGAAGTCCTTGTTAGCTGTTTTGAACTGAATGTCTGTGTCCCCCCAAATTCAAATGTTGAAATCCCAACCTCCAATGTGATGTTATTAGGAGTAGGAGGTGGGGTCTTTGTGATGTGATTAGGTCATGAAGGTAGAGCTCTCATAAACGGGATTAGCACCCTTATGAAAGAGACCTAGAGGGCTCCCTTGCCCCCTGTGAGGACACAGTGAGGTGTCTTTGAACCGGGAAGTGGGCCCTCACTCAATACTAGATCTGCTGCATATTGATTTTGGACTTCCCAGCCTCTATAACTATAAGAAATATAGTTACTTATTTCAAATATAATATTTGTTGTTTAACCTACGGTATTTGTTAAGTCTGTGGTATTTTGTTATAGCAGCCCAAATGGACTAAGACGTCAGGCGGTATGATTTATATACCCTTAAAAACCCAAGTTTTCAAAATCAACTGAAAAAAATTACAAACAGGAGAATATAAGATGACTGACTAAAAATACAACTTTAATAGACCAAAACCCATAGCCTTCTTATAAACCAGGGATTGACAAACCACAGGCCATGGTCTGGTCAAATCCTGCCTGCCACCAATTTTTGTCAATAAAGTTTTATTGGAACACAGCCATACCCATTTGTTTACCTATGGTCTATGGCTCTTTTTGCACTACAATAGCAAAAGTAGTTGCAAAAGAGTCATTATGGGCCCCAAAGCTGAAAATATTTACCTTCTGATCCTTTATCGATGTTTAAAGGCCACTGCTATATACAAAGAACAATCTTAGTACACTTTTTAAAAATCCCATCTAAAATAATAAGCTACACATTGAGGACAGAGCTTAATTTCATAGCCATGTTAACATGGCAAAAATCAGAGAAAATGTGTGCAAAATCCAGATTTGAAAACCAGACATAGCGAATATAAGCTACCTGAGAACGTGTAGACATTTTGATGAGGACTTTGGACTCCAAGGGGAGACAGAATGGTGGTTTGAGCTGATGTGCTCTGAATCCTAAGGAGGCCAGGGGGCCACAGCTAATGCTTGGGTAGCATAAATAATAGAAGCATGAAAACAAGTCTGATAGCAGAGACAAGGGCCCAGGAACAGAGTTAGCAAGGTACAGTGTTGTTTAGAACTGATTCACTGTCAGACAGAGAGGAAAATGCATTCCAGGCTGTGCCAAAGATGCAGTGGACTGGATTTGGCCCATCTGTATTAAATTATTCCTCTTAAAATAATTAGTGGGTTTTCTTTTCCCTGATTGGACCCTGACTGACACAGTGAGAATGAGCCTTAAAATTTGTCACATTCTAGTGAAGCGTTCTGAGAAGGGTTGACTTTCTCTCCCTCTATTCCAAGTCAGAACAATCAGAGCTAATGAGATTTAGCTCAGGGATGGTTCCTACTGCTACCTGAGAAAAGATATTCTTATCCACTGGACTCAAAACTAAAAGATAAGTTTTCATGGAGCTAATCATAGTCATTCTACCACCAAGAGAGGAGAGTCTACCTGAGAATGGAGCCTATACAGAGTTCATCTAACCTCTAGATCCAGCCATGCCTGAAGCCCACTGTTTAAATAAGCACTGATAAATTACCTTTTGTCTTAAGCAATTTGACTTCCATTTCTGTTACTTGCATCTAATGGAGTTCTCAATGATACAGACACACATAAATAGATATGAAAACACAGGTGACTAAAACCTCTTAGATTACCATTATTTGTTCATTCATTTAACAAACACACATGAGGTGACTTAGTTTGTCAGACACTCTGCAGAGATAAAAGATACAGCCCCTGTCCTCAGCAATTAGTGGATCATTTTAGAAAAATACTGCTCAAGCCTTCCAACATGTTGCATTTTTACAACAAAGACAATTAATCAAGTCCTAGTGCTTAACTTTAAAAAATAAAAAGTATTTGAATCAAAGCTTGAATTCTTACATACCCTACCTCAATAATAATTAAAAATCTCAGTCCAAACTTAGGTGTTTAAGATATCAGAGCTTTATTTTATATAACTCTGCTTAATTTCTACTTCAAGCCTCATTTCTTCGCCCTGAAAATCTTAGGTGCTTCCCCACTGTCTCCCACAAGGTTGTGGTAAGGGTCTACTGGTTTTACATTGTGCCAATTCATCAAGGAGGATGTAGGACACACACAAAGTGATTCCCGTTGATCATTGATCTACATCAAGCACACAGGAAGTTCACTTTGCTTTGGCCCCCTGTCCCCTTCAGGTCTGTGACATGCACTGCTAGTTGCTCTCCAAATATCCACCTCCACTTCTTCCTTAGTAACAGAACTCTATTATAAAAGCTAACTTCCCAGTCTCCCTTTCAGCTAGATACAGCCATGTGACTAAGGTCTGTCTAGTGAGATATAAGTAGATATATTATATGTGACTTCTGGGACAGAGCTTTCAAAAGGAGTTGCTTTGCCTGGGAGAAGCACTATTTCAACCTTCCTTCTGCCAAGAAAGCTGATGTGATGGCTGGTGCTCTGGTAGCCATCTTGGAATGTGAGGTGACCTTGAGAATGGAGACCATGAAGTGAGGATGGAGGAACAAAGAGATAGAAGCCCCCAGTAACTCTGTGTCACTGGCACACAAGCTCTGGACTACTTGCCTCTGGATTTCTTTGTGTTTTTTAGACCACTTCTGCTTAAGTCACTCTATTAGGAGATGGTGGTCTCTATTACTTGCAGCCATATATAATTCCTGTTTCAAAATCTACTAGCTCTCTCTGCTGCTCTGCCAGTTCAGAAACCCAGGAATCTTTACAAGGTCTCCTTTTCCAAGTCTGGGGAAAAGCCTCTGTGCTCAAACCCTATTCTCATTAATGGGTTTAGGATTTTGAAGTGTGAGGGAGGAAAAGGAGATGGGTCTGTCACAAACCCTGCCAGAGGCAAGAACACAGAGGGGCTCACTGCTTAATTGGGAGTGGTGGGAGAGAAATAACAGGAAACAAAAAGAAAACAGTGCATATCGCAGAAGTATGATCCAATGCACTATTGTTGAGTAGGTTTTGCAAGCTATTCCACACCATCCCTCTGAAAACATTATTTCCCACTTTCAAAAAAAAAAAAAACACCCAGCGACAACTTCTGCAAGATACTACTTCTACAAACAGTTGTAAGTTTCCATCTAATAAACACTGCCAACTGAGAAATTCATAATATACAAAAGCAACCCTGAAGGCCATGAAATCAGATAGATTTGGAGTAATACCATAAGCCTGGTTGTGAAGAAAAATAGTTGTCAAGTTGATCTTTGAAGTAAAGAAAATAATGAAAGCAGTGAGCATGGTTTAAGAAAATTAAAATGGATTATCTTCCCCCAAATGGGATGATTAAATATGCTAACACACGCAGAATTCTCTTCTCTGCCCCCGAGGGCTGTGTGCATGATGATTTGTACTTTGTTTTAGAAAACCTGTGATTGTTTGGAAGTGTTTTAAATGATTAAGGGGCAGAGATGTGAAGGATAACAAATGAAGTAACTAAAGTTTCATATTTTATTGTGAATTCGGCCCAACTTGAAAGTCAAGCTGAGCTTCTAATCAAAATATGAAATAGGGAGAGAGCTTGAAAATAATATGAATCATTAATATGGGAGTACTTAAGGCAATAAATTCTTCAAGGGTTTCAAAAAACTTGCAGCACTTTTTCAGATAACACTAGGAGGTTGAGTAGTTTTATTTTTCTCTCCCTCAAGATCCTTTTTAAGAAATATTTTAAATAGGCCTAGGGTCAAGATCATCTAAAGGAAGGACAACGGTCCTGAGTTATTCCTTTATAAACTGTGCCAGAAAACAACATGTAATATAGGTAATTTGTTTTTAAGTGACTAACAATGACGTGATAATGCCTTACCTGTGGCTTCACTAAATGTCAGGGCACTGGAAATTATTACACTGGCATAAAAGTTTACTTTACCGTCCGTCTCACTACTTAAATTCAGTAAATGAGTATACCTCTTTATTGAGGCTGTATTGTCCATTGCCTTTAGTGGCTTAATTCTTAAATCGATGGTTAACAATCTCCACATTTTGCTTTCAGCACAGTTCAGCTTTGTAGTAGCATTTTTTGGCGGTATGTGGGCCTCTCACTGTTGTGGCCCCTCCCGCCGCGGAGCACAGGCTCCGGATGTGCAGGCCCAATGGCCATGGCTCATGGGCCCAGATGCTCCGCGGCACGTGGGATCCTCCCGGACCGGGGTACGAACCCGCGTCCCCTGCCTTGGCAGGCGGACTCTCAACCACTGCGCCACCGGGGAAGCCCTGTAGTAGCATTTTTTTTAAAGCAAGAAAGGAAGAATAAATTTTGAATCAATAATATGAAAAGTTTCTCAAGAAGAAAGAAAAAAGTGTTAATATTTCCAAGAGAATGTATGAATTTCACATTATCTGTCAGTCTCCTCTTTTTCTTTCCTTTTTTTTTTAAAGAGATATCTTTCTATTGTTTTTATTTATTTATTTTTGGCTGCGTTGGGTCTTCGTTGCCGCACGCGGCTTTCTCTAGTTGCAGCGAGCGGTGCGCAGGCTTCTCATTGTGGTGGCTTCTCATGTTGCGGAGCACCGGCTCTAGGGCTCAGTAGTTGTGGCTCGCGGGCTCTAGAGTGCAGGCTCAGTAGTTGTGGCGCAGGGGCTTAGTTGCTCCCTGGCATGTGGGATCTTCCCGGACCAGGGCTCGAACCTGTGTCCCCTGCATTTGCAGGCGGATTCTTAACCACTGCGCCATCAGGGAAGCCCAGTCTCCTCTTTTTCAATAACTGCTTCCATTCAATGTCTAGGGTAGGAATTCGTTATTAGCATTTTTCAGTTGAGGACACTAAGACGAACATACTCATGTGAAGTCACAGGGTCACTTGAGATGTGATAGAATAGGGCACAAACCAGTCTCTGCCAGGCTGCAAACACCACTCCCATTCTACTACCCAGGGTAAGAAATACCCTTGACTATACTTCTTGTGCCTAGTTCGGAGATGCTCAAAAAGGGGGAGAGAGGAAAGCAGGGAAGGAAGAGAAGGGAAGACATATCAGAATCTGATCTCATTTCTACACTTCAGAGAGTGAAATGGAGATTTGACAAGTATCTAATTAATTTGATCTGGGTAAACAGCTCAAATGGGACTTGGCTTAATACGGAAGTTCTCAAAATGTGGTCCCCAGACCAGTATCATCATCATTATCATCACCTGAGAAACTTCAAGATATGCAAATTCTGACTTCACTCCAGAGCTACTGAATCTGAAACTCTGGGGGTGGGTCCCTGCAGTCTGAGTCTTAACAAGCCCTTCTGGTGATTCTAATGCAAGTTCAAGTCTGAGAAACAGACTTGGAACTGGCTTGGTAGAAATCTGGTGCTGCCTCTATAAGCTGTCTGAACTTGGACAAGGCATTTAACCTCTCTGAGGTTTAATTCCTTGATCTGTTAAAATAATGATAATGAGTACCCCTCAAGACTGTTAAGTATGTGAAAAACAAGGAAAGACTGAGAGACTGTCACAGACCAGAGGAGACTGGGGAACATGATGACCACGTGTAATGTAGTTAGAATCCTGGAGTAGAAAGAAGACTGCTAGAGGCTGAATATTTGTGTCCCCCCAAAATTCATATATTGAAATCCTAACGTCTCATATGATGGTATTAGGAGATGATACCTTCAGGGAGATGGTCAGGACATGAGCGTGGAGCCCACATGAATGGGATTAGTGCCTTTATATGACACATGTTGTCCCTTCTAACATGTGAGGACACAGCAAGATGATGGCCATGTATGAAAAAGGACATGGGTTCTCACCAGACACTGAATCTGCTGGCATCTTGAACTCAGACTTCCCAACTTCCAGAACTGTGAAAAATAAATTTCTGCTGTTTAAACCACCCAGTCTATGGGATTTTTTGTTATAGCAGCCAGAGTGGACTAAGACAAGGACATTAGTGGAAAAACTGATGAAATTCAAATCAAGCCTGGAACATGGTTAATAGTATCTAACAATGTCCGTTGCTTAGTTCTGACATGACCCTGGTGAGATTGACAATGGGGAAAACTGGGTGAGGAGGATACTTGAAATCTCTGCACTATCTTTGCAACTCTTCTGTAAATCTAGTCTAAAATGAAAAGTTTATTTATGGGACTTCCCTGGTAGTCCAGTGGTTAAGACCCTGTGCTTCCACTGCAGGGGGCACAGGTTCAATCCCTGATTGGGGAACTAAGATCCTACATGCTGCGTGGCACAGCCAAGAAAATAGTAATAAATTTAAAAATAAAGTTTATTTTAAAATTAGAGATAATTTTACCTAACTTTCACAGATACTGTGATGATTAAAGATAATACCATAAGGAAACTGCTGGGCACATAACAAATTCCCGATAAAGAATAGCTGTGATTGCAGTGACTTCACCTTGGGCTGTAGATATCTTTTCTCTCCCCAGCAGTGCCTTTCAACAAACATCAGTGTTGGAAAGAGCAAGCACAAGAGCTTTTCATTTCACCCTGAGATCCCTTCTCCCGCTTCCCCCTCCTGCCAAGCCCCCTCCCAAGAAGACAGTAGCAGACGCCTTCCCACACTGCTATGGCAACTTTTTAGTAGCTTGGACCAAGATTTATTGTCAACAGCCCAGTAAGTAACAGCTGTTTGCATTCCTTTCCCTCCATTGCCTCTTGAATGTCAAGTCTCTTAGCTGAGAGAGCATCCTTCGTTTGGCTACGTTTGTTTTAAGAATTATTTTTTTGCGCAGAATTATCTCCTCAGCCACCCATCCTCCATTTCCAGTCTTCTTAGGTCAGAGACAAATACGAAAGGAATGACAGATGATTTCCAAATATTACATAGTTCAAGTCAATTAATTTAGTGCACATTTGTTTGCCCATAATTGCTATTCTGGGAGACCCCTTGTATTTCCCTTTCCTACTGCCCTTTGGCCTCGTTTTGTAAATATGTACTAATCAGAATTGAATTTGTGTCATTTCACGTCCTTTTTGGAGCCCAGCTGGAGGAGATGCTACCCCCACATCATTCTAAACACACTTTCTTTCCTTTTAGAAGCGTGTTTTGAAGATCCCAACACTGTTCCTCAATTGTAATCTTTCCCAGGTAGACTGGCTGAATAAATTCAACACCCACATGGTGCACATTTGTCACTGGAATATGACAGCAAAAGCACCATCACAGTGAAAAAACAGCAGCAGGAGAAAGGGAGAGAAAGAAAACCCGAGGGCATTTCCTTCCCCATCAGAATCAGAACAATGAGGCACCTTGAAGAATCCATGGTTGGGCTTGTTGCAGTGACAAAGTAGACAATAACCTCCTGATTTATTTTTCCTCCTGCAGGTTTGTTTTGTTTTGTTTTGAATACATCTGTTCTGACTATGCCAGCATAAAGCAAAAATTTATGCCCAAAGTAAACACTGATTTATCACTGAGCCACATTAAATATGATCTCCTGTATATCTCTTTCCAGACATATTTCCCTCGTGGCTCCTGCCCCCGCCCACTGGGGTCTCTTTAAAGGGACTGAAAAAACGCCAAAGCACAGCCAACGATGTCACTGTGGGATGGCCCAGCGCCTGTGTGTTGATGTGTCTACCTATCCAGCGTGAAGTTTCCAGCAAAGTCATCTCTGAACTAAGGGTTTAGACTCATAGGTTGGTGATGTTGGCATTTCCATCTCTGATGAAAAAGCCCAGGATTTACAGGGCAAAATGTTCTGCTCTCAGAACTTCCTGCCACCTTCCTGCCAGAAGCTCAGCTCCCTGCTCTTGGGACCACATCGCGCCTGTTTTCCCAACAACCGGCACAGAGTTAGGCATTGACTGGCATCTGTAAAAACAGCCCACGCGTATACTGAGAGCCAGATCCTAGCCATGGCTCCAACTGCTCTTCACGGAGTAACTCATCAAACCCTCCTACTATCCCTAAGAGACAGAGACTACTGTTATTCTCATTTTACGGAGGAGGAAACTGAAGCCCAGAGAGATTAAGTACGTCCCCAGAAACACACAGAAGAAGAAATCTTATTTAGTGGCTTCTAACCAAGGTGCTTATGAAGCCAATATTTCAGGGCCTAATTTATAATAAAACACCCAGCTGGGACTTGATAAAGTGCATTGCTGGAGAAAGAAAAGAGAGGGAAAGAGTCCCAGTCCTGCAGCTGCTGTATAACCATGTGTAGAGCCATAAGTGCAGAGATTAATGGCTCCTTATAGCCATAAATACATTTTTTTCCTCTTTGATGAGTCCTAGGGGACAGGAATCTGGTTATAATTGGATGTGGTGCACCATTGCTTTTCATTTACAATTACAGTACTGAGAAAATTAAAAGGAATAGCATAAAGCTTGAGTGCAGTGGCGATTGAAAAGGATGCTCATCAAGGTGCCAGATTTGCAGCTCTTCCCACCCCACCCTCCCTTTCCTTCAAGCGGAAATTGAAACTACCTCCCTTGCTTTGGCGGACATTCAAGACAGGGCACATTTCATCAGCTTCTGCTTTGTGTTTTGCCCATCTCAAACAGATTATAACATAATTATCCAAGCTCAGGCATCAAGAGGAAAATGAAACTCTAATTTCTCCTTCCTTAGCTCTGCCATCTTCAGTTGTCTGCAGTGGAGTAAAACGGTCATTCGCCCGGATCTTTTCTTTTTCTTTTTGGCCTCGCCTTGTGGCTTGTGGGATCTTATTTCCCCAACCAGAGGTCGAACCCGCGTCCCCTGCAGTGGAAACGCAGAATTTTAACCACTGGACCGCCAGGGAAGTCCCGTCCCCAGATCTTTGTGTTTGTTTCCATGACATCCTCTCTGAATGCATTTACTCATGAGAGAGGCTGCTAAAGGAAACAATATATGTAAAATACTTTGCACTTAATGTCCAGCGCATTATAGGTGCTTAATAAATGGAGTGCCTCCTTCACTCCTTCATTTCACCTTCAGATCACTCCCCTCCTTCTAACCCTGGCCTCACTCACACTCTCGCTGAGATGCTTTGGAACTGATCCCTGCCTCTAACCTAGCCATCATCAAAGCCCGAAGCATTGTCCCCAGACCAGCCGCAGCAGCATCACTTGAGAACATGTTAGAAATTCAAAATCGCAGGCCCCAGCTCAGAGCTACTGCATCTCAAACTCTGAAGGTGAAGACTAGCCATCCGAGTTTTAACAAGCCCCCCGGGGGATTCTGAGGCGGGCTCCAGGGTGACAAGCACTATTCTAACCCCTTTCAATGTCTGATGGATCACCCATGTCAATTTCCATCACCACAAACCCTGAATTCACTGGAATTATTTTTGAAAAACACGCAAGACCAGTTGCCAGAGTTTAGAAATCTGTTTGAGAAATTTCTCTTGCTACATATGGGTTGTGAGAGGATTTCACTTGCATACTAGATATAACTTATTGATGAATTACTCTAGCTCCACTCTGGGTCTTTTGTGTTTGTACATACTTACTCTCAGAGGGGTGTTCGTAAATGTTTAACAACTGGCTCTCTGGGGAGAGGATGCCCCGGTGGGTAGCATTTGCCAGTTTCTGTGGTGTAAACACTACAGTCACGACATTAACAGATGCAGAGTTGGGAAAAGGCAAATACATTGGTTCTCGCAAGCTGGCACCAGCAGGTTGCAGCACCCCATGGCCTGCTTTCCACCTGGAACCAACATTTCTCAGGGTAGAGCATATGTCTTCAGCATCTTTGTCATTGCCCCCAAGGGCCCTGTTTGGGGAGGAGGGAATGTTTATGCCTCAAGCCTTAAGAGAGTAGGACACTTGACTCTCTCCGCAACAATTCTGTCCCTTCTGTTCATGCCAACCCTATGGGAGGAGGACTTGCTGATTGGATGGTGACAGCTTGAGACAGTCTGCAGGCACATTTTACAAGTCAGCAAGATCCTGTGATAAAGGTAGGAACCAGCCAGACCCCTCCTCTTTCTCCTCTGTGCCCATGCACGATGGGCCCCTTCCCACTTCCTACATCTCTTTCCATGTTGTGAGACAAGAAGTCAAAACAGCACCTGGCTCCTTCTCCAGTGGCTGTTGGGGTCTGTGGACCCAGAGTGGCTCACACAGCAGACACTATGAATTCTAGAGATGGTCCAAGAAGCTTTCTCATCCAGAAAGAACTTTCTCACCCAGACACACATACAAGGGAAGTCCAGTCCTGGGGACAGAGGAAAGAAGGCATCGGGCACAGTATTTACCATTGATGCAACCTGCATTTCACATCTCTCTTGACTATCATCCTTGTATGGCGGGACAACCGTATCCACAAACCCTGAAGCCCTAACCCCTAGTTCATTGCTCCGAAAACAGCAGGTACTTAGTTCTTTATGATATAAGAAGAGCCTGGGTTTGGTGTCAGGCAATCCTGAATTCAAATCCTGCTCTTCCATTTATGGGCCAATGGCTCATGAACAACCACTCAAGCTCTCTGAGCCTCAGTTTCCTTGTCTATAAAATGGTAATAGTAAGAGCTACCTCTCAGAAGGATTCAAACCAAAGGGGAAGATGTACATAGGCAGCTTGATTGGTGCCTGGTACATAGTAGGTGCTCAATAAATGAGACATGAGTCCTATTTCATGGTGACTTGAGCCAAAAGGTTCAAGTTCAGCCTGTGTCTTAAGTTCAGCCCTTTAAGAGCTCTTCAGCCCCTAGAGACCCTGGATGTCTCCCCTGCCAACTCCTCCTCAGGACAGCCAACCCTGCAGAGGAAGCTGGGCCCCAAGATGATCAGGACAGTACCATGTGGTAGCTGCCATACAGATCTCTGCACCCCAAGCTAGGCCCACTCAGGCCAAGTTTTCCTCTACACAAAGTAATTTGTAGTCAGGGGGCCATTCTCTCTCTCACCTAGCAGACCTCCTTCAGGGAATTGGAGCCAAGTCCAAGTTCTCTTCCTCTCTGTTTAAGGGCCATGCAAATCAAACGATGTGGCTGAGCTTTTGTTTCAGTGCACTTGACATTTAAAGGTATCCTTATGTAAGGATGGGTGGGCCCAGGAGCATAGAAGGAACCAAATGGGTGATGTGGTTGATGCCCCAGCCTTAGTTCTGGCAACCCAGCTAAAGATAGATTCTGGTCCTTCTCACTTAATCTGCATACAAATCCCCTGGGGACTGTGTTAAAATGCAAATTCTGATACAGTATGTCAAGGGCAGGGCCTGAGATTCTGCATTTCTATCAACCTTCCAAGTGAATCCAGTGCTGCAGGTCCGTGGGCCACACTTTTAATAGTAAAATATTGGACAGTAGTGAGACTGCAGGCTGGGAGGCTGAGGAAATACTGGCCTGCAGGGTAGAAAGTTCCAATCTAACAACTTTAAAAACAAATGAGGGGGCTTCCCTGGTGGCGCAGTGGTTGAGAGTTCGCCTACTGATGCAGGAGGCACGGGTTCAGGCACGGGTTCGCGCCCCGGTCCGGGAAGATCCCACATGCCGAGGAGCGGCTAGGCCCGTGAGCCATAGCCATGGCCGCTGAGCCTGCGCATCCGGAGCCTCTGCTCTGCAACGAGAGAGGCCACAACAGTGAGAGGCCCGCATACCGCAAAAAAAAAAAAAAAAAAAAAAAAAAAAAAACAAATGAGGTTTTCTAACATCTCATTGCAAGAGCAGCATTTAGGAAATGAGAAAAGTTTGGCTTCTCAATATAAAAACTGCAAGAAGATAAAGCAAAGCTTATCTGTGCTCTTATACTTCTATCTTTAAAAATTGTTGGTAGTATACAAATACCATCCCTTCCTTCTATGACTCCACGCTTTCATTTCCATGACAAGAATCCAGTCATAAATTATAGTTATTGTGATTTGGAATTTAATTGAGAATTTTCTTTTATGTTATAATCGTGCTTAGAAGGAAATGCAAAATCAATATATCATGCTCTTGTGTTTTATTGGCTAGGGTTTAAATACATTTGTTCATTTGACTACTCACTGATTGCATTTTTAAATATAATCTATCTCAGTGATATTTTTCTCTATTGTACACAAAATATTTTAAGGCCATAAAATTTTGTGATACATAGTAACTCCTCTTAGAAGCCAACGCATCAGCAATTTCTTTGAAAATTTTCTTGAAATTGACTCTTCAAAGATGCTATAATGGGGTTGTGTCTATGTGACATCCACAAACATCTAAAGCAAAACTGTTTTGTCTATACTGAGCCAAGTCTTGGGATATTTACATACATTTGAAGACATAGAGGAAAATGAATCCTGGCAAGTAATTGACTTTCACCTCACGTCCTGCTCACAGCAAGGAAAAAAGGAGCTCAGACCAAATAATGCTTAATCAATTAAAGTAAAAGCTCGTATCTGACTTACAAGCATTACTGGACAGTCCTATTAACCCATAGCCCACAGTTTCCCACACCAGCCAGAAAACCTTCCAATTTCAGAGAGAATGGAATGAAAACATAACTAAATCATGTCTTTAAAGGAATGCTAGGACGAAGCAGGAATTAAAACATCCAAAGATAAATAGGAAGCCAGCAAAAGCCACAAAGCATCCAAACATCCTGATGAAATTATAGTTCACTTCAATCTAATTAGCGGCAGCCACCAATGGAATCCAGACCAGAGCTAGAAAGGGAGGCAAAACTACTGCAAGGCAGATTTTACATCAGAGGTGGTGATTCTGTCGAGTTTAAAGTAGCGCTTGGTAAATTCTGTTGTGATGAGTCCCAAATTTTAAAAGTGGAACTGATTATTTCAAGGATCAGGACTCCACTGGGGGAGCCCCCATATGTATCTGGTAATTATTACCATAATAATGCTGCAGAACAGATCCCACCCCAAAAAATATTTCAGTGGCTTACAAAAATAAGCATTTATTTTCATGTTCATGGGTCTTCAGATTGGGTGTGGTTTGGCTGATCTAGGCTGCAACTGGCTGGATGCCTCCAGGTTATAGGTTCCGTTCAGGTTTGTTACAGGGGTCCAAACTAGAGACAGTGGTTTCATGGTCACCAGGACGCAAGAGAACAAGTCTAATTTTGCAAGTACACTGCAAGTCTCTGCTCACTTCCCAAACTCTGAAATCCCATTGGTCAAAGCAAATGACACTGCTGAACCCAAAGTCAAGAAATGGGATCATGGAGTGAAGAACTGGGACCAATGATGTAACCTAGCACACTAGATACACCAGTGCTTTTCAATCTTGTATTCATTGTCACCTCCAGGCAGCCATTTAGAATTTCTTTTTCTGATCTCCCCCCCGCCATGAAAAGTTATGAGCACATAACATATATATATATGTATATATATGAAAAATAAACACCTACCTTATTTAAGCCACTGTTATTTTGGTTTTCTTTTACATGCAGTTTCTGAACCTTATCCTAACTGATAAAGCAATCTTTAGTGTAAAGATTTTATTATGAATATAAATGAACTCACTATCTCAGTGGTTCTCAAACTTTGGCATGCATCAGAATCACCAGGGGATTTGTTAAAACACAGAGTGCTGGGGCCCTTCCCCACAGCTCCTGATTTGGTTATTCTGGGGTAAAGCCTGAGGATCTGCATTCCTAACAAGTCCCAGGTAGAGCTGATGCTGATGCTTTGGCTACCAGACTTTGAGAACCGCTATAATGGTTCATTCCTAATTTATGTGGACAATTTTCTTCTTCGAGACTGTGAAGAAAACAAGCCACTGGGGACTGAGTCATACTTGTTTTTCCCTTTCTGGCTTTTTGGGCCAAGAATTCTTTCCTCAGACATAGCAAACTGTACCTTTTGCCTGAATTTTTTTCTTTTTTGTCAGCCTGCCCCTCCATGTCTACCATTATCAGAATCCTTGCCAACTTGCTAACATGGACTTTGGGTGCTGGCAGAGATCCATGTAATTAATGTAAATCCACCATTTGTGAGCACTTTATCTTGTGCATTTTCTATTTCCCCTTGATCTTTAATGCCAGAGGTTTTACAGACAATAGCTCAAAATCGTGTTACAAAAAAAAGGGGGGGTGGGGGGTTGTGTTTACAGCTTTTGGTTTTGCTGTTTTATTTTGCACTTGAAGAGAGACACATTTTTTACTCTAACATATTGTTTTGATTCATTATCTCTACAGCAGGTCAGGTCACCCCATCGCCCAACATGAATTTTTTCTTCAGGGTTCTTTCCAATCGACCCATACATTTTCCTCTTCTAGAGGATTCAAAGCAATGATAATATATCACTGAACAATTTGTTTACCACCCAGCACCCATTCTCCTGTATTTTGGTGATAACATACCGTTTTCCACTTAAAAACTACCTCCCCTCACTCTTAGCCTTCCCCTCACTATAGAACATGTGACCCAAGTCATGACCCATCAGAGCCCATATTTTTCTTGTCATGGACTGAATTGTGTTCCCTGCCCCGCCCCTGCAAAAAAAATTCATATGTTGGAGTCCTAATCCCTAGGACCTCAGAATGTGACTTGATTTGGAGATGGGGGTCTTTAAAGAGACAATTAGTTTAAAATGAGTTCATAAGTGTTGGCCCTAATCCAATGTGACTGGTATCCTTATAAGAAGAAGAAAGTTGGGGGCTTCCCTGGTGGCGCAGTGGTTGAGAGTCTGCCTGCCGATGCACGGGACACGGGTTCGTGCCCCGGTCCGGGAAGATCCCACATGCCGCAGAACGGCTGGGCCCGTGAGCCATGGCCGCTGAGCCTGCGCGTCCGGAGCCTGTGCTCCATGGCGGGAGAGGCCACAACAGTGAGAGGCCCGCGTACCGCAAAACAAACAAACAAACAAAAAAAAACATGTGGGCCTGATTTGGCCTAAGGACTACAGTTTGCCAACCATTACTCTGGAGCAATGACAAAAAATAACACAAAAATGTATAAGCAAAAAGTTGACAGGGAAGCTTTCCAGGGAAGCCACCCTCCATGGGGTAGCTGCTTCCATCTGTGGCACTTCCACTTCAACAGACATTTCACTACAGTGGGAGAAAGAAGATGGAGAATCACGCAGTGGCTCTTAAATGCTTTCACCTAGGAGTGACAGATGATATTTATGCTTCCAGCCCCTTGGTCAGAATTAGTCACATGTTTATCAACCAGAGGAGGCTGGGAAATGTAGTCTTTTAGTTGCCCAGGAAGAGAAGGAGGATGGGAAATAGTGACTACCACAGTGGAGTACTTTTGGTGCGTGGAGGGAAGGCAATAGATTTCTTGAAAACCAATGAGGAGGAAGCAGAGAGGAATAAAGGATGCAGGCAAGTGGAGAGGAGAGTATATGCGGTTGCTACTCAGTTCAGTTGTTCCTCAAAATGCACCTGTGCACCAGCCTGTCCATGACACTGACATAAGGAACATGTCACAGTAAAGCTAAATTGACAGTATGGTCTGTCATTATTGCTAGGTTGACAATAATGAATGGCTTTACATTTTTTGGTTTTAAAATGTCTTTCCTTTTATGAAATGATGGTGATCATAGCTAGTAAGTGCTTATTTAATGTCGTAAGCTGGCAAAATTAAAAATTGGCACCTGCCCATAACTTTCCCCATTTTTTTAAAGTTACTGTGTCAGTCTGTAAAATGAGATTCTGGGAGCCACTGATCTAGTTAATGGTTTTGCCTAGAACTTGCTTTAGCTGTTTTTGAGCACCCACTCAGCGCTGTTTAGCATGTTTCCTCATTCATCCCCCACAACAACAAAGAGGAAGGTTTTATTATCCCAAATTTACAGATGAGGCCACAGCGACTGAGAAGAAACTGCTGCTGGTTATAATTTCTCAGTTGTCCCACTTTTCAACCCTATAATAAATTCTTTTTCCCATACTACTCTTTGTAGTTCTGCCTTTCTGATTGAGTCCTTGCTGATGCACACGGCGATCTTCATCCCAGGGTCTGCTTCTGGGGAATCTGACTGAAGGCAAAATGCTTAATAAATGATGGCTACATGACCTTCCAAGGTCACGTGGTTAATTAAGGCAATGCTGGACCTCAGTCCAGATCTACATGACTGAAGTCCATGTCCTGTCCCCAGAGCACACTGCCACTTTAGACACTGAGCTACCCCAAAGCAGCAAATTAAGAGGAACTTCTAGGTCACATTCACCTAGATCATATTGGCAGAAATTCCTCCAGATATATAAGAATGATATTTAATATTTAAGCCCATTAATCAAGCACGCCCTGCCTGCACACTCTCACCAGAAGGAGTTACCATCGCAGACTCATGCACCACAGTGCCTGAGAGCAGAATCTGACTAATTCTCAGCACAGGTGCTCTTGTCAAATATTGATAGCTGGTCTGAAGTCAAAATAAAGTATCTCTGGCTCTTCCTACACCAGCAGGTGTTTCTCACTCCTGGTGCCTGAAATGTATGTGACTTCTAAGACTGTTTCTAAGTGTTAGAAACAAACAGCATTTGGAAAGCTGCATACATCGTATGAAGTCGTTCCGCTTTTACAAGGGATTTGCTAAGTCTGATGTGTGAGCATAAATATTTGTATATTCATAAATTTTTGGTACTGATGCACTTAAAATTCACTGTTCCCGAGAAAGGCAGGAAGAGGCCAGACAACTATGAAAAAGCATGGCTTTTTTGAGAGTTCTCCAAGAAACAAATTTGTAAATATCCAAATTTCTTTATGTCATTAAAACCCAAAGTGTTATGAATTAAGATTAAAATATCAAACTTTCAGTAGGGTATGGGGAAGCCTCAAATAAAACTTTATTTTTCTAACTTAATAAAACATTACTACCGAAATGAGGTAATTTTTATACCAAATATTTTCCATCTATATAAATTTCTAATAATCCCTCTTATGTCTATACTTTCTTCTCAGTAGATGAGAATAAGTTCTAGAGATCATAAGTTATTTTAAAACTACTTTTATTCTGGGACTTCAAAAAACACACGGAATATACTTTCTTTTGAGTTCTCTGTAACTTGGGACCCATAATCCATTGCCATAAAATATCACAGATCTTATTATTCATAAGCAATATTTTGGTGGAATAGTTAAATGATGCAAAGATTTGTTTCTTTAAAATTATGATTCACATTTGAGGCCTATAAAAAGGCACTGAAATGTAAGGAAAGATAATATTACCCTAAAGGCTCAGAGAAAAAGCATAACTTAAAAGTGATTTTCTAAAAGAAACAGAAAGAATTTTTTAAAATACTTGTTGGTAACTAGCAAGTAAGTTTACATTTATCCTTAGCTGATAGGTAGATAGATAGATAGATAGATAGATAAGGAATCAACAATCCTCTATAAAACAAAAGTAGAGAGCCTCAAAAGAAAAAAAGCCATATGAAATTAAAAAAAAAGAACTCAAGGAAATCTAAACTCTAGTAGAAGAATTAAAATCCACACTGAAGATAACTTAAAGCATAAGGGACACTAGAAAACTGTGCTATAGAGAACAAATTTGGAAAATGCTAAAGAGTATAGAAAAAGAAAAAAAAGCAATGAAAATCCATATTTTTGAAAGATAGAAATACAAAAGCAATAACCATAAAACAAAATATCAGATATAAGACCAAACATGTTTATTGTAACAGTAAGTGGGTTAAATTTCTCTGTCAAATGGTTAGGAATTTCAAATAAGGTTTTAAAAACTAAAACTCTATTTTGCTTAAAAAAAAACCCTCTATTTTGCTTTAAAAAATATATATATATATATGTCTTGGAAAGGAAGAGTGAAGTAACTGAAGAAGACCTATCAGGAAAATGCAAACAAAAATGAAGCATGGATGATAGAGTAGGTGAGAATTCAGCACGTAAGCACACGTGCTGAATGGACAGGTTGCATGGACAGGTTGTGCTAGAGGCATCCTGTACCGGCTCACAGAGCTGAGTGGACACACCTCTTCCTACCTCTACCTTTGGAGATCTGGTTTGCCGGCATACCACTGTATACACTTCTTTTCTTCAGTCTACTCCTTAACATTTCCCAGTTTTAAGGATACAACTTCTCCTTTTAGATCTTGGTTATCATCATTAAAGAACTTTCATTTATTGTGATGGTTAATATTTATGTGTCAACTTCACTAACCATGGGTACCCAGACATTTGGACAAACATTATTCTGGGTGTTTCTGTGAGGTTGTTTTTGGACAACATTAACATTTTAATCAATAGAGTAAAAAGATTGTCCTCCATAATGTAGGTGAGCCCTATCCAATCCACTGAAGGCTTGACTAGAAAACAAAGAACAACCTTCCCCCTAGTAAGAGGGAATTCTCCAGTAGACTGCCTCTGGACTTCATTTGGACCATCGATTCTTCCAGATCTCCAGATCGCTTGCTTTCAAACTGGAACTGCACCATTCATTTTCCTGGATCTTCAGTCTGCTGGCCCACACTGCAGATTTGAACCTGGCCAGACTCCATAATCAGGTGAGCCAATTCATTATAATAAATAAATATATATATACACACCCGTACACACACACATCCTATTGGTCCTGTTTCTCTGAAGAGCTCTGATTAATACACTTATACATTACATGCTTCACTTTAAAGATTTTTAAAAAATATTTGTGTTGTAATATGGGCAATAATTATTTAGATTTAATGTAAGCATTAGTAATTTAATTATTTGCTACCAATTGTTTTATACCATGAATTCCACATATTTGGTTTCTTTAATTTGCTTCATTTTTTGGTTGTCTGAAATATGATGGCAGGTAATTATTTTCAGGAAGTGTATGTTAAGGGTATACATCTTGAGCGTGTCTGAGAATGTCTGTTGCATTCTCATATGAACAGCAGAGGAGGCAGGTATCAAGATCTTAACGCAATATCTCATCCTCTCCAAGTTCTGTGCAAGTTGCTCCATTGTCTTTGATCATTGGTTTGCAGATAAGAAAAATCTTAACCTTATCTTTTTTCCGCAATAAGTAGTGCTCTTCATATTCTTTTTCTTCTCCTTAAAATGCAAACATTTCACTAGATTAGCCTATTTCATTGATTAAAGATGAAATTTTTTGCATTTTTATACCCTCTGGAATCAAGATACACCTTACAGTTTCTGTCTACCATATGGCAGTAGTGTCATCATTCTGCAAACCCTTCTATCGACACCTCTGAAAAATATCAAGCATGAAACCCTCTTAAACTCAATACTGTATGGGTTATACTCTTCGTTAGTCTATTTTCATTAGTCTCTTTTTGCCCATGCTTAGTAAACCCTAAATTTAATACCTAAATCTTTATTCAGCTAAAAATCAAAGTATCTTCTATTATTTATTTAAAATATTCCTTCTCTATTTACTGTTTGTTCCTTCTGAAATTCTTCTCATTCTTCTCCCTCTGTCCTACATTTCCTGTATCTTTTCTTAAGTCAATGTCCACATCTTTATCTTCTTCTTCTGAGTTTTGGGAGAAATTTTAGAGCATGTCTCCCCCTTCACTGATTCCATTTTCTGCAATAGACAACCTATATATATATGATTGTATCATCACAGATTTTAATTTATCCATTGTGTATGTTTTCTCCATACAATCCTTCCCAATCTCCACCTCTTTCCTCTTTAAGATCACCCGCAAATATAATGTTTACAATGCAATGCTCCAAAGAATTGTGTTAAAACATAATTTAGAAAACTTCTAAACATTGATTTTTCTCCCATTTCTTGCAGCACCTCTAGCTCACCAGGCAATTTTTGTTCTGATTGTTAAGTTTGATCCCCCTCTTTTGAAATCTGATATTCTTTCATATACCAGTTGGGTTTTTCTTATGTGCTTGCACATCTGTGGTGATGAGCAGCGATGTCAAAGCCATTGTGTCCGGTGTCAGTGGTGTGTCTGTCCAGCTCAGAGTTTGAGTAAAACATGGTTCACCTCCTCCACATTCAACTTTAGGCAGCCTTTCCCCCACTCTTTCCTTCTCCTCATCCTGTAAGTGAAATTCCTCCCAGAGAATCGAACTGGCCAATGTGGCTTTATTAAAGAGAAAGCCAGTTCATCTGGCCCTCTCCACCCTGTCCCTAACATCTATCCCTCTTCCTCCTGGTAACCAGGATTTTCCCCTCTCGCCTCCAACAAGCCACCTCTCCAGGGTCCAGTCAACAGATCTGACTTGAGTGCTACATAACTGCACAGCCATTCTCTAAACCCTCATCAGTCATTATTCCTACCAAGGCAAAGTACACCCCAGAGGGACATTTTATATTTCCTAAAATGATGTGAGATAATTAAGATGCTATTAACTAGTCTTGAATCATTTTGGAGTCTTAAATTCTTTACCTAATGAGATTAGGGACTCACACTAATATTATGGGAAGGTAATTTATTTCCTTCATCAAAATAAACAAGCAATTGCTCACATCCCAAAAGATGGTAAACACTATCTATATTTGTGGAGTTATATTTGGGAATAGGATATGAAAAGATGAGAAAGCCTGCATAACTTATTGTTGATTTCATCAAGGTGGAAATCTGTATTTACACAAATCAATTAGAACAAAAATAATAAAGCATACTAATCACTATATGCACACAGATCAAGAATAAGTTTTTGGAGGCTTCCCTGGTGGCGCAGTGGTTGGGAGTCCGCCTGCCTCCCCGCAGTGAGAGGCCCGCGTACCGCAAAAAAAAAAAAAAAAAAGAATAAGTTTTTGCAGCTATATTCACACATGCTGTATGTGCTACATATTGACAAAGCTCAAACTCATTGATCTACAGTATATATTATATAGATATTATATATTGATCTATATAGATCTGTAATATATATTATACACAATCTATATTCCATATAGATCAATATAATATATATACCTACATACACATATAATCTAAAATGCATCTATATTTAAACTGAATTGAATCCATAAGTCTATTTTTCAGTTCCTTCCCTTGGATTTAATGCTTACTCAAAATAAATTCACCCAAAAAGTTAATATTCAATTTCCATTTATTTGCAATCTTCTTTCTTGGAACCATAGTAATTTTTCTGGAGGAAGAAACAAGGAAAATTTCATCTAAATATAATTTCTTTATTTAATTTTAATAATATATTTTAATATACAACTGGTGTTAGGAATAAAATGTGTGGTGAATAAAATGATTGGGGGAGAAATGTGTATTTTCTCAGAGTGCTAACAATTTGATATGAAATATAGCTCTTTGAAGCTTCAGCTCACACTAACAAAACTACCTCCATACTGTCTTTTGACATCTATGGTTACCAAGTTGCTCTGTTCTTGCAGGTATACACTTCATTCAAAAATATCTTTTCCCTAATATTTACTGAGCTCTGTCTATGCAGCAGATTAACTCAGTTAATCCTCAAAACATTTCCATGAGTTAACTTTCATTTCTGTATACCCATTTCACAGGTGAAAAGTCTGAGGATCAAGAAATTTGCCACAGCCATATAATTAGTAAGATGCAGAAGCAGGACTCAAAGATACAACTCTCTGGTTCCAGGGCCTGTGCTTTTGTGAGTACATTGGGCTGAACCTCCTGGAATGAGGCTTCTTTTTGGCTACTTTGGTTACACAGATACACTGTTATAGACTTTCCAAAAGTGCTGTTATCCAATTAGCTAAAATGCCTATGGAAATCAAGAACGGATTGTTACTAGGAAATCTAAATTTCAATGTTTTTCAATAAATCAAGGAAAAAAATTATATGATCATATCCATAGACGCTTAAGAATATTTGATAAAATCCAACGTCCATTCCAGAATTTAAATAAACTACTAAAAAGGAGAAATAACATATACGAAAATTACCCCAGACCAGAAGAAACACCTTAAAATGGAAACAAACAGTTCCACTAAAGCCAAAGGCAAGGCATGACCGTTATTAAACTTTGTTCTGCAGAAACCTCCCAGCCAAGTCCCAGAGCTCTGGAAACCAGACTCATGTGTCCCCAGGTAGAAACCTGGTGGATTCTTCTCCCAAAAAACAACACTTCCCAAGAGGAAAGACCTAGAGGTGAAGTACGGAGATTCCTCAATGAAACCAATTAGTCCACCAGCCCCACTCACACACACAGAGCTTCCAGTCATCCCTTTGGTGCCCCACTCTTTAATATTAACAGAGAGCCAGTGATCACCAAGCATGTGATGACAGCCTCTAACAGACAGGATGGAAGCAGGAAAAGGAACTTCTAGGAGACAGAGACTGGCTTTCACATCTCTTTACAGATCATGAAAAGGCCATTTACACACTTTTGCCACATCCTAGCAGCTGGGGATATGGACAGACATCTCCATTTTGGGCTTTGGATGTGAAACAAGTGATACAAAGAAACAGAGACAGAGGAGAATGTGTCCACCATCCAGTGGTGGCCACAGTGGCTCATACTCCTCCTGGGGAGTAGCTCTACCTATGGTCTTGGTCCCTAATTTCCCTGGTTTCTGTTCTTAGTAACCTGATTCTCTAGCCTTCCTGGCAATTCTGTGAACCACAGAATAGCTTTCAACAAAAAGCTTTCTGCTTTTTAATAAACCAGAATCAATTTCAATTGCTCACCCTCAAGCACCTATCTTACACTGATCTCCAAATTATATTGTTAGGTGAAAAGCAATATGATAAGTATAATATCATTCAAATAAAAGCAAAAGCTATCTACAAAAAATAGTTATGGTTACTTTTTCTCTTCTTCCTTTTACTGTTCTGTATTTTCCCATTTTTGTGCACTAAACATACGTATAATAATGTTAAAATGTGCTTAATAATTGGTAAATGCATTTCCTGTCTGTCACAAGTCAGATTCTCCAGGGAGTAGACTTTGAGAAAAAGATTTCCATAAAGGAAATTCATTGGGGTGTTCTCAACACCTATAAGGAAGTAAAGAAAGCAAGACTGATCAAAAGGAGAGGTTGAATTGTGATGCAGTCACAACAAAGGCCTCAGCTGATCCTATAAGGTGTTCTGGAGCTGGGTTGGCCTGAATTGGGGAAAGAGAACTTCCGACCCCTGCATCAACCAGTCCTTAGTTGTGGCCACCCCTGTAAAGAGCCAGGGAGTAATCTTGAGCAAAGCACCTCTTTTTAGCTGAAGGCAATTCTTAGAAAGGAACTCAGCCAAGAACTTACAACTGCCAATATTCCCAGCAGCTGAGAGAATGAATGTTTCAGTACTGGAAGGGAGTGATCTGGTCAGCACATTAAAGTATCCACTACAGTCTACCTCTTGTCAGATCCATGTGTTTCACATAATTAAGTCTGTGAGCAGCTTCTCCAGGATTCTGTTGGGTCTCTTTTCCTGGGGCAAATTTCCACAGGATAATTAATGTGATGGACTATGGCCCCCATCACTAAAGCAGGTCCTAGTGCCAAAACTGCTTCTTTTTATGCCCCCTCCTCCAACCAGCCATTCTAGATTCCCCTCACCCATGGCTATCACTTCTGCAGGTCAAGGTGGCTTATCTGGTGGAGCAATCTAGACCCTCTTTTTTTTTTTTTAACATCTTTATTGGAGTATAATTGCTTTACAATGGTGTGTTAATTTCTGCTTTACAACAAAGTGAATCAGTCATACATATACATATGTTCCCATATCTCCTCCCTCTTGCGTCTCCCTCCCTCCCACCCTCCCTATCCCGCCCCTCCAGGCGGTCACAAAGCACGGAGCTGATCTCCCTGTGCTATGCAGCTGCTTTAGACCCTCTTATCTGAGGAGTCTGAGCACCTGGTCACATGTGTTTCTCAGGCCAACCAAAATTGCCATCACAATTGGGCCAATGAGTATCAAAAGACACCCAAGGATTTCTTCAGTGAGAAATACATTTCTGTTGTTTATAAGCTACCCAATCTGTGGTATCTTGTTATAGCAGCCCAAACAGGCTACAACACATAGATATCATACCACCGCCTCCAAAGTACTTGCCACTTCTTGCCCATTTGGTATGTCAATGATGTCATCAGTAGAGTGAGCCAATAGGATGTTCTATGGGATGTCCAGATGACCAAGGACCTTTGGGACTATATTTTGACAAAGGGAAGGAAAGTTAATAAGACTGACTGGGGCAAGAAAATAAATGTATACTGTTGTCCATCCTAAGTAAATGCAAACTGTTTCTGGTCCTCCTTTCTGATAGGGGTGAAAATCAGCACATTTCTTCCATCAGCAGTCACATGCCATGTACCTGAGGACATATTGATCTCCTCCAGCAAAAGATACCATATCTGGCACAGCAGCTATGTTCCAGTTACCTACTTGTAACAAACCATTCAATGCCTTAAAACAATAACAAGCATTTATTTTGCTCTAATTCTGGAGATCAACTCAGCTCAGGTGGGCAGTTCTCAATCAGGGTCTCTCATGTGGTTACAGTTAGTCAGTGCCTGGGGTCAGGGTCATCACAAAGCCTTTTTCACTCATATGTCTGGTCCCTGGGCTGGGATGACTCAAATAGCTACAGGTTGAAACATCCAAGGTTGCTCAAGCAAGTCTCAATCTCTCTCTCTCTCTCTCTCTCTCTCTCTCTCTCTCTCTGTCTCTCTCTCCCCCCCCCTCTCTCTCTTCTCTCTTCTCTCTTCTCTCTTCTCTCTCTCTCTCTTCCCCTCTCCTCCCTCTCTCTCACCCATATCTCAAAGTAGTGTTTTGACACGGTGGACTCAGGGTAGCCAGACTGGTTACATGGCAACTGAAGGCTCCCAGAGTGAGTGTCCCAAAAGAAACCAACATGGCCTTTACTAAACTAACCTTGGAAGTCATGCAGCAGAATCACTTCTGCCACATTTTAATCATCAAGATAGTCACAAAGCCCCCTCTAGATTCAAGGACAGGGGATCTGAACAGCACCTCTTGAGGGAAGAGTGTCAAAGAATTTGCAGGTAGGTTTCAAAAGCATCCCATGCTGCAACTGGGGCCACTACTTTGTTGAGTTTGCAGTATCCACTCTCGCCTACGAGGATTCATCTGACTTTTGTAGGGGACAGACCAGTGAATTAAATGAAGGTATGATGGGGATTGCTACCCCCTGCAATATTGTTTTTTATATACTATTCTGGCTGAAGTGAGAGAGAAGGGTCATTTTAGACACTTGCAGTTGGCCTGCTCCCACTATGGTAGTTTTTACTCCACAGGCCAGAGAAGCAATGCGGGGCTCTCGCAAACACCTAATATATCCATTCCAATCATACCTGGCTAGCCCCAGGAAGGAGAAGGGATGAGGCAGCTCTCTTCAGCTGAGAGCAAGACTTAGAGACTCAGATGAGAACTGTTGGCCTCCAACATTTCCAGCAGATGAGGAAATAAATATTTCTGCTTTGAATGGAGTATGAGGAAGCACACCACAGCACCCACTGCACTGACTATAGTGTATGATAAAATTTGATATGGTTAAAAAATTCAAGGATTTATCTGGAAGTGACATAGGAGAGAAAAGAGAAGGAATGCCATTTATTCTTTTTTCGAGATTGGGTAAAGAATCAACCTTTTGATTTATTAGTCCTAAAGGATAATCTCCATGAATAAGCTATTCACAATCTCATTTCTCCCACCAAAATGATACACAAACTATCATACTATTTCTTCCTTTCTGTTATTCCAAGCACTTGTCTTGACTTCTAAACATCATTCTCACTCCAAATGTCAATGCTGTATATCATATCTCCCTGTGGAGGCAAAACTAGGCCTGATTAGATTTATGTTAAATAACAATCAATTCTACTTTTGAAATGAGCCAGCTTTGAATTCCCTAAACCTATTTTTTATTGGGAAAGTACCTTCACCCGATGGCATTTCTTAGAAAAATATAAGAAGCAAACTCCAAATCAAGCATCTCAGAGGTCAAGAAAGGACCAGGCCATGAAGAAATGACAAAATGGGATTTTTTTTCAAATGGCTATAATTTAGATTCATTTATTTACTAAATTAACGCTTTTAACCTCAAAATTTAGTTCAATGTATAATAACTGATTTAGCTTTTATTGAATTACCTTTTTATTTGTTAATTTTATTTATTTTTTAATACTTTTTTAAACTATATGATTCAAAATAGCAAAAAGAATTAAAAGATAAACAATGATAAACAAAAATCTCCCTCTCATCCTGAATCCAATCTGTCCAATTTCCTTCAACAGAAAACCAACTATCTCAGTTTCTTATATCCTGCCAGATTTTTTAATGTATATTCAAGCATAAATCTATATTCACAAAAATTATCTTACACAAAAGGTAGCATATTTTATACATTGTTCTGCACCTTGCTTTTTTCACTCAACAAAATCAATTGGTTTTGATTAATAAAAAACCATAGGTTTGGGGGGATTTTTTACAGTAAAATATTATTATTTGGGATTTTTGGATAATCATAGTATTATTGCAAGTATGCTTAAAATGATAGCTATGTATTACTTATAAATTACAAAATTAAGTCTGTATACAGGCCCCACCCCAATGACAAGGTCCTACAATAAAATTACATGATTTATTTCTTTTTAATATTAAGTCAAAAGTCGCTACAGGCAATGTGGTCCAATAATCAGACCCAAATTTAATGTCTTCTTCTATCATCCCTGCCCTCTTCTACAAGACGGCAGGTAGAACCACATTTGGAGAAAACATCAGAAGTCTACATTTAAGACCCTTGTGAATAGGTCCCCAGGGAAATGGCCCCTCCCCCATCACTAGCCCAACTTTCCCCCACAGGACTAACTCCAAATCAGGCAAATGGATTACAACAGCAGAGTCATCAGTGCCTACTAACAAAGCCAGATAACTCTTAGAACATTGTCATTTGCAAGGTCAAACCTCTTTGCCAGAGCCAGTTCCAAGGCATGTACAGTCACACAGGCTCAGGAAGGCCCCATGCTTGGTAGAATGCTCTGCGGTCACCACCTTGAAATTCTCAATTTTTTAACAAGATGCCCTGAATTTTTATTTTGCACTGCCTTCTGCCTCTTCTCAGAATGCATTCTAAGACAGAGGGTGCAGTAAGGGAAAAAGAATGTCTCCAAAAATAAGGAAAAACACACTCCACAAAACTTGCGGGATTTAAGTATTATTTTCCCTGTGGGAAAGCCTCCATGGGGTTCTTCCTAAATCCCTACAAAAGGTTAACTGCTAACCCATAGGAACCACTATCATTTTCACAAAAGACTACTTTTTGCACAGAGGGGCAGGTAATTGCTTTTTGTGTTCCACATCATTCTTACTTTTTTTTTTCCTTTTCTGTTAATGATGAATGGCTTGTCAAAGCAGCAATAATATTTTTATTTTAATTACCATCCATCTAAAGTCCTTATTTCCAAGAGAAAAGATTAGTTTAATGATTAAACTCCCTCTGCTTCTATGAGTAAAAATTAGTCAACCAAATACTGTCTTCTTTTAGTGGACTTAACAATACAGCATTAGTACACAGGTGATTTCATCTTCAGACAATTGATATGTGTGATACACACCAATGGATCTCCCACGGACCTTAGGTCGTGAGCAGAACTCTACAGGTATTGCAACTGCTTCCCCAGTCCTGTGTGTACCAACCATTGCCCACAGACAGGATCAGTAATAGAGGTCCTATACTAAAGTTTCTCAAATGTTTGTAGATGCTGTTGGAAGTAATAAGTCAAAACTCTATATGAAATAATGTCATATGAAAGCATTGCTGAATTCATAGTAACTTTTTAAATGCATTGTCCCAACCAACAGACATAAAAAATCCGACTGCCTTCCTGAAGGATCCATCCAAGAGTATTCTGAGTTTATGTTAAAGGGATGCTTAAGCGTGGAAAGGATGGGGACCATCTGAGCCATGTGTTCAAATCTAAACAACTCAGGATGGCATTCAAGGCCTTCCAGTGTCAAGCATCTAAGGAGGCAGTAGGTGTGAAGAACACAGGTTTAGAAGTTAGGTGGACTGTGTTCCATGCTCCACGATTAGCTGGGTAGCCTTGGACAAGCTAGTTAACTTCTATGTCTTCTTCTCCTCACCTGTAAAATAAGGTGAACATAGCAGTACCTACCTTGTTATCTCAGTGGACACCACCCCAGGACACCTTGATCTCAAAGGAGGGGGATCGTGGTGGTGGAGGGAGACCCCACTCCCATCTAAGGGGAGGAAGGAGCAGAACAGAGTGAGTTGGGGCTGGGACGGTGCTTAGTGATATGCCCTGCACAGGCATGTAATAGTCTGACCATAGTGTCTGCACGTAGCAAGCCTACAATAAGTATCACTTAGTTATTTTTACAATGGTTAAGTCACTTGCCTGCCTTCTCTAGCTGACTGGCCATCCTAACCTGTGTGATGATTAAAAGCACCTTCTAGAGCAGTGCCTCTCAATCTTTTTGTTCATTACCTTTTAAGACATTACTTTTCCTAATGGACTTCTCCATGATATTTTAACACCACAGATATATTGTAATTCTATTTAAGAGGATTCATTTCATGAGCCAGCTTGGCTGAGCCATGGACAGGATGCTGGGATTGCAAACCCCACCCTTGTCATATAGACTGAGTGGTGAGGGGAAGGCTGTAGGCTCTGGGTGGGAGGTTCCTGTGACTCATGGCCTCGTGGGCCTTTTCCTTTAGTCCTGTCCTTCCAGGCAGTGGGCTGGACATCTTTTCTGAGAGCCAGTCCCAGGATTTCCCTAGAAACCTCCTTGATTGCCCCTCATTCCCCACACCCCCAGTCAGTCTTCCCTCAAGTTCTGAGCCAACACCCTCATCATTCCTCCATGTAAATATCTTCTTTTCCTCTCACAATCATCCTTAAGGTGTTTTAAAGCCAGAACCTGAAAGATTAGCAACCACAAGCTACTTTCCCCTTATTGAAAGGCAGGGAGGAGCCTCAGAATGTTTGGTTTCCATCCTTAGAGTACGTGTGCCTCAGGTCCTAGAATGGGTTGGATCACTTAAAGCAGCTGTCATTAAGTTTCTGATTTTAAATTGGTTGAATATTCATATCCTGTTATATTCTTTGGCTCACTTAATCTCTACAACAACACCATGAGGTAGGTTGTATTATCAGCCCCATTTTACTTTATTTATTTATTTTTTGTATAGTTGATTTACAATGATTACAATGTTATGTTAGTTGCTGGTATACAGCGAAGTGATTCAGATATAGATATAGATATTCTTTTTCAGATTATTTTCCATTATGGTTTATTACAGGATATTGAATATATTGGGTTGACCAAAAAGTTCATTTTCGTAACATCTTACGGAAAATCCCAAACGAACTTTTTGGCCAACCCAATAGTTCCCCATGCTCTACAGTAGGGCCTTGTTGCTTATCTATTTTATATATAGTGGTTTGTATCTGCTAATCCCAAACTCCTAATTTATCCCTTACCCCCTTTCCCCTTTGGTAACCATGTTTATTTTCTATGTCTGTGAGTCTGTTTCTGTCTTGTAAATAAGTTCATTTGTGTCATATTTTAGATTCCACATATAAGTAATATCATATGGTATTTATCTTTCTCTGTCTGAGTTACTTCACTTAGTGTAATAATCTCTAGGTCCATCGTGTTGCTGCAAATAGCATTATTTCATTCTTTTTTACATCAGCCCCATTTTAAAGATGAGGCAACTCAGGCACAGAGAGGTTAAATAACTTACATAGTTCACACAGCTGGTAGGTAGCTGTGCTGGTTTTGGAGCCCAGGTCTTTCTGATACAGACCAGGGTTCTTGGCCTTCCCCAATCAATAGAAATTGACCAGAGACCCGACAAGAAATTCAGGCAAGGCTTTACTGGGGCCCCTGTTGCAGCAGGGGGCAGTGAGAACAAGCAACGGGTTCCCTTGTTTGCTGCTCCCCAAGGGGGTGGGGGGGAGCTGGATCCTTACATGGGGTGAGGGTGAGGGTGTGTCCAGGGACTGGGCAGGAGGGCTGGCTTAGGTGTTTTGCCCACCCCTCTGGTGATGCTGAGTGCAGGGGGCATGCTCAGTACCCTACTTTTGCTCCCAACACCCTGTTTTTGCTCCAGGCTCTTCAGAAGTGGCAGTTGGGTTTTTTGGTCTCTTTGTATCATTTGTTCAGAATTTGCCCTAACTGTGCATACATGCAGTTATTTTTAGTCCCATATAGTTTCTTTGTATTTTGTTGCTGGAGGAGAGGTATGTCCAGGTGCAAGCATTGCAACACTGCAGCAAAGGGACCTGGGACCAGGTCCCAGGCCTGTCTCATTTCTGACTTACAGCCTGAATGCTTAGACCACACAAGTAAGCTCTAAGAGGCCCAGTGGTGATCTTGCCCTAGCAGAGGAGCTAAATCTAGGAAAAGTTCCCTTTATCTTTTCCCCAGCTTCTAGATTTAGTAGGCATTCCCCATATGTATGTGAAAGACTGAGGTTGCTAAGAGAAATTACAGTGGCCTACCTACAGCAGTCAAGCTAGGGTTAACTGAGGTGTGTTAGTTTCTACCTCTGGTCAGGAGGAAAATAATGCTTAATCTCACTCCCAGCCCAATGCCAAAGACCAATGGACCGCTGCCTGAGCTGTGTCCTTGTGGGCAAAACTGAAACTTGCGAAGTGATCTGGAGGGGAGATGGCTCTGATCATCAGAACAATCTAAAAAGAAGGAAATGTTTGAAGAATTGTTGTGACAGTGACATAGGGGAAACAAAAGAATCCTTTACCTTAAGTGGAAAACTTTTGCCCACGGACAAAACTACAATGTCTAGATACCTGTTAGAATTTACAAAAGTCTGTTTCCCCAGATACCAACTTTTGACGTTGTGGGCCAGCACACACATATTAAATCTAGAATTCATGAGGTAATACTATGCAGTGCTGATGACGTATTTATTTAGTACCTGGGAAGTTTTTTCTTTTGTTTTCATTATAAAAGCAATATAAGTTCATGGTAAGAAAGTCAAACAGAACAGAAGGGAGTAAACTGAAATGTAAAGGTCTCACCCTACACAAACCACCCATTTCAACTCCCCAGAAGTAATTCCTTTTGTTAAGAGCTTTTCTATGCAGTCATAAGGAAATAATATCTGTTGGCTGTTTTTTAAACAAATGGGACCATCCTATACATCATTGTTTTGAAATTACTTTTTTAGTATGTAATAGCATGGATTGGGTATCTATCTTGTCACCTACAGCTTATAATTGTTGTATGATATCCCACTTATGGGATGCAGGAAGAAGTTTTGACTAGTCTCCTAGTATTGGAAATTCAGGAGAAATGCCTGAGAAATAATGATAGTTCACAAAATTATATGATGAATAAACACCTTCATACACAAGTTCCCCATTAGAATATAAGTTCTATGGTGGCACAGATTTTACCTGTTTTGTTTACTGACACATAGTGGGTGCCAAATAAACATTTGTGGGGTAAATATCATGTGTATATGGATCTATACAGATATTTTTAAAATTTCTATATATATTGACCAAGCACCCTCCAATATTATTGTTTCATTATATACTCCCATGTGCTTTGTTTTATTTTGCTTTGTTTTGTTTTGTTTTCACCAGCTGGGGACTTCATCTTTAGAGCTCAGTGTAGTAGTAACAGTGAATGTTTGTGTATTAGTTTCCTGTTGCTGCCATAACAAATTACCACAAATGTCGTGGCTTAAAACAGTTCACTATCTTCCAGTTCTGGGGGTCAGAAGTCCAAAATGGGTTGGCAGGGATGTGTTCCTTCTGGAGGCTTTACAGGAGACTTCATTTCCTTGCCTTTTTCAGCTACTAAAGGCTGCATTCTTTGGCTTGTGGCCTCTTCCACACCATTCCAACCTCTGCTTCTTGTCACATCTCCTTCTCTGACTCTGACCCTCTTGTCTCTCTTCTTCCCTTATATGGACTGTTGTAATTACATTGGGCCCACCTTGATAATCCAAGATAATCTCCCCATCTTGAAATCTCTAACTTAATCACATCTGCAAAGTCCCATTTGCCACATAAGGTAATATATTCACAGGTTCCAGGGATTAGGACATGGACATCGTTGGAGAGCCATTACTTTGCATATCACAGCTGCAGAATCATGTTTGAATTTCAGTGTTGTCACTTCAACATGCATACCCTACATATGTTGAGTCCCTACTTATCATGTCCTGAACTAAATCTAAGAAATACACTAACTAGCTCAGTGGTCTTGCCCAAGTCACATAACCTCCCTGAGCCTCCAATTCTCAGTTGCAAAAGTGGAGGGATTCATATCTGTCTCATAGGAACTGCTGTATGGAGAATGTCTCCAGACAGTCTTTTCCATTTGACCAGCATTTAGGAACTACTATATACTGTTTTAATCTTGAAAAAATGTAAATGTAAAACACTGGATTAAGCAGTAAGAGGCAGAGAAGCAGATCTTCTTGTAAACTTCTGATGTGAATGTAAATTGGTACAGGCTTTCTAGAGGGCAATGTGGCACTATGAATATAATGAAAAGGCTTATATATGTTTGTTCTCTTTATCCTAGTAAGTATCCACTTCTAAAGTGCATCTTAGGGGCATGGTTGAATTTATGTCCAAAGATACTCAGTGAAATATTACTTACAATATGACAGGGGGAACGGAAACAGACTAAATGTCCACTAATAAGGAGCTGGGTAAGTAAGTATGGTACATCCTCATTGCAGAAATCTCATCAGCCATATAAAAGGATTTTGTAAAAGAATATTAAATACCATGTTCAGAGGCTTGTCAAATGATAGTGACTAACCCGGGATTTAAGTCAGGGTTACTTATTACATCAGCAAAAGAATTCTGTGTGGTGAGAGAGCTTTTATATACCAAAAAAAAAAAAAAGACTAAAAGTGTAGATATCATGATGTTACAGTGGTTATTTCTGGGTAATGGAATAAGAAGTAGTTTTTATTTTTGCTTACTTATAAAGTATTTTTAATTTTCTAACAATGAAGATTGGGGAAAAGTGACGTCGACACAGAACAATTCCTCTAGTGAAATTAATAGGCGTTTCTAGGTATAGAACCAATACTACCGAAGGTGTCCCCCTAGTGGAAGACGGGACGCGGCGGCCGCTGGAACACCTGATTGCGACTTTTCACATAGCTAATTGTATTCAAGACTTTCCGAGAGAAACAAGAGCCTAAAGTTAGTAAGCTATGTTGCTTATTCAAAATTTTTTTAAAAAGAGGGGCCCATTGCAAAAGAAAGGAGCAAACCTCACCCTGGGAAGCAGGTGCTACCAATTCTAGGCGCAATCCTTAGACTGACAATTAACTTTTTCAATTGTCAAGGTCGGGGAACTAAGCTCCTTGGGTTTAATTCTCCTCTCTCGCTTGGTGGTAGCTTATGTTCTAGGTCCAGGTCTAGGTCTAGGTCTAGGCCGCCTGACTCTCAAATCAAAGGTACAGACAAGGTGAAATAACTGGAAGACTGGGGCGCAGCCTGAAGCCTGAAAACAGACACCTGTTGGGAGCGCTAGCACCTCCCCGCGACTCAACGAATCTTCGGTTCCTCTCGGCTCCTCTCGGCTCCTCTTCGGCTGAGTTCGGCCTCGCTCGTCTTCTAGGGCTCGGCTCTCTTCGGCTGCGTTCGGCCGGCTCGCGTCCTCTCGGGCTCGGCTCTCTTCGGCCGCGCTCTGCTCGCTCTCGTCTCGGACTCGGCTCTCTTCGGCTACGTTCGGCCGCGGCGCCGAAGGGCGCCCATGGAACCGGGCTTGCCGGCTCGAGAGACAGTTATGGCGCCGCTGCTGGAGTATGAACGGCAGCTGGTGCTGGAACTACTGGACGCGGACGGGCTGGTGGTGTGCGCCCGTGGACTCGGCGCTGACCGGCTCCTCTACCACTTCCTCCGGCTGCACTGCCACCCGGCGTGCCTGGTGCTGGTGCTCAACACGCAGCCAGCCGAGGAGGTGCGGCCGCCCGCGCTGGGGGAGGGGACCCCGGGAACGCTGGGGGCCTTCGGAGCAGACGCAGGCCTCGGCGCGGAGGCCAGCCTTCTGAGGGCGATGCGGGTCCCTGACGCGGGCGGGAAGGCGTTGAATAGGGGTCCCTGAGACAGATGCAGGCCCCTGACGCGGGTGCGGGGACGCTGAGACGGTGGGCGGGGTCGCAGGACCCTGACATGGGTTCGAGGACCTGAAAGGGTTGGAGGGTCTCTGAGAGGAGTAGGGGAGTCATTTGAGAAGCGTGGAGGTGGGAAGGATTGGAGGTCTCTGAAGAGGGTGGGGAGTTGTCTGGTGGAGGATGTGGAAGGGAATAACGAGGCAGTCCTGAAGTTGGGTATTAAGGGACTGGCTGGAGGTAGAGCGAGGTCTCTAAAAGGGAACAGTGATGGGGATGGAGGAATCTCTGAAGGGAATGGGGAGACGTGAAAGGAGACGCTGAGGTTGGGGAGAACCCTGTAGGGAAGAGGAGGGACTGGGGGTTCACCCAGGCTGTGGGAAGAGGGGCATAGGGTCAGAAGGGAAGGGAGCTGGAAGCTGAGGGTATTGGGGAAGGGTACCTGGGTTAGGGAGAGTGGAGAACACTGAGGAAGACAGAAGGGGGATACACCTTTGCTGAGGGGCGACACAGCTTGATCTGACAACTCTGATGAGCCCTTAGATATCTAGAGCAGATGGCCAGAAGGAAAATGCCAGCTGAGAAGGGTGACCACACACTCCCTGACTGATCCATCTAGGTATCCCTAGTGCTTGACTAGCGCTTAGCACAACACGGGGCCCCCCCAGGAAAGGTGGTATCAAACTTAAAGGACCAAGGGTCCCATTGACATGATGAAATCCCCTCTAGGGTGGACCAGGACAGAACTAATAGTCTAAAACACCACCTGGGGAAAGGATTCCCTTGTTATCTTCTCACATGGTATTTACACTTGCGTTCAGAGTTGCCTCTGGTGGGCAGTATTTTCTAGGTAGCAGAAGTCTCTTAACTCAGGATTTTAAAAGTCTTTTGTTGTCGTTAAACTGCTAATAACATCTCAAGTGCAGTGAGTCCGTAGTGCAAACCCCAAAACAAAAACAAAACCCTAGATAAATGTCGATTGTTTGGTTGATCAGTGTAAAGTAATTTAGTTGGTATGTTCATTAAGTTCATGATCTCTGAAAAAGGCAGCATATCATTTTAAATACAAATACTGGTAACCTAATAAAAACTGCCCTCTATTAAACGGTCTACTAATCAAGTCTGATTTAATTTAGGAATATTTTATCAATCAGCTGAAGTTAGAAGGAGTTGAACATCTCCCTCGCCGAGTAACAAATGAAATCACAAGTAGCAATCGCTATGAGGTGTACACACAAGGCGGTGTGATATTTGCAACAAGTCGAATACTTGTGGTTGATTTCTTGACTGATAGAATACCTTCAGATTTAATTACCGGTAAGAATTTGAAGCCTTACTGTTACTTGTATATACGTTTGCACTTTCTTTTTTTTCTGTATGTATTTGTTCCCTCTGCTAAACTCTAAACTAGAACCTTCTTGTGAACAGCATTGGATGTTTTTATTCAACATTGTGCTTCCAGGTGTTAACACAATACCTGACACATTTTGGATGCTTAGTAAATATTTATGGCCTGAATAAGAAACTAAATGTAAGATTGACGTTTCCTTGTTTTCTAAGCTCATATTCAGTCAATACTTAGTAATTGACAGGCATTTGCTTTTAGAAACTACTCAGATTTGAAGTGTTTATAAATATTCTTTATATATTTCCTAAAAGAGTTTGGTTTTCCTCTTTAAAGAATATTTTTTCCCATGATTTGAAATTTTCAAAACAATTTTTTTCAGTATAGTTAGCATACAATATTATATTGGTTTCAGGTGTATAGTAATTCAGTATTTTTATAGATTATGCTCCATACAAATTTATTATAAATATTGACTATATTCCCTGTGCTGTACATTACATCCTTAACTTGTTTATTTTATACCTAATAGTTTGTACCTCTTACTCCCCTTCACCTTTTTTGCCTCTCGCCCCATCCCTCTCCTCACTGCTAACTGCTAGTTTGTTGTCTGTTTCTGTTTTGTTGTATTTCTTCCATTGTTTTATTTTTTAGATTCCACATAAAAGTGAAAACACAGTATTTGTCTTTCTCTGTCTGATTACTTCATTTAGCAAAATACCCTCCAGGTCCATCCATGTTGTGGCACATGGCAAAATTTCATTCTTTTTTTATGGCTGAGTGATGTTCCATTGTATATATATTCCACATCTTCTTTATCCATTCATCTATCCATGGACACTTTAGTTGCTTCCATATCTTGGCTGTTGTAAATAATGCTTCTGTGAACATTGGGGTGCATATATCTTTTTAAGTTAATGTTTTTGTTTTCTTCAAATAAATACCCAGGAGTGGAATGGCTGAATCATATGGTACTTCTCCTTTTAGTTTTCTGAGGAACCTCCATACTGTTTTCCATAGTGGCTGCACCAATTTACATTCCCACCAAGAGTACACGAGGGTTCCTTTTTCTCCACACTCTCAAAAAACACTTGTTATCTCTTGTCTTTTTCACGATAGACATTCTGAGAGGTGCGAGGTGATATCTCATTGTCCGTGTCTGTTGGCCATCTGTGTGTATTCTTTGGGAAAATGCCTATTCAGATCCTCTGCCCATGTTTTAATCAGGTTCTTTGGTTTTTTGATGTTGAGTTGTATGAGTTTTTGGTATATTTTAGATATTAATCTCTTATTGAACATATTGTTTGCAAATATCTTCTCCCATTCAGTAGGTTCCTATTTCGTTTTGTTGGTTGGTTTCCTTTGCTGTGCAAAAGCTTTTTAGTTTGATTATTTTTGTTTTTGTTTCCCTTGCCTAAGGAGACAGATCCAAAAATTATTGCTAAGACAGATGTCAGAGAGCATACTGCCTATGTTTTCTCCTAGGAGTTTTATGGTTTCAGGTCTTACAGTTAGGTCTCTAATCCATTTTGACTTTATTTTTGTATATGGTGTGACAAAAATGTTTTGATTTCTTTCTTTTACATGTAGTTGTCCAGATTTCCCAACACCAGTTATTGAAGAGACTGTCTTTTCCCCATTGTATATTCTTGACTACTCTGTCGTAGATTAATTGATCATGTGCATGAGTTTATTTGGGAGCTTTCTATTCTGTTCCATTTGACCTCTGTGTCTGGTTTGGGGGCAGTACATGCTGTTTTGATTACTGTAACTTTGTAGTATAGTCTCAAGTCAGGGAACATGATACCTTCAGTGTTGTTCTTTTTTCTCAAGATTGCTTTGACTATTTAGAGTCTTTTGTGATTCCAATCAAAACTTAGGATTATTTGTTCTAGTTCTAGGAAAAATGTCATAGGTATTTTGATGAGGATTGCATTAAATCTGTAGATTGCTTTGGGTAATATGGACATTTTTAACAATATTCTTCCAATTGATGAACAAAGGATATATTTCCATTTATTTGTATTGTCTTCAATTTCTTTGATCAGTGTCTTATAGTTTTCAGAGTACAGATCTTTCACCTCCTTATTAAATTTATAAATAGTTTAATTAATTTAATTTAATACCTAAATTTATTCTTAGGTATTTTATTCTTTTTCATTCAGTTGTAAATGGGATTGTTTCATGATTTCTGTTTCTGATACCTCATTCTTAGTGTATAGAAATACAACAGATTTCTATATTAATCTTATATTCTACAACTTTACTAAATTTACTGAATTTATATATTCTAATCATTTTTTGGCGGAGTCTTAAGGGTTTTCTATATATAGTATGTCATCTGCAAATAGTGAGTTTTACTTCTTCACTTCCAATTTGGATGCCTTTTATTTCTTTTTCTTGTCTGATTACTGAGGCTAGGCCTTTCAATATTATGTTAAATAGTAGTGGTGGGAGTGGACATCCTTGTCGTGTCCCTGATCTTAGAGGAAAAGATTTTAGCTTTCACCATTGAGTATAACATTAGCTGTGGGTTTGTCATAAATGGCTTTTATTATGTTGAGATATGCTCCCTCTATACCAACTTTGTTGAGAGTTTTTATCATGAATGGATGTTGAATTTTGTGAAATGCTTTTTCTGTATCTGTTGAAATGATTATGTGATTTATATCCTTCATTTTGTTAACGGTTCAATATCCACAAATCAAGGTTCAGTATTGAACTATCCTTGCATCCCTGGAATAAATCCCACTTGGTCATGATGTATGATCCTTTTATATATTGTTGAATTCAGTTTGCTAATATTTTGTTGAGGATTTTACATCTATGCTCATCAGGGATATTGGCCCTTAATTTTCTTTTTTTTGTAGTATCTTTGTCTGGTTTTGGTGTCAGGATAATGCTGGGCTCATAGAATGAATTGGGAAGTGTTCTATCCTCTTCAATTTTTTGGATAGTTTGAGAAGGATAGGTATTAACTCTCCTAAAGTGTTTGGTGGAATTCTCCTGTGAAGTCATCTGGTCCTAGACTTTTCTTTGTTGGGATTTTTTGTTAGTGATTCAATTTATTACTAGTAATTGGTCTCTTTAGATATTTTATTTCTTCCTAATTCAGTATTAGAAGATTGTGTGTTTATAGGGGTTTATCCATTTCTTATAAGTTGTCCAATTTGTTGGCATATAACTCTTAATATATTCTCTTATGATTATTTGTATTTCTGTGGTATCAGTTGTAAGTTTGTCTCTTTCAATTCTGAGTTATTTATTTGGGCCCTTCCTCTTTTTTTCTTGATGAGTCTGGCTAAAGGATCAATTCCTTTAAATAGAAAATTAGGTTGTTTATTTGAGTGTTTTCTTGTTTCTTGAGGTAGGCCTGTATCACTATATACTTCCCTCTTAGAACTGCTTTTACTGCATCAGATAGATTCTGGAAAGTTGTTTCTGTTTTCATTCCTCTCAATGTATTTTTTAATTTCCTATTTGATTTATTTGTTGACCCATTGGCTTTTTAGTAGCATCTTATTTAGTCTTCATGTGTTTGTATTTTTCTTCCCAAAATTGATTTGTAATTTCATACTGTTGTGATTGGAAAATATCCTTGATATAATTGCAGTCTTCTTAAATTTACTTAAGGACTTAAGTCTTTCTAGTGTATTTTTCATTTTAGTTATTGTATTCTTCAGTTCTGATTGGTTTTTTTTTAGATTTTTCTAGTTCTTTGTTGAAGCTCTCACTATATTCCTTTATTTTCCCAAGTTCAGTGAGCATTTTTATGACTCTTGCTTTAAACTCTTTATCATGTAAATTACTTATGTCTGTTCATTAGGGTTTTTTCTCAGGATTTTATTTTGTTCTTTTGTTTGGAACATATTCTTCTGTCTTCTCATTTTATTTAACTTTCTCTGTTTGTCCTTATGAAGTTAGGCAAAACAGTTACCTATCCCAGTCTTGAATCCATGTCCCTGTGTGGGAGTGTCCCTGTGCAGTCTGCGTGTGCCCAGTGGTTTTGGTGGGAGAGCTGAATCTGAAGAGGGCACAGGCCGCGTCTTCTCCCAGGGTCCACTGGCAGAGCTTCCTTGGTGGGGGATAGGGCTGGAGCAAGAGCTCAGTACAGGCTGGGGTGGTTAGGCAGGGCCACCAGAGCACCAGGCAGTTTTCAGTCTGCTGCCTCTGCTGAGACTGGGAGCAAACAATTCTGTGCTTACTCACTCTCTTCAAGAGTGGAGTCTTGGTTTCCTACAGCCCACTGGTTAGCCCCACTGGTTTCCAAACCAGCCAAGGGAGCCTGTCTTCCCAGTGCTGGACCCCAGGCTGGAGTATCGATGTGGGGCTCAAACCCCTCACTCTTTAGGGAGGATCCCTGAGCTTCTGACATCTCCCTCCTTTGCTGGGTCACCCACCAGGGGCGTGGGTCCCAACTAGATCTTTTTTCCTCCCCTCATGGGGTTCTTTCTTCACAGCCTTTGTTGTAAAAGAGCCGTTCTACTAGTCTTCAGGTCGTTCTCAGAGAGAGTTGCTCTGTATGTGGTTGTAGTTTTGATGTGCTCGTGGCGGGTGGTGAGCTCAGGGTCTTCCTGCTCCACCATCTTGATCCCCCCTCTCTCCCATGATTGAAATTAAACCAATTAGTTGCTTAATTATTTTGAGAAGGATGATTTAATTTTAGCCAGAATTAATATAGAAAAGGAGTCATATTTCATTATTATTTGTCCTTTTGGAAACCTTTTCTGATTTCCCCATGCTTCTCCCCAGTCAGAGCACTTCAGAACACCACACTGTATTTGCCTATTTATTTGTCTGTCTCGCTCATGAGATGACAAGCTTCCTAAGAGTAAGGAACAACTTGTTCATCCCAGGGCAAGTAACTGGTACATAGTAGGTACCAAACACATATATATTGGGTGAGTGATGCATGTATGTACGACAATTTTTAATGAACTTTCAAAGGGCAGAGAGGTTGTGGAATTCATAATTGTCCTTCCTACCATATCTATCACATTGCCCTGAACCTAGAAGACTCTCAAGAAATATTTAATGCATAAATGTATGAAAGAATGTTTTATATGGTTCGTGGTGAACTGATTATTGGAAAGTTTTGTTATACTTTTGTATTTCTCATTGTTAAAAGCACTGGCAGGGCAGTACAGCTGAGGTCAGACTCACTTGACTTTGAAGGGTAATGCCACTGCTTACAAGCAAGCTACTGTACTTAATTTTCACAAGCCTCAGTTTCTCATTGCTTAAATTGAGAAAATAGTGCCTTGTGAAGTTATCAAGGATTAAATGAGGTAAAATAAATAATTGCTTAGCATACTGCCTGGTACATAGTAAATCATAAATAATAGCAAAAAATTGGCTCTTTACAGCCAGAAATCTTGATACATTGTAAAGTCTTTTACTGTTTGCTGCTTTCTTATAGATTTAGCTTTATGTTTCCTTATTTTTTTCAGTTGATAAAATGAAAAAAATGTATTGAAATGACCACTAGATGTCAGTATTACTCTGTATCTCCCAGTAACACTTCAACCTAATTAGGCAGAGAGCAATCTGAATCAAAGAAATATCCAAAGTATAGTTTATAGGTAGTTCCTAATTAAAAAGTGCAAAATGCCATTCCTGTTTCTGATCAAGTCCCAGCCAGTAAGCTGGAGCTGTTACTGCTGCTTCGCTGAATGGAATGTAAATGAGTGGCAGAAATGAATTTCTTCAAATGTTGTACCCCCTGGGATCATCCTCTACCCCTTCAACCCCCCAACCCCTGTAGGAACTTTCACCATAGCTCTTACGGACCAGAGTGTCCCAGAAGCAGGTAACCCCCTAGAAAAATCTTGAATGTACCAGCCCTAACTTGTTCCCCTGTCACTACCCAATGTCACCACCTTACCCCACCCTAGACGTCCTTGCCAACACAACTCCTCAACAGTGGGAGAACTGTGAAAATATCTCCCCAGATTGTACTTTCAAAAGAATGGGGCAGGAGGATGCTTTCATTGTTAAAACAGATCCTGACATCTCTAAATAGAACTCAGAACACGCTTTCCGTGGGAAACTTTAAAAAAAAAAGTTACATGTTAGATTTGTGTACCCAGTGCGTAATTCAGCTTTATATTCATTCAACATTATTAACATTAAATGTTGGTAAACATTTCGTTTACTAACCGTCCCTTATTTGGCAGGAATGAGGTAGGTGCTGAAGACAGAAAGATGACAGGACGGTAGGGTGCTCTGAGTTAGGCGGCTTCTGGGTTTGAGCTCACCTTCACCAGCTACCAGCTGTGTGACCTTGGGCAAGTTTCTTCATTTCTGTATGACTCGGTTTTCGCATCTGTAAATTGGAGACAGTAATAGTACCTTCCTCCTAGGATTATTGTGAGGATGAACTGAGATAATGTATGTAAAATTCTTAGCATCACGCATGGCACATAGTAAACATTCTCTGATTACTACTTATGATGTTCTTGGTCCTCAAGCAATTTAGTGGAGGAGACAGGTGTAAAGAAGTAATTACAGTGTAGCATGAGATACAGAGTTTTGTGGGAGCATAAAAATGTGGGACTAGAATTGCCCCAGAAGCCTAACCTGCTTGTATTTTTTTAAAGGGGGTGGTGTGGTCCTCGAATGATGTCACTTAACAGGAAGGACATGGCTTTGTTCTCAGACACTTGTGATTTGGAACCTTTGGTCTGCCATTTACTTGCAAAGTGACCTTGGTCAAGTTGCTTGCCTTTCCTGGTCTCATAGTAATACCTACCCCATGGAGTTATTGTGAGGATTCAATGAAATAAAAGTACCTAACCCCACTGCCCGGGATAGAATATTAGTTCTCTTCTCCTCCTTCTTCTAGATTCCAAAAGAAATGACAACCTTTTGGAGCACACCATTTTCTTAACTTGAGATTCACCTTTTCTTTAGAAGTCCATTTTTATTATTTCTAACTTTGTCATATTTCAGTCCAGGAACTCTGGCCCAATAGAGTACTTGGAAAAACCTACCTGCTAGGTACGGAATATTTTTTGAGCAGTAGATTAGTTATGTACACGTACTGGTGTTATTGAAAATCTTTTGTCTACAAAGTCCTAAATATCACTGTTAATTTTTACCATATTTGAAAAACAATTTTGCTTAGCTAGAATAAATTTTAGCTCCATCCACCTCAATCTAAAATTTAATCACCAAAATAGTAGAATCTGAATTGAGTCTATTGAACTACTAGGAGTCTTGGGTTACTATTGGTGTCATTTTCCAGATCCTAGGAGCGATGAGCATGGGAGCAAAAACATGCAAGTGCATTTATAGCAAATATATATGGTAACTGGCTTGGTTTAGGTCTAAAAGACTGAGAGTTATCATAGAATAATTGAGTTTTTGATCCAGAAATGACATCTGTGCACTCTTATGTCATCTCATGTCTCTCCCTAACTTTCCATGAATCCCACTGCACCACAATGGCATGTGTATATCATACATACGTATGAGAGATCGTCTGGTCCAGTACTCTAATTTTATAATTAAGGAAACACGTATGATTGTCCTTGTTTTTGTGATTCAGGGGTGTCATTATCACATCCACCCCACAAAACAGATGTTGAAGCATATTCATTAAAGATTTTTATTTCAGATGGACTAATTTACCTTTCAATTGAGTATACTCTGATTCTGAAAGTTGAATTCTTCTAATAAGTGATGGAGATGTTGCCCAGACTTCTGAAAGGCAGCTATTTTGCATAGTTCACATCTGATTCATATATTAAAAGAATGAGTGACCTGCTTTGGTTTCAGAAATTCTTCCTCCACCAGGCCAGACATGCCCCACCCCAGGCCTTTGCTGTTATTCCCTTGCCCGGAACTCCCTTGGCCCACATGGTCACAAGGCTCACCTCCTCGTCTCCATCCAGGCTTTACTCACTTAAGACCTCAGTGAGGTCACCCTCTCTAAAATTGCAAACCCTAAAAAATACAACAAACTAGTGAATATAACAAAAAAGAAGCAGACCCACAGATACAGAGAACAAATGAGTGGTTACCAGTGGGGAGAGGGAAGGGGAGGGGCCAGATAGGGGTAGGGAAGTAAGAGGTACAAACTATTATAAGCCACAAGGCTATATTGTACAACACGGGGTTCCCGGACCGGGGCACGAACCCGTGTCCCCTGCATCGGCAGGCGGACTCTCAACCACTGCGCCACCTGGGAAGCCCTAGCCAATATTTTATAATAACTATAAATGAAGTATAACCTTTAAAAATTGTGAATCACTCTATCGTACATCTGTAACATATTGTACGTCAACTGTGCTTCAATTTTTTAAAAGATTAAATAAGAAAATTGCAAACTGCCACCCCTCACACATACTCCCTCTCTTATTCCTCTGATCGTTTTTTCTCCTCAGCACTTATCCCTTCTAACCTACTAAATATTTTACTTATTTGTATTGTTTATTGTAAATGCCGCAGGACAGCTTTACGTGTTTTGTTCATGGCTGTATCCCCAACCTCGAACACAGCTTGCCCATGCTCAAGTAGGCATTCAAGAAAACTGTGATGAGTCAATGAAAGCGAGCATGAAAACGACATGTCTTTTCTGTACTTTAAATTTTGATTCCTGCCCTCCTCCCCACCCACCCCCCGCTCAGGCATCTTGGTGTACAGAGCTCACAGAATAATCGAGTCTTGTCAAGAAGCATTCATCTTGCGCCTCTTCCGACAGAAAAACAAACATGGTTTTATTAAAGCTTTCACAGACAACGCTATTGCCTTTGACACCGGCTTTTGTCATGTGGAGAGAGTGATGAGAAATCTTTTCGTAAGGAAGCTGTATCTGTGGCCAAGGTAAATAGCATTATGTGACCAGTTTCTGTGAGAGAACCTGCCGTAATTTAATTTTGCACTATAATGTAAAATTTACTGTCATTGCACTTGATACATGCTAGTCAGGTTCATAACAAGTACATCCAAATATAAATAAATGGTCACCACATTTGTGATTCTTTTAACAGCAGAGAGAGGTTTGATAGTTATTTTTCTGGTAGCTCAGGGCTATCACTTTCTTGTACATTTAGTGAAACCGCGCAGGGATCTAGAGGCTCACATACACAACAGCTTTAGGTGAACTGCAGATTTACTGGTTAAGATTCCAACTTCCACTTTGAGGGAAATAAAGCACCAAGATTTTGAAAAATCTATGTAAATTTCTAGGAAAAACATAAGGTATCAATTTTCAAAACATTTTGCAACCTCTGCTAATATGTATCTTGGTTATACTGTATGGTATTTGAGAGTAGTTATTGGCAGTCTTTTTCCTTTTTTGATTATACCTTACTTTAGGGATTGACATACTTTTCCTGTAAAGGGCCAGAGAGTAAATATTTTAGGCTTTGCAGGACACGCACCTGTCACAGTTATTCAACTCTGCCGTGACAGTGTGAAAGCAGCCATAGACAATACATAAACAATGGGCGTGGCTACGTGCCAATAAGACTATTTGTAAAAACGGGCACTGGGTTTAGCGCAGACCATAATTTGCTGATCCCTGCCTTATTTGAGTAATACTTCCATTCATAGAGGTTGAAAGTATTCCTGAAAACACTGTCATTTGGCTTTCCGTTTTGTTTCTTAATTGCAGTTACGAAAAGCTATTAGAGTATTAAACTGAGACCAGAAATACATAGCTCTTGCAACTCTAGAAAATATTTGATAAATGTTTGTCTCTTTAGGTTCCATGTAGCAGTAAACTCATTCTTAGAACAGCATAAACCCGAAGTCGTAGAAATTCACGTTTCTATGACACCTGCCATGCTTGCTATACAGACTGCTATTCTGGACATTCTCAATGCATGTCTAAAGGAACTGAAATGCCATAACCCGTCGCTTGAAGTTGAAGATTTATCTTTAGAAAATGCTATTGGAAAACCTTTTGACAAGGTACTCTTTATTTCTTTTCCTTTTTAAGCACCATTTGTTATGTTGTAATTTTTAAGAATGCAAGTTATTTTAATATTTACAATGTTCTTAATAGGAATTTGCTGTTATTTTAAAATTAAATTGGAGGTGATTTAAAGTATAGTTTCTTTGGTTTACTGGAAAGTAATTTGTAGTAGAATACATTGATTGGCGTATAAGCACAACTCTGATTTTTGCAGTTATATGGTGATTATCTCTTATTTTAAGTATATGTAAGAGGACGATGAATAACCTTTTGCTCTGAAATGGCAGCATTTGGATAGCTACAGATAGAAGAGTTTACATAAGAATCCTTCAAAATTTATGATCTCTTATTTGGAATAAAAATAATTTGGATGAGTTTTGATTACAGAGGAATGTGAAACTTGCTCTGTCTTAAAATTACATTCTGAATTGAGAAAATAGTAAGACTTTAGTGCAAGGAATTTTTATCTAATTTTTTCATCATAGATCAATATTAATTCCGATACGTAAATGTCTAAGATTGAATTGTACATACAGAAAATGCTGACTTTTAAAAAATTCCAGGCAGCTTTTTTTTTCATATTTTGGTAGAACAAGTTCTTTTCTTTCAAACTCTGAAGAACCTCTTTGTCACTGGAAGTAATGCATATTGATTTTTGAAAAGGAAAATTTAAGTCCTCATTTTTCTGATTCTTCCAAAGTCATTTTACTGTGAAATAATGATACATGAAAGTAATTCCATGTGTTGTGTGCCTCTGTTTTTAAAGTAGAGTTTATTATAATTTAGTGCATGGTATACCAAAAAAAAAAACTCTCACATTCTTTTAGTAGGATGTATATGTCCCTAGAAAACCAAAATATAATCAGATATGTTTTGCACTAAATTTCTGTTTATCATCACCTGGCCAGTGAAAGTCAAAGTATTGTTTTAGGTGTTCTTTTAGTAACCAAGACATAATTTGCACTTGTTAGAAAATTTGTAGATGATTTTACAAAAGAGGCATGTAGATGATTTTTACAAAAGATGATATACAAAAGAATTATATGTCCCAGTTTATCTAGGACAGTCCCAGTATCTGCATGTTATCCTGGAGTAATTATTAACAGTATCATTTCATTTTCACAAGAGTTCCAGTTTGGACAATAGATTATTTGGTCATCCAAATATATATTACTCCTGCTCAGTATTAAATATGTTAGATAAGATGCCATGTAGTGAAACTGCTTCCAAATCATGCTACATTATCCCTTTTAGTTACAGAAGCAGCTTGTGAAGGAAACGTGCATATATATAGCTGTGGATATGTAGATACCTACATAGTATATACATAAAGCTGTTCTGTGTTTTAGGCAACTTTTCAGGATCTTAAAAAGCATTCAAATTTAGTTGTTAATTTAACAAATATTTTCCCATACATGAATCACACTTAAAGAAAAAAAACTAAATATTTTATTATACCAACAGACTAAGGTCCACTGTTATTTAATTTGATTCCATGTAGTTTCTCTAGTTTATGTCCTCTGCTTCCTCGTGCAGCTGGATCTCACATCTCTATCCACCCAGGATGGGGTCTCGACCAAACTTGGCAGAAATTGAATGTATCTGAGCTACATGCTTTCATTCTTCATAAAAGCAAATAAATGATCATCTGATGTTTATCAGGCCTTTTTTCTCCTAATAATGTAAATATGGGTAACTATGAATTGACTCTATCTGATCATAAAGATTCTAGTGATGACACTCTGCTTTATATTTGAAAAATTAAACATTGCTATTAGAATCTTATGAACTTAAATTTTCTATTCACTTCCTTGGGAGATAATGTTTTATTATTGTGGCAAAATATACATAACAGAGTTTACCAGTTTAACCATTTTTATGTATACAAGGGATAATGTTTGTTGAAAGTATAATTTGTATTAATTATAGCTATATTGAACATCTTTTAGCAGTTCTAATTTTTTTTTTGTTTTAGACAATCCGCCATTATCTGGATCCTTTGTGGCACCAGCTTGGAGCCAAGACTAAATCCTTGGTTCAGGATTTGAAGATATTACGAACTTTGCTGCAGTATCTCTCTCAGTATGATTGCATCACGTTTCTTAATCTTCTGGAATCTCTCAAAGCAACAGAGAAGGCATTTGGTCAGAATTCAGGTGGGAGATAAAAATACTAATATTTATCCTAAGAGCTCATTTGAATAAAGTACTGGATTTTGGGGGGGAATCAGGTGTGGGGAGTGCTATATTCAGCTACATGGTATAGTAAGATTTCAAATTACGTTTTATGTTCATAGCACAAGGATGTAGGTTTTATTGATAGCTAATGTTTCCACCTACCTCTGTATAATCATATTCATATCCATTACAAGAGATTTTATTTCTAGAAAAGACTGTGTATATCACAGGCAGTCCCCAACTTAGAAATAGGTTGTGTTCTGGAAGTTTAGTTGTTATGAACTTAAAATTAATATTCCCTGAAGAAACAGGAAGGGAATATGGAGTTTCATCAGCTGAAGTGGTGAAGAATGAGAAGAGGTTTGTAGGGAAACATACATACGCGGCTGTCCACCATCTTGTTTTTTTACAAGTCACATCCTTCCCCCACTACCATGATCTTTCTCACTGTCTGGCTAAACCAGTGTTTTCTAAAGTGTGGTCCAGGGGCCCTGGGGCCAAGATTTAATACAAATAATATTTCTTAACTGCTTCACCAGGAATATTCTCGAGTCATAAACTACAAATGTGTAGCATTGAGGAACATACTGACTACTAGTACGCTTTGGGTTCCACTGCCTTCATCTGTGCTTGGACGCCAGCAGCGATACCTGCCAATGCTTCTGCACTATTATTGGAAATGTCAACACAGTGGAAAAAAGTCAAATAATGAGTTAGTATTATTATGAGAGTAGTTTTGAGGTCACAGACCCCCCCTTCCCCCCAAGAAAACAGCTTGGGGGCCCCCAGGGGTCTGTAGGCTGCACTTTGAAAACCACGGTCTAGCCAAACAGTGACAGAGGCCGTAACAAGGGAGAAGGTGTGGTTGGGGGATGAATAAGCTGGTGACCGGTTGATAAACAGGTCATGTGACCTTCAGAGATTCTCTGAAGTAAACTATACATTGAAGGCTTTTTTTTTTTAAACTTATTAGGTTGGCTGTTTCTTGACTCCAGCACCTCAATGTTTATAAATGCTCGAGCAAGGGTTTATCATGTTCCAGATGCCAAAATGAGTAAAAAAGGCAAACTGCCTGAAAAACTGGAGATTAAAGAAGAGCAAGGTATCTTGTATGCTTAAGTCTTCAAACGTGTCTTTTATTTAAGTATTTGGTGTGGAAATGCTTATCAAGTTACAGTATAACTTTAAATCTCCTTCGGCTGTGTGAAGAATGTGTAACTGCATGTAACATATATAATGTATGGTAGAAGTATTTGGTATGGATTCATTGCCAGGGGATTCCAAATAACAAACGCCAAATACCAATCAAGAGTATTCTTGCTAGGACTTCCCTGGTAGTCCAGTGGTAAAGAATCCGCCTTCCAATGCAGGGGACGCGGGTTCAGTCCCTGGTCAGGGAACTAAGATTCCCACATGCCGCGGGGCAACTGAGCCTGCGTCCCACAACTGGGCTCACACGCCTCAATTAATGAGCCTGTGTGCCGCCAAGTACAGAGTCCATGCGCTCTGGAGCCCGTGTGCCGCCAACTAGAGAGAGAAAACCCCCGTGCCACAACTAGACAGAAGCCCGTGCACCACAGTGCGGAGCCCGCGTGCTGCAACGAAAGATCCTGCATGCCGCAACTAAGACGTAACGCAAAAAAGAGTATTCTTACTACTACATAAGAATTACAGATTTTTTTTTTTAACTTCAGAATAATTACTATTTGGGCACTTGAAGTCTTAGTGGGACATTTTAACATCCCTTTTAGCTTTTAGGGGACATAAATACTAGAATGAGGCAAATAATGGGTTTTATTTCACACTCATCTAGTAAGTATAATAAATATCGTTGGTTTTTTTAAAGCATGGGATAGGGTTAATGTTTACTTTCTGCCTAGTTCAAAGGTCTGTTTCAAAACTTAATTAAATACATTAGTAATATGTTTGAGTACTTACAGAAATAAAAGTTTTATTGTTGTCTGCTTATATCCCATGTTCAAGATTGTGAAAATCTTGGGGATTTTAGAAATAATAAATACTGTTATTTTAGAAATAAGGAATACCAAGTCCTTTATTTTGTGTAGCAGTTTATATATAATGTCACAGTTGACAACTAACACATAATCATCTCTTATTAGTGACCACTCATATCACTTTCTCTCAAGGCATTATGGAACCTGCGTTAATGCTGGTTTGAGGTGTCTTCATTTAGACCATAAGGAGACCTTTCTCAAAGAAGCAGATTCTACCTATAGGGTATTATGAAAGAAGCTCAAAGGAGTGGGTGTATGGAGTGATGCCTGTGTTATCTGTTGTCTTAAAAGCCTTTGGAATACTTTATAGATAAATATTATCACATAGAATGAGGTTGTCTTTTACTTCTATACAGAAACAAGAAAGGAACTGGTCCTAGAAAGCAACCCAAAATGGGAGGCACTCTCGGAAGTATTGAAAGAAATTGAGGCAGAGAATAAGGAGAGTGAAGCCCTTGGTGGTCCAGGTAGGAAAAAAGGAGATAATGATATTTGCGTTCAAAATCTAGCAAATGAGTCTTTTTGATTAGCTCTTTACAAATAATTTATACTGTTATCTTTATCAAATGTAGAAGAGTAAGTGCCACATGAACACTGAAATCTTAGTGACAAGCGCCTATCTGTTCATTTGATGTGATTTTCTCCAGGTTGAATCACTGTATATTCATGAAAGCAGGCTGTTTTACTGGTTGGGTTCTCAGGACTTCTATTTAAAGATGCAACTAATCAACTATCATATATAGGATGGATAAAAACAACAAGGTCCTACTGTATAGCACAGGGAACTATATTCAATATCCTGTGATAAACCGTAATGGAAAAGAATGTAAAAAAGAGTGTGTGTGTGTGTGTGTGTGTGTGTGTGTGTGTGTGTGTGTGTGTATAACTGAATCACTTTGCTGTAGAGCAGAAATTCACAGGACATTGTAAATCAGCTATACTTCAATTAAAAAAAAAAAAAAAGATGCAGCAAAATCTCTACATATATATTCACCAGGCTTTAAATTTGGAATCCTCAAGGAGAAAGCTAATGGGCTTAAGTTTTAGGTTCTCAGCAAAAAGAAGCCTCAACTGTATTATAGAATGACATTGACCTAGGGCTAAAAAAATTTCAAGTTTTGGGGCTACTCTCTTCAAACACAAGTATACTAGTAGACTGAACCTGAACTGTAGACTGAACCTGAATTAAGTTTTAAAAATAAAACCAGATAGAAAATAAAACTAAATTTTAAAAAGTATCTGTTGAGGGAAGTATGTGGCACATATACACAATGGAGTGTCGCTCAGCCACGGGAGGAGACGAAGTTGAGCTGTTTGTGGTGGGTGGACGGCCCTGGAGTCTGTCATGCGGGGTGAAGTGGGTCGGAGGGAGAGGAGCAGGTGCTGTGTGCTGGCGCATGTGTGTGGAATACAGAAAAAAGAAAGAAAAAGGGGCGGTTCTGAGGAACCTAGGGACAGGACAGGAGTGGAGACACAGACGTGGAGTGTGGACTTGGGGACACGGGGACGGGGAGGCGTGGGCTGGTGGATGGGGAGGGTGGGGGGGAGGCGCAGGAGGGAGGGGATGTGGGGATGTGTGTGTGTGTGTGGCTGATATACTTTATTGTGGAGCAGAAACTGACACACCATTGTGGGGCAATTGTGCTCCAGTGAAGATGTTAAAAAAAAAAAAAATCTATTGAGACTTTGAACTCCTTTAAAGCAATGAAGGCAAGCACATAATCCTTATATGAGTAATTATGCTGTGATATTATCCCAGAACTTATGGTGCTGTGATTTAAGACCCAAAGTCATACATGTGTACTTAGAAAAAAAGAATAAAGAAGGGGAAAAAATTACATCTAGCAGCCACTGTTGACATTGGCATATTTCCTTCCTGGTTTTCTTTCGTGTATTTTCTGTTTCACATTGTTAAAGTTATAGTGTAGATATAATTTCTGGATATAGAATTAATGAGCCAAATGATACTGACATTTTTAAAGTTCTCAAGACATATTACCCCATTGATTTATAGAAAGTTTTTATCAATTTTCATTTCTTTTGGAAGTATAAGAGCTTATCTGTTTTTACCCAGCTAGCAATGACTGGAGATTCTGTATGTATTTGTGTGTGTATCTACATATACTACATATGTATAACAATTTTATTCATTTGATTGGAGAAAAATGTGATGTTGTTTCAAATTTTGATGCTTGGGGAGCTCAGTTTTTTCTCAGATGCATTTCTTCTTTTGTGAATTGTCTTAGTTTCCTTTGCTGGTTTAGAGTGTGTCCTCAGTTTGTATCAACTTTTTATATATTAAAGATATTAACATTTATCATAGTTACATAAAGTGGTTTTTTTGTCTTTAGCTTTTTTTTTTTTTTAGGCAAGAAGTGGATTTATTTAGAGATGCACATTCCATAGGCAAAATGTGGTCCATCTCAAAAGGCTTGGGAGCAGCCTGTCTTTAGCTTTTTTTAATGCAGTTTTTTATTCTCATAGAGTCAGCCAATTGATTGATCAGTTGATATCTTCTCACAGATATCAGTCTTCTCTGAGATTTCTTCCATTGCTTGTAAGCCTGGAAAATCATCTTCGTATGGAGAGGTGGAGAATAGTCATCTTTTTTTTCATGATGTATCATTTAACATTTGACTGTAATCTATTTGGAATTTATTTTGGTATTTCCAGATCCTCTGGAAAATTATTAATTAAAAAGAGCTTCTTTAAAGCCTCCATTATACCACAGCTATACTTTCGTAAGACTCTAAATATTTCTGGCTTCACCTTTACCCAGAAGATTTAAGTAATCCTGCCAGGGAGGCGAAAGCCTTTGATGAGCATCCGAGACCCTTTTTAAACAAATTGTAAAGTATCTTTAGCGCCAAGGGGTGAGCTGTGTCTCTGGGGAGGAAGGGACGAGGGGGTGCGTGGGGTAGGGCGACAAGTGCGGTAATCAGGACATAACGTTGTTTCTAATTTTAGGACACGTTCTCATTTGCGCAAGTGATGACAGGACCTGTTCCCAGCTGCGAGAGTACATCGCTGTCGGAGCAGAGACCTTCTTGTTGAGGCTGTACAGGAAAACCTTTGAGAAGGACAGCAAAGCCGAAGACGTGTGGATGAGGTTTAGGAAGGACGATGGCTCAAAGAGAATTATGAAATCCAACAGAAGGCCCAAAGGCCTCCGAAACAAAGACAGGGCTTCTGCCAAAGAGAGGGCTCTCAAAAAGAAGAAACCAAGGCTGACTTTAACTCAGATGATGGAACAATCTGAAGAACTGGAGGAGGAGGGGGGTGTCGAGGAGGGCTGTCCGAGAGACCTAAGCAGTAGCCCCGAAAGCTGCTTAGAAGAAATTAAGCACGAGGAGTTTGATTTAAATGTGTCCTCTGATGCCGCGTATGGAATCATGAAAGACCCCCTCACCATTATCCACCCACTCCTGGGCTGCAGCGACCCCTACGCTCTGACACGGGTGCTGCACGAGGTGGAGCCAAGATACGTGGTCCTGTACGACGCAGAGCTGACCTTCGTGCGTCAGCTTGAAATTTACAGGGCAAGTCGGCCCGGGAAGCCCCTGAGGCAAGTTGTAAGGAATATGAACTGTGATCGCATGGGCTTCAGTTTTGCAGTTCTTTAGGATTTAGCACAGATAGACCAGTTGCCCGTGGGCTTTCTTATCTTTAACGTTACATTGTTATGATGTTTATGAAACCTTATTTGGCATTCTGATCAGTCTGGGAAGTACCAGTGTGGGAAGTACGCATGGGAAGGAGGTCGAATGTTGTAGTGGATCCAGGAATCTGAGGGAATGCCCCCCTTCTTGTTACTTGCTCTTCTGCTGTTCTGTGCCATATTCTTTATGCGTCGGTTGTAGCCTATGGGGCACCGTCTCTGAACAAGCCTAGGAAATTTACAATATCCTAACTTCTACCAAATGTTAATGGAATTATGACTCAGCTAAATTTCATAATTCTAAAACGTCTTTCTTGTAAATCCGAAAAAGTGACTCTAAGTTACAGCCACATAAAACTAAAGTATTTGGGGAATTATTGTACCATGTATTCTTGAGTTTCAAGAAATATCAGATGAGAAAATGATGCCTCCCAAAGAATATAGTGTTCTGGCTCTCCGATTATCTGAGGGAAATAAACCTCAAAGTTAATATCCTGAACTCAGCCTGAACCAAAAGCAGAGCCAAAAGAAACCTCTCTAGCCAGTTTAACGAATGCAACCTTTCAGAGTAGAGGTGAATGGAGGAGGTGGACCAGAAATAACGCAGGATGAAGAGATGAGACAAAGCTGGTGAAATAATTATAGGCTGATAAATTTTTCATACTTTGCTGTTGATCAACATTGGAGATAGCTTGTGCACACAAAAGTTCTCTGTTGGGCTTCCCTGGTGGCGCAGCGGTTGAGAGTCTGCCTGCCGATGCAGGGGACACGGGTTCGTGCCCCGGTCCGGGAAGATCCCACATGCCGCAGAGCGGCTGGGCCCCTGAGCCATGGCCGCTGGGCCTGTGCGTCTGGAGCCTGTGCTCCGCAACGGGAGAGGCCACAACAGTGAGAGACCCGCGTACCACAAAAAAAAAAAAAAAAAAAAACCCAAAAAAAAAAAGTTCTCTGTTGCCTGAATATGGAATAGTGTGATATTTAGAAACAAAAGGTCAGACCAGAAGGGACCTCAGAGTTCAACCACTTGATCCATCAGTGGGAAACTGAGGCCCAGACATGGTGAATGGCTTGCCCTTGGCCACATGATACATTCGTGGAAGAGCTCAGGTCTCTGGACTCGTTGGCCAATGGTTTTTTCCCTGCCCGCACTTCAAAGAAATATAAACTAGGAAAATGAAGACCAAAAGAAAAATCGAGGGCTAAAAAGGGAAAATGTCTCTGATAGAAGGTGCTTCATTCAGCTTCTTAGCAACCAACAAGATAGGAAAGTTGGCCTTTTCTAAGAGAAAAGAATATGTCAAATTATTTTTTGAGGAGCTTGATATAATCCATGTCTTCTCTGTCTGTGTGTTTATATAAAATGTGTGATGACTCGGTTCTGTTAAGACATGAATAAAAAGGAACTGAGAAATTACTTGTGAAGGTAAAGGTCATACAGATTTCATTTGTTTATTTTTCACTAACATGAACTTTCATACGCTGGCCTTTATAACCACCATCCAACTTTTTAAACGATTGTTTGGCAGAGATGCAAAGAAAAAAGTTGAAAAAAGAGAAGCTGCTAAGATTGTGTTTTCTGATTTGTTTATAGTTATGAGGAAAGCATTATTCTATCCCTCTTTGTTATATTTCAGTGTTTACCTAAACTCTGCTCCTCCTTTTGATGAAAGAAGAAAAAAAAAACCCATGTGGTAATGAGACCTTTAACAGGTGGGGTTTCGGCTGCTTAATTTTAGTAAGTGTGTGATTAATGGAACCTTTTCTTCTCAGTCAAATATTTATTATTTGAACACTCTAGGTTGCTGATTTCAAATGCCATGCTCTTCCTTCCAGGGCTTAAAAATTATGTGTTTGCAGCCTAAAAGAGTTCTGTCTTAACTTGCAGGGTTTACTTTCTCATATACGGAGGTTCAACCGAGGAACAGCGCTATCTCACTGCTTTGCGGAAAGAAAAGGAAGCTTTTGAAAAACTCATAAGGTAAATACGTAGAAGATCAGTATGAAGGAATCAAAGGCCTTTGAAGATCCAGAGGCTTCTCTGAGTGGGGGAATATCTACTAGCCGTCAGGAAAGATGGAGAGAGGAAGCTGCTGGGGAGGGTCACATCAAGATACACCTGTAGTCTGATTCACTCCAGGGTTTATATACATCAATACACATTTCCTTTTCTCTTCCCCTGCTTCTCCACCATCTCCAGGTGCTTTTCAGGGGTTTAATAGAATAGAAATGTGAAGAAAACTGCTTTTATGTTAATAAAGAAATATAACATAAAACACCAGCCATAGAACTGAAACACTCTCTCCCCCTCCCCCATGTACAAGATTTCTCCCTTCCCTTGGAATCATTGTTTTTTCCCTTGTAAAGTTTCCATTGTCCATGGGTGGGTGACTGTTTTACTGTTTACTGGGAATTTTTTTTTTTTCCTTTTTTGCGGTATGCGGGCCTCTCACTATTGTGGCCTTTCCTGTTGCGGAGCACAGGCTCAGCTGCCAGGGCTCACGGGCCCAGCCACTCCGCGTCATGTGGGATCTTCCCGGACTGAGGCACGAACCCGTGTCCCCTGCATCAGCAGGCGGACTCTCAACCACTGCGCCACCAGGGAAGCCCAACTGGGAAATATTTTTATGACCTGGTCAGTTCAGATCAATAGAATCACTCTGGGAAAAATATTTTTTTAAAGGTGTGACATTGGTCTGAACAGATGTGTGTTTTTTGAGAATAAGTAGCCTTTAATGTTCCAAATCCAAATAGAAAAGGCTTTTGGTTTAACGTAAGGAAAATGTTTCTAATTGAGATATTCACAAACTACATGGCTACCTCTTACTCCTGCAAGCATTTGAGAAATCTAATAGCCTCCCCCAAGGGATGTTATCAAGGAAATGGCAGCTTGGTGAGAGAAGATGGATCAGATGCTCTCTAAGGAGCCGCAGAAGCCAGGGCGGGGGCTGGACAGGGCATCCTTGATCCGAGCCAGAGAAAAGGCTAGACCGGAGGAGACCATGGCCTGGCCTGGCAGTGGTTGGGCCAGACCAGTCTTTCAAGCCTCAGACATTGGCAATATATCAGTGACAGCGAGAGGGCAGAAATCATTTGTAGTGGCAGTTAGCCAGGACCTAGACAGAATTTCAAAATGGACGGCCATCCTTCAACACTGGCTGTGGGCTCTCAGTATATGCTTAAAATATGCAGATACCCCAGTTCATCCAGGGCATGCGTTCCCAGAAACAGGAGTGCTTATTGAATCAGTGTCATTGAGTCCGTTTGAAGAAACTCAGCACGGTTCGTGGGCAGTTCTCTTCCCTTCCTATCCTCTGTGATTGTGGCATGCCTTAGCCATGGATTCTTGCAGCTATTGGCCCTACAATTATTGGTCAGTCCTTTCAGCTTATGAAAATATGTATTTTTTTTTCAACTTTGATTGAAGCGTAGTTGTGTTAATTACTGCTATACACAAAATGATTCAGTTATACATATATGTACATTCTTTTTCATATTCTTTTCCATTATGGTTTATCACAGGATATTGAATATAGTTCCCTGTGCTATACAGTAGGACTTTGTTGTTTATCCATCCTATATATATACTAGTTTGCATCTGCTAATCCCAAATTCCCCATCCTTCCCTCCCCTAGCCCCCTCCCCTTTGTGAAGTCTGTTCTCTATGTCTGCGAATCTGTTTGCATTTCGTAGATACGTATTTTCTATTAATGTGCTCTATGGGATAGTTTATATGTGTGTACATATGCTTTTTGAAAAAGTATTCCAGAAAGTGTTATAAAAAAACAGGTATTATGCAGACTACCTCTTCTTATCTAGAGCTTTTTAGCGCCTCTCTGTGTCTCCTAGACCTTCATCTCCCAAGACTCAAACAGTCAACAGATATTTCTTGAGCATCTATTATGAGCCAACCCCTGTGCTAATGTTAAAGTGCTGGAGTTACAGTGGTGCAGAAAAAGGCTCTGTCCTGCCTCCTAGAGCTTATCCCCTAGTGGAAAAGACAAACATTGAATGATTATGAATAATATCATAAATAGACATGGGCAGAGGGCGGCGGGCTACAAAGGTAAAAGAAAAGGGTATCCTACGAGAGTCTGTCAAAGAGATCTGACCCAGTGTGGGATGTCTGGGATGGCGTCACTGAAGGAATGACCTTTAAGCTGACCCGTGGAGCATGTGTGCTGGTTGCTAAGTGGACAAGGTGGGTTGCTAAGTGGACAAGGTGGGCCAGGGGTTCTGTTGAACAAGGGTGCGTGAAAGCTCCGAGGTGCACAAGGCCTGTTAAGGATTTAGAACTTGACTTTGTAGCCAGTAAGATAGCACTGAAGAGTTCTAATTAGGAAAGTGACATAGAGTATTTTTTAAAGGCTCTCTCTGGCATCAAACTGAGGAATGGATAGAGCAGGGAAGTAGTCAGGAAAGCTGCTGCAATTGTCTGATAAGAACCAGTGGCAGCCAAGATTAGGTTGATGGAGAGAAGGGGACAGATTTAAGAGATATCGAGGAAATGGCATCAAAGAATTGGTGCTACTGGCTGTGGGCCAGTACCTCCTAATTGCTCCTTCACTCTTTTTAAAATATCCTTTGCCTAAGGCTTCTCTGATTAAAGTAACTGTCTCTAAATCACAAATGAGCACATGGAGCTAAAATATTCAGATTAGGTTGTTGGTGTTCATGTTGAGGGTCCCCAAGACCACCCCCAGGCTCAGTGATTCACCAGAAGGACCCCCAGGAGTCAGAAAAACTGGTATTCTCGCAGTTACGGTTTATTACAGGGAAAAGGACACAGAGTAAAATCAGAAAAAGGAAAGAACACACGGGGCCAAGTCCAGGAAAATCCAGCATAAGCTGCCGAGTGTCCTCTCCCAGTGAAGTCGCAGGAACGTGCTTAATTCTCCCAGTGGCAGTGTGTGACAGCACACGCTCAGTGTCGTCCACAGGAAAGCTTACCCAAGACTTGGAGTCCAGCGTTTTTATTGGGAGTCAGTCGTATAGACATAGTACTCAAGTGACAGACTCCAGCTCCCTGGAGCAAAAACAGGTATTCACTAGAAATCACACTGTTGGCATAAACCATCTGATCACACTGGTGCCGTGTGGCTCCAGGCATATAAAAACCCTCTTATCAGGCATTGTATTCCAAGAGCTCAGACCTCAACTGCCAGAAGCTGGCCAAGGGCTTCTGGGAAGACAAGCTGAGGAGACAGGCCTTTCTTGGGAATGTGCGGGGTTTGAGCAGCCCAGGCCTGCTCCCTTAACCGTTTCCTGCACAGTGTTGTAGCTAAGGGGGGCCTGGTAGGCTCTGAGTAGGTGAGTTTTATGCTCCAGGCCTCCTTCCCGTGACTGCCTCTTCTCCAGTGCATCAGAACCTGGCCTAGAAAAAGAGTGCTGTCAGTGGATTGTAGCCAGGTATCGGGGACCACATGCCATTCCCGGCTTATACAAGTGATTTTACACTCGAAGGGCTCAGTGACAAAGCTCGGGTAAGCCTGGCACATACTGGAAACTTCACTCAGCAGAACCAAGGATACGGACTTTCTCCTATGTTTCAATCTCTACAGTAATTTCCATACCAGGTTTTGATGTCATTTTATCTATGGTCTGGCATAATTTTATAAACTCTCAGTGGTGATTGTCTACTTATTATGTTAGATCTTCCCATATTACACAGATAGTTATGCCGTTCAGAATCTTAAGATATTTACTTTCCCAGAAAACTTGGGGAATTTGAGAAGTGTTTGTTTTGAAAAGCAAAATATATGTGAGGTGCATGGCTGAAAGAGCATTTGCACTAAGCCTGGACTTAGAGAAAAATTTGATGTGAGACCGAGGGAATGTGCTTTTGCCAGGACCTCCATGAGTGATGTTGTAAGAAGAAAAGCAATGCTACTATTTAAAATAACCAGAGAGGAATGAATCAGGCGAACTGGCAGTGAAAGGACTGTTTGACTGGACCGGAGATCAGTAGATTACAGATGACAAGTAAAGAGAAAAGAAGTTACACTTGTAAGTACTGCTAATAAAATGCTCCCTGCGTCAAAAAATTAGTAATAACATTCTGAGTATACATAGTTTTGGAGAGGTCACCACTTTTCAAAGAAAAAGGTTATTAGCTTATTTGAAATTTTACAGTTAGAAAATATCACAAAATGGGTTAAGGCTTGAATAAACGCCCATTTGAAGAGACTTCTAGTCCAGTGTCTCCTCCCTGTGTTATCACGTTGTACAAGCTATTCAAATATCACTGAAGATGTTAAAGCAAAATTAAGAAACCACAGTACTTTAAGTGGAAATAGGGACCTGAATTGTTTAATTATTATTTTGTGTCTATCACAAAGAGTAACTTGAAAAATTATGCAAATGTTGAAAGCAAGAGACTGAATATAAGTATGGCAAATTTCTGTTAAACTAATTTGAGTTACTGATTAGGAAGACTTAACTATTTTCTTCACAACCCTGGTTTCATTTCAGGAATATATTTTTTTCTCAGATTCAGTTTGCAGTTATAACATTTCATAGTAAACTAGCTGTTTTTTAACAGTATTAACTGAAACAGTTGTGGAATCATTTGAAAGAAAATCTTCTGTTTTTTAGCATAATCGTGGATAATTAGGGGATGAGGTTACTACATGTAAGAAAAGTACGGTTATAATAACAGCTGACGTTTATATAGTGCTTCCCATGTGCCAGGCACTCTTCTGAGTGCCTTACATATATTATGTGATCCTTTTAACAGTCTCTTTGAGGTTAGATTTTAGTATCATCCCCATTTTACAGACGAAATTGAGGGACAGAACCATTAAACAACTTGCCTAAAGTGGTTTCAAATTCACAGAACATGGGCCCAGAGTCTGCATTCTAACTCGCTGTGCTCTACAGCCACAGTTACAAATTAACCAGGAAATGAGGATGCCCTCACGTGTGATAGCTTAGCCAGTAAGGTAAGTGGAGATAAAGAAGAAAAAGAATCCCCCATGTTGATCCCAAATATAAAAGAAAAAGAAATTTAAGAGCAGTAAGTTTTTTGAACGGTTTGCCCCTTACCCCCAGCTGGAGTCTAGTAGGTGTAACGGGGCAGTAATGAGTGGCTGCCAGAGCCATTGTCACTGCAAAGAATCCTTCATCAGTAACACTTGACAGCGGTACTGAGAATGACGAGGGAGCATGGAACTGGAACTATTGCCTGCCTCCTTGCGATCTATTCATAAAATGTTATACTGATAATAACCTTGCATTTGTATATTGTTTCAAATAGTAAAGAATTTAAACTTGGAGTTTCTGTTCTCTGGTGGAATCTCTTCGTGGTACCCTGCCCTAAAACATCACATATCCAGAGTGGTTGGGGAATTGCTCCATCTGATTTTATTTCCTTTCATTGGAAAATCCTTTTTGTTTGAGCCCTTGTTGAAATCATTAGTTGCTGATGAAGATTCCTCTTGTTTCACCTTCTCCGGCCTCTTTTATTGCAGTCAGTCAGTTCCACGGTTTTCACGTTGCCGTGAAACTCAGTTGCAAGCCCCACGGGGGCAGAGACCCATCCTTATACATCTTTTCTGTCAGCCTGGCACAGAGGAACACACAGTGCTTGCTCTTTCCTGAACTGATTATAGCATCTTTTACTGGTTTTGAAAAATCAGACTGTGGCACACCTGGCCTCCTCTCCCTGTGGTTATTGAGGATCTTGCCATGATTCTGGTTCCTAATTACAAATCTGAGTTAGGATTGTACAGGCTTGTCAATCTACCGGGTTTAAGATACTGAGCTTCCTTGAAGACAGGAATTATCGGATACAAATAACCGTATTTGTATCCAAAATACCTCGCACAGCATGTGGGAGCCCTCTGTAAATGTTTTAAGTAAACGCACGAGTGAATTGATGCTGCTCTACTGCATAACCTGAGATGTTGATTTTTTTGTTTAAATCTTTTGTTGGAAATTTGCTTTCTAATATTAATCTTGATTTTCCTTTAAAACCGAGGATGTTTAATGGGGCCTCCCACCTGGAGTTTTTTAAATCAAAGCTTAACCATGTATTGTTTTCATTTCTTTAATCATTGATTTTTTTTTTTTTTTTTTTTTTGGCTGAGTTGGGTCTTTGTTGCTGTGCATGGGCTTTCTCTAGTTGTGGTGAGCGGGGGCTTCTCTTGTTGCGGAGCACGGGCTCTAGGCACACGGGCTTCAGTAGTTGTGGCACATGGGCTCAGTAGTTGTGGTGCACGAGCTTAGTTGCTCTGCGGCATGTGGGATCTTCCTGCACCAGGGCTTAAACCCATGTTCCCTGCATTGGCAGGCAGATTCTTAACCACTGCGCCACCAGGGAAGTCCCTAGTCATTGATTTTTAACCATTCTATTTATGATTACTCTGAAAATATTGGGATATAAATTATTTGAATCCTTTTTACTGTTCAGTAACACATTTAGCACATTTTAATAAAAAGTTTCAATAATCTCTCTGTGGCATTTTTCACATGCTTATTTCATGCCGCAAAGTGTTTAGAGGACATACAGAATAGAAAATAAATAACAGTATTTTTTAACTCTGGAAGATGAGCAGGAGTACCCAACCAAGAAGCTCTTTCTGCTTCCTTTACACATCACTTGACTGTGCATATTTACTTCTAGTGTTTCCTGTATTCTCTTTTACCACTACAGTTATGTAGATCATTTTGTATATTATAATTTACAAGAGATTAAAATCTGGAATTTTGAAATTAGCTCAGAAATGTTGAAGATGTTTTTCTCCCACCCCCAGGGAAAAGGCTAGCATGGTTGTTCCTGAAGAAAGAGAAGGCAGAGACGAAACGAACCTCGACCTCGTAAGAGGCTGTGTATCTGCAGGTGCTCCCACCGACACACGCAAAGCCGGTGAGTCCTGCCCTTTACCGAACACTCCTGCTGCCTGTGCAGGAGGCTGTGAGGTTCCGGAGTTTCTCTGCAGAAGCTTGGTTTTTCTCAGTAAGCTCTTAAATGTGGCTGTCTGCTCCCATACCCTGGTCTCAGTTGGCTGGTTACTAGCCACGTGTCCTCCCTGGATCTCGGGCTCCTCACCTGTAAGGTAAGTGGGGTTGTGATCTATGCACCGGCATTGGAAATGAGTTACACTCCAGCATTGGTTGAGATTCAGAATGTACTTCTGCCAAGAAACTTTTGTAAATGGTGATTAGGTTCTTACCTTTACCTGAAGAGGCCAATTTGCCCATAGATAAAGAGTCAGGATTGTTTGGGGTGCGTTCCCACTTCCATATCTGTGTTTGTTGGTTGCTTCTTGGCGCTTTTCCAGATCCCAGGTGTGTGGTACTCTCACTGCCATGCAGCGTCCCAGCAGTGGCTTCACCAAGACCTGCTGGATGCCACGTGCACTGTGGTACAGGGTTAGCCATGTCCCACGCCCCAGGCCCCATTTTCCCACGTCAGCAGCTGCTTTCAGCCAAGAGGCGTGGGAAAAACAATACAGTTGAGCCCTTTTCTCCTTTGGTGGGGTCCAGCGCAGTTAAAGCAGTGGGTCTCAGAATTTAGCGTACTTAAGAATAACCTCTGATGCTTGTTAAAACTGTAGATTCACAGACCCCAGTCCATAGCAATTCCAAATCAATAGATCTGAAATGGGGTCAGCGTCTGATGGACATGGTCCTTGGACCGTATTGGGAAACACTGCCTCAGAGTATCTTTTGAAGCAGATTCCTATTAACTCAAATAGGCTGTGGGCATGTCATGCAGAACAGCAGGATGTCAGGCACTATGAATGAGGTAGTTTGGAGCAAGTAGGTACCACACAGAAAGCTGTTCACAGAAATCTGCCCTTTCGAGTTCAGCCCTCTAAGCGCTTGTGTTAGCTTTCCTTTGCTGCTGTAACAAATTGCCACAAACTTAGTGTCTGGAAACAACACACATTTATTATCTAACAATTATTAAATTACAATCCGAAGTCCGAATGGGTTTCACTGAGCTCAAATGAAGGTGTGTGCCGGGCTCTGATCCCCCTGGAGGCTGCAGGGGAGAATCCCTTCCTCTTCCAGGTTATCCAGGCCACCTGCATCCCTTGGCCCATGGCTTCTTCCTCCCACTTCAAGGTCAGCAGCTCCAACTCTGAGCTTCCTGCTTCCCTCTTTCATTATAAAGACCCTTGGGCCTACCTGGATGATACAGAATAATCTCCCAATCTTGAGAGCCTTAATTTAATCACATTTCCAAAGTCACCTTTGCTGTGTAAAGTAACATATTGGCAGGTTTCAGGGATTAGGACATGGACATCATCAGGGGGCCGCCATTCTGCCTACAACAGCACTTTTGAGTCCTTCAACCAGCAGCGTTGGCATCACGTGGGAGCCTGTTAGAAACGCAGGGTCTTTGACCCTATTCCAGACCTACAGAAACAGTAGGTACTTTAACTCCATCCCAGGTGATTCACATGCACGTTAGTGGGAGAAGCTCTGTGCTCTTGTTTTTCCCAGCTTCTCCCATTTTCCCATCTCTGGACTCATTGATACAAGCACTAAAAGCTCCAAATTTTTTCACAGCAGTCCACAAGGCAGTTTATGCAGAGAACATTTCTAAGCATCTACTATGTCCTAGGAATTGGGACGACGATGATCAGTAAAATGTGGTCAGTGCAACAGTGAGGGACCATAACGCAGGGGTCCCCAACCCCTGGGCCACGGACCGATACTGGTCTGCAGCCTGTTAGGAACCGAGCCGCACAGCAGGAGGCGAGCAGCGGGTGGGTGGAGCTTCCTCTGCAGTTCCCCATGGCTCTCCATGGCTCACATCACTGCCTGAGCCAGCCCCCCCGCACCCACACATCCCACCCCCGTCCGTGGAAAAACTGTCTTCCACGAAACCAGTCCCTGGTGCCGGAAAGCTTGGGGACCACTGCCGTAGAGGAACCACAGAGGGAAGATGATGGCAAATGCTGGTATTTGTGAATTCTGAGTAAGGAAGTACCGCGAGACCCCAACTTCCTACCAGCTCTATTTAGTTTAAGGGAAATAGCCTTAAACTGTAAATAAACCTTTTTATAATACGGAAAAGTGTGGAATAACATGTCATACTGTGTAACCAGGCATCGGAGATTAACAGCGGAAACATAGATTTTTAACTTTGTGCTCTGCCACCTTTGAGAGTTATTCCTCAGTGACGTTACTTAAAGTGCCTCTTTTTCTTCATAGGCGGCCAGGAACAGAATGGTACCCAGCAAAGTATCGTTGTGGACATGCGCGAGTTTCGAAGCGAACTCCCATCTCTGATCCACCGTCGGGGCATTGACATTGAGCCAGTGACCTTAGAGGTCGGAGACTACGTTCTGACTCCAGAAATGTGCGTGGAGCGCAAGAGCGTCAGTGATTTGATCGGCTCTTTGAACAATGGCCGCCTCTACAGCCAGTGTATCTCCATGTCCCGCTACTACAAGCGGCCGGTGCTTCTGATCGAGTTCGACCCCACTAAGCCTTTCTCTCTCATGTCCCGAGGTGCCTTCCATCAGGAGATCTCCGGCAACGACATCAGCTCCAAGCTCACGCTCCTCACGCTGCACTTCCCCAGGCTCCGGATCCTCTGGTGCCCCTCCCCGCACGCCACCGCAGAGCTGTTTGAGGGGCTGAAGCAGAACAAGCCACAGCCGGACGCGGCGACGGCCATGGCCGTGACAGCCGATTCCGAGACCCTCCCCGAGGCAGAGAAGTATAATCCCGGTCCCCAGGACTTCTTATTAAAAATGCCAGGGGTAAATGCCAAAAACTGTCGCTCCCTGATGACCAACATTAAGAACATCGCCGAATTAGCAAGCCTGTCCCTCGACAAGCTGGTGCTCTTGCTGGGGAACGCGGCAAATGCCAGGCAGCTCTACGACTTCATTCACACCTCCTACGCAGAGGTCCTCTCCAGAGGGAAAATGGAAAAATGAACGGTGGTGCCTGTTTTCTTATCCCGTGACTATGCTTCTCAGCTGCTCCTTGCCTGCCCTCACAGGTCCTTATTCATTATTAGCCCAGTAGCTCATTCTCTGCCAGTCTTTGAATGATTAGGCTGTTTCCTGGGTCAGGGGACCAGAGGCCAAGGCTGGGCTCTGAACTTTGCGTTCAGGAATCATTTTTACTTCCCACGCCTGCTCTCCTCCTTCCCTGCACCATCCATGCCAGGTCTAGTACGTTCCATTTTTACACGAGGTGTCAGGATCAGGGAAAGTGTCTACAGGTGTTTATAGAAGGCCATTTCTGAAACATGCAGAAACTTAGGTTTCCTCCACAGACTGAAAACGCACCATCGTGTTCTTACCCTCTGTCTACAGAGGGGCTCCCAGGACACTGAGAAGGGAACATCTCTGCCATTGCCGACCTGTTCTCCCCTCCGTGTTTTCCTTAGCTGCGTGCTTCTCCCACCTGTCTGCCTCTGGGATAAATTCATGGGGACTTCCTACTGCTAATTTAAGAAAGGCAGCCTCCTCTAAAACCGGCCAGTCGGTCTTCTGATCACCTGAAGATATGAGGCACGTACTATAACTATAACTGGATTGTTCAAAACCAGTATTTTTAAAACATAAAATGAATTACCAGTTTATGGAATTGGATGGCGTGGGTGAAGGAGCCCTGAAAATGCTCCGTTTTTATAGCTGTTTATCCTCCTAAGTCCCAGCAGAGTCTCTTAGACTTCCTCCTTCCCAGCCTCTCCTCACCTGTCCTGGGACCCCCAGCTCGGGTCCTCTCCTGGGTCTCCGCCCCCCACGTCCCTGTGCCAGAGCAGCCTCCTGCGTCTCTGTGTGGGGACTGGCACACAAGCAAAGGAGGGACCCACAGCTTTTAAGATTTGATTTTCCTTCCATGAGTTGAGTCAGAAGGGTTGTAAGGAGATGGAAGATCAATGCATAGAATATGTAAAAATCCTAAAGAAATATATATATATTTGAAAATCCATAAAGAAAACAGTCTCATTCCAAACCTCCTTCTGGTCCTTACTGAAGTATATGTACAGGACATTCACAGCATCTTTGTGCAGTTTTTAAACTTTTATATTGAAACATTATTAACTTAGGTATTATTCACATATTTAGTGATGTGCAGTAAGTTTTTACCTCAAGAGCTGCTGTAGACATCAGTTCTGCTGGCCGCATCACATAGGGTCACATTTTGTCGGCCGTGTTTTTATTTGTTACACTGTTGGAACTCGGAGTCGACAGTGGACCATGTAACGCAAAATGGTCTTCAACTTTAACAGAAGTCTTTCAACTGTCCTCTCCAAACTGAACCTTTCATCTTGATTTCTTGGTATGTCGACGTATGTTGAAGTATATGGATTTTGAACTCTATACAAGGATACCACAAGAATGAATTAAGGGGTATCAAGGAACCATATTTGTTGTCGTCTAACTCTGTAGAGTGACTTGGAGAGGAGAGAAGAAGACAAGAAACAAAAATTAGTTTAAGGCAGAATAAAGATTTGGGCTACTAATTTTGTCCCAGGGTTAAAAATATACCCTTGAGAATAGGAAAACAAAAATGTCAGGCACATATGTTAACTTTCACTTTTGTATGCATTTATTTATTTAAGCATTCAGTCATAGTTAAAAGTACATTAAAATAGATACCACCTCAAATAGTAATGGTTATTATAATTTTGCTTCACTCTATCCTAGCACTTCTGCTTGAGAGATGTAATTTCTGTTTTTTTCTCCTGGTATAATTCCACCTGCCTTTTATTCTCTCATTACGTAAAAGGAAAATCCTAACAGAGCACATTCTTTGGTAAGGGTTTCACTCCAAGTTAAGTTTTCAAAAATAAGCTCTCAAAGCTACCATTTTAAACAGTCCTTGTTATCTGCTACAACATAGAAAACAGTCTTAGTTGTATTTAGAGAGCCAGTGTCTTCTGTCTCCCAAATTCTGTTATTTGCTGTTGTACCTACTAGACATCTTAAGACAGTGCGCCAGCTCATGTGTGTTTGAATTATGAACGATAGTGTCTAATGAACTCTAAAATGGTCATTATAGTTGAAAGGCTCTCACTGCCACTTCCTCTCCCAACTAAAATATATTTGGTGTCTCCAGTTGTGGAAAGCCTTCAATACAACCGTCATGTATTTACTTTTGCCAAATTCTTTTAAAATTTTTACAATCTAAGAATCTTTGGCAAAGAACTAGAAATGCATGCAGTTGCAAAAAACTGTATCACTTTATTTTCTAGCATCATTTTATTAACTTTGCCTTTTTCTTTCAAAATCACAAACATCCAGTTTACTTATGAACTCATGCTTAGCTTTTTAAAAACCTTTTTTAAAAACTTGAGACCAACATTATTCTAGGTTAAAAGTTTTTTGCATAAAACTTTGAGCATATGAAGTATTGTGAGAAGTCGTTTTCAGTTTTAAATCACAGTGTCTCTTGATACTTTCTTGAAGTTATATAAGAAGAAATCATTTATAATGGTGGCCGTAAATAATATCCTTTTGGCAGTAGTTACTGTTTTGTTAATCTGAGGCTTAGTATGTCTTTACATCTACGTATGTTTGGGCACGTCCAGAATGCAGTTTCCCAGCTCATGAGGGACTGAAAATAATTGTCTCATTTATCAACCCACTGAGACACAGAGGGTTAAGTCTAGATTCAGTTGTGTTGAGATAACAGAATATAGAGTTAATAAATGGCCTCCAGCAGGAAAACCTACACTGAAGCGAATCTGGAGAGGTGGGTTAGGGGAGAAAGACAGGAATTATTAGTCTTTGCTTTAGTTTTTCAAGCATAATTTGATTTTCTTTTGGCTCAGAAAACTTCTTTAGGGAAATTCCCTTTTGTGTTCAGTTTAACCTACAAGTGTCTCCTTAAGAACCAACATTTTAGGAAAAATTCTTTTCTCAGGCTTGGGCATATTAAAATTTACCCAGACTTTGACATGAGTTGTCACTTCTCTTCATTATTTTGCTTTCTATTTTGGTTTATAGCTATTTCCTGTCTGATTCTGGACTTCAGTGCTTAAGTTACCATCTTTATCCATGGGTATTCGGTGGCCTACACCACTGTTGTTTTTTAATGTAAGGGTATATAAGCCAAAATTTGTATGGGAGGGAGACCTAACCATTTACATCAATTTGTAACAGAGTTGTTTGTGTGTGTTTTAATAACGTGTATTTATTCAGTATTCTCCTCAGCATTCTGTGGGCAAAATAAAAATAACCATGTATAGTGAAAGGGAATGTATTCCCAGTACATTATAGTTACCAGTGTGTTGGTAAATATAATTTAAAATTCAGAGAATATTTAATTGGTTTTTTTTACGCAGAGTAAACGATTAAAGCTGAAATGCACTTTGAACCACTGCTTTGGCATTTGACTTGCTTGGTAAACCCAGTTTCTAAGGCATCAGAGTATTTTTCTTTTGGTTATTTTCCTTTACTGTTTTTCATTTTGTAACGTGTCCTTAAGGAGGGGGGAAAACCATTCTCCTTTTGAAAATACTCATTTGTTGACAATGTAATGAATATGGGGTAAGTATAATGCCTGGGACACCTTAACTCAACAAAGATTAATTTCCTGCCACCCCTGACTCATACGTTTTTGTTCCTTTAACATTCCTTTTAAAGTTAAAAGAAGTAAATTACTCTTTTAACACATTGCGAATTTGTTGTAGCCTCTTAAACAAGTTAATCATTAGTTTACTAATTGACTCATTTCGATGATTTAAGTATTTTGCTTCTGCCTTGAAATGTAGAACCGAAACCCTCTTTAACATAAGGTGTCAGACAGTTTATTTCTCAAAATGTTTTAATGTCCGAATACTCTGGTAGAATGATGAACCCTTACTCAGTAGTAATATAACTCACATGTATTAGCATTTGTGCTTTATCTCATTTAATCCTCATGGTAAAACCATAAAGGTACTATTACTTAAAATCCTCTTTTACAATGATGAAACTGAGGCACAGAGAGGTTAAGTAATTTTTCCAAGGTCACCCAGTAATAAATGGAACCATGATTGGAAGTCAAGCAGTTTGACCCCACAGCCCATGATGAAAAACTGGGGGCAAAGGAGGGCCGGTGGAGAGTGGGAGACTGTGCTTTGTGTCCCCTTTCATAAATCTAATGACAAATAACAGAAAAAGCAGATTGGTTTGTTTCCATGCCTGTCAGAGAAAAGTGTCAAGAGCAGGTATGCAAAACTTGGAAAGAGGTCCAAGAGAGTACTGAGTACCCTTACTCTGTAGACCTGGATGTTGCCTAGTGACCTCTGCTGCCCAGGGATTATCTGATTTTCTAGGGCTGGGAACCTTTTGCGGACTGATTAGGAAGGCTATTTTGCAAGCTTATAAGAATAGGGGTTAATTTGCAGAAAACTGATAGCATTACAAATGATTCTTGTACCGTAACATCACAAAGAATATTGCCTAGTGGGACATTAACCAGTTTTGCATTTGTTAGCAAATTTATTCTGAATTCCTTTGACCAACTACAAATCTCCAGGTCCTTGAATTTTCTCTTGAATCAGTCTTGACATCTTACTGGTTTCCTCATTAATTGAATTGAAAAAAATCTTTGACTTCTGTTATTTTTCTATTTGTATGAGAGTCATGTTTTTAACCTTTTGAAAATTGTGCTTTGCAAATGGTGTTGCCAACATGAGCTCCCATGTAATGATGAATCCATATTTCCAGCCTCATTCATCCTAAAATGAAACCTTGTAAATTAGAAGGTGGATTTTATTACATATATATATACGTATATATATTTAAGAACTGTACTTTGGAACTAAGACATTAATATTAAAAACTATAAATTGATTAAATATTTAAGAACTATAGACACATTTTAACATGCTGGTTCAGTGGCCCTGTCTTTCTCATTCCGTTTACAAAAGCTCAATGGAATCTTTACACTGAATTCCTTTTCTGTGTCGTATTATCAGTGTTAAAGAGGCTTGATTCATGAATGAGAAAAAAGAGAAGTTTCAGATATTCCCAAGGATCCATTTGCATGAAGCAGGTATTTCTACACAGAAAGAACAGTGCTCCCTGGGGGCCTGGGAGACAGGTAAACAAAATCAACTTGTGATTTCAAACAAGGGAATTTCCCGGGGTTCATGAAAATAGTAAATAAACTGGGTCTGATGAAATGGTGACGTGGTATATTTGAGATGATATTTGGGGACACTTTTCCTGTAATGATAACCTCCAGAATTTTGGTGTCAATGAGAGAATGCCTTTCACTGAGTAAGAGATTTGCTTCCCTGTGCAACTTTGTTTCTGGGAAAAGTGACACCCGGCAGAAGCTTAGGGAAGAAGAAAGCTCGGTAGACCAAGAGAAGCGTGACCAGGCAGGTTTGTTTTTGGCATAAAGCGTTTATTGCATAAGGCAGAGAGATAAGGCAGAGGGCTGTCTCTGGGTTCAGTGCTGTAACAGTCCGTGCCATCAAGGACATTCAGTCGTGCAGTAAAGAGACGTCAAACAAAGAACATGAGCAAGTAGAATAATAAAAATGCCACAAGAGAGGGTGTTCCAGGGGCCAGAGGAAGATGTCATATCCAATGGTAGGAAGCAGGGATGGCCTCAGAGAGAAGATAGAATTCAAGAAGACTCTTAAAGAACAGCTAGAATTTCATCAGACGGAGATGCAGACAGTGCTCTTAAGTCCCAGTCCAGAGCACTAGCAAGGAAGCAGATGGGAAATAGAATGGTGTTTAAAGAAAGAGTCATGAACAGCAGAGTTGGAACAAGACACGGGGGCCATACCGTAGGAGCCTCTCAAGTGCTAGGCTCAAGGAGTTTGTCCTCATTTCAGTAGAAAAACGAATGCTTGAGTAAGGGAAGGATGTGACCAAGAAGTCTGTCTTAAGATTTCGGTCTGGCAGTAGTGAGTTTGAAATGGAAAGGAACTAACATCAGTTGAGCACTTAAAGGGCACCAGGTATTTTATGTATGTTACCCCATTAAATCCTCACACCCTGAAATATATGGATTATACCTGCTTTACAGGTGAGAAGACCAAGACTCAGGGATTAAGAAATTAAAGTCACAGTGGAAGTAAATGGCAGAGGTGGGACTCCAACTCAAAGCCTGCTTTCCTTCTACCATACCTTGCTACCTCAAAGGAAGGGCTGGAGGTGAAAACACCATTTCAGAAACTGTTGTAACAACCTCAGCAACAGGTGCCGATGGCCAGAACTCAGATGATAGCTTTGGAAATGGAAAGAAGGACATAAATGGAAGAAGCATCAAAGGACAGTCTATGGAACGTAGCAAAGAAAATATCTGCCTAGGAAGAGTCTAAATAACACTTAGCCTTTAAGCCTCAGGAAATGATGAAGCCATTAACAGAAACAAAGAGTCTGGAGAAGGATCCTATTGTGTTGGGGAGATTAAGCTCAGTTTTGACCAAGTTGGTTTTGAGATAACCGATAGGTGGACAGTCTCAGCTGAAGATGTGGTAGACAACTGCTTAGAAATGAGAATTGAAGACATCAGATAAATGGTTAAAGCAAGTATGAAACAGACAGGACTTTAGAAAATGCCTAAATTTAGGAAGTGAGACAATAGAGGAGACAGACTATAAAAAGAAGATTCTGAATCATGCAGAAACCAGAATCAAAAGCAGGAGAGAATTTCAAGGGAGTGACCCACAGCATCAGGAGTGGAACAGTAGGAACACTGGTGGCCTCAGTTTGCAGCAAGGCAGAGAGCTCTGGGCATCCCGGGACACACACCAGACTGAGGGGCCAAAGGAAGCCCTGGACGGTGCGGATGCAGAGAACAATGGGCAAGCCCCACGGCCAAGGTGATTTTGTAGGTGATCAGAAGGAAGGAACAGAGCCGAGTGAGAGAAGGAAGATGCTAGAGAGAGAACAGATAATCAATGGAACCAGAACTCGGTGCTGGGGGTCCAGGGGGTGGAGGGAAGAAAGAGTGGTTTTGCTTTTCTCCTTTTCACACCTACATAAAACCTGTTTTCATACTGATTTGGCTCTTCTTAAAACCCAGCATTTAGCGTACCATCTACTCCCAACTTGGAACGGAACTGGCAAGCCGCAATAAGTAACAATGAGCCCTTTCCCGAAGTCTGTTTTAAGGACAAATGCTGCTGTTTGGCGGTGAAGTCTGCTTGTGTTTAAGCTGGAGGGGGGATGGCCCAGAACCCCTCTGTTTGTAACCTGGCTGGATAGTTTTATTATTATTTAAAGCGTCCCTTTCAGTGATTTAGGAAGCCAAAATACGTGCTGGCTCATGCCGTCTGGAAACTGATATTCTGTTCAGCAGCTCTCACTAGCCAATCCTGTGACTTGGTAAGGATTTTTATTTTGGTCGTACTGCGCCTACTGTAACTGGGGCAGCTGAGTTGCTATGGTGATTTGTTCTCCAAACAGAGCACTTTGCAGCAATACCTTGAAACAGCAGATCAATCTACTTTACGTTGACTTGATCATGACATTAATTCTAGTTGAAACATCCCCACTGCTCCCATCAGGACTTGTGTGCAGGAACTTTAAATCGGGGCCAGGAAGGCACTGGCTAAAGGAATCACAACTTGGGCTTTTTAAACCCCGGCCTTCACTATTCCTACCACTGAGACTTGTTGGCTCACAGCCTAAAGCTCTACCAGTGGAGGCGGGTTGCAGCTGGGGGAAGGTTCATCACTGAAGCAATTATGTGGTTAATCGCTCCAGTGTGGGCACCGGCTGCAGGCTGTGACTCACGCCCCACTCTGTTACTAATAATCGGTGAACAGGATGCACAGAAAACTCAGCTGCTTTTTCCCAAGTCTCTTGCAAATCTGCAAGTCGCTAAGATCTGGCCTTGAAGTGTGGGGAGAAAGGCAGACCTCCACTCCATGACGTGGCCCTCTCTGTCTCCACCGGTAGGGGTCCCCATTGAGTCACCGGACACTTTAAGGAGGACTGCACTTTGAATGGGGTGTATCTGCCTCTGATTCTTGTCCGTGACATGGGAGAGAACCGTGACATGGGAGAGCGAATAAAGGAGCTGCCTGATTTCCAGCATGACTCATAAACAAACGGAGGACAGACTGACTGCCTCTTATCAGAGCCTGAGTATGCGCTCCAGGACTGAGGGTGAGTCATACTGGAAGTCCCAAGTCTTTTGTTGGTCAGAGGGATTGTTTTCCCTGCGGAAGTGGTGGATTTGGGGAGGTGGAGGGGTGGTGGGTGGGGGTGCTGTGTTTTGCTATTAATTTCTTCAATACTATCAGTGACCCCATGCTAAGCCTTGGGCTCCTAGGTGAGATCTGATTCCCTCAAAACCAAAAAGGCTTCCAAATTGAAGATAAAAACTGGCCATATCCACAAGGAAACTCATTTGGAGTTGATGGAAATGTCTGGAATATTGCAGTGACAGTGTCACAACATATACATATGCCAGTTATCATTCAAAGTATACACTTTAATTATGTGCGGTTTATTGTATGTAAATTACACCGCAAAGACTTTTTAAAGTCATAAACGCAGTTAACAGTTTGGTGGAAAAAGAAAAGACCTGGCCAACCCATTTTTACGGTGATTTATCCTTAAGCTCTCGGTATACGCCCTCACGACCCCATCCATACCCATCTGTTGCTTTGTACTTGGATGCACACAAAGAGGAAGTGTACACGCATGAAAGGATGATGATGTCATACCACCTAACACTGGTGTGCTGATCCCACACGCCCAGAGTAGTGCTGGTAGGTGAGTTATTTATTTTTACTGACCCAAGACAGCACGGACAGGTAAAGCATAGATTGGCAACAAATTTGGAGAGGGGGTAGATGCTGGGTAGCAAAGGCAGAAAGAAGGACCGGCCATGCACCTGCCTCCACCTGCTCCCCGGCAGCTTCGAGACTGGAGACGTCTGTTTATGCCCTGGGTGCCTTCCCATTTCAGCAAATACAAGTCAGAGCAAGCCAACAGCATAACTGCGCCCAGGAGCTTCGCCGATGGGCGGTGCCGACAGATCCCACACATGTGAAATGACTTAACACTTGGACGCCAGCAAACCCGAGAGCAAGTTAATTTAGGGGGAAAGGAACACATATGTGCTTAGATGACAAAAAAAGAAAAACCAAGTGGTTTGGCAGGTGGGGCTAATCAAGAAAGAGCCACAATGAAGGGAGGGGTGGCCCAGATGTTTCTAGATGTGATCAACCTCAATTGGGAAAATATGAATATGAGTTTATGCAGGGACTGGCTCACCATCTTCTTCTGAAAAGTATGTGATACTTTTCTGCTTTCAGATGGCATGCCCGTGGTGGACAGGAAAAGTGACTGTTCCTTCCTCCTCCTAGAGAGATTCTCTCCATAATACCTGCTTCTGGCTGATAACCTCGTGAGTAAGGTTTTAATTATTTCTTTCATAGTTCCGTATGTCGGCTGCTGTCTTTTGGTGAACAAATTCAAGGGACACAGCAAAGTGATTTGGAAAATTTGTCATCTTTACAAGAAGGTCATTAATATAGGAGGGCTTTGTTTTAATCTCATCTCTCTGTTACTAAATCTGTGGTGGGGGGAGGTGCTTGTGCGTATGTGTGTGTGTATTTTCTGACTCCCTGGATTCCACATATACTTTGAAGGTATGTCCTTGCCACAGAGGCTGATCTCACATATACTAGCTGTGTCCTTAATTTCCAGAGACAGTCCCAAATTTCATCTATTTACCTGACATACCCCCCATGAATGCATTCATTCTTTTTAGACTGTTTTTTGCTATACAGGCACACCTTGGAGAAACCGCAGGTTTGGTTCCAGACCACCTCAAGAAAGCAAATATCACAATAAAGCAAGTCACACAAATTTTGGCGGCTCCCAGCGCACATAAAAGTAATGTTTACACTGTAATGTCATCTATTAAGTGTGCAATAGCATTATGTCTAAAACACAATGTACATACTTCAGTTAAAGAATACTTTGCTAAAATATGCTTACCATCATCTGAGCCTTTCGTGAGTCATGGCAGTAACATCAAAGATCACGACAACAAATAATGAAAAATCTCGAAATATTGCCAGAATTACCAAAATGGGACACAGAGGCATGATGTGAGCAAATGCTGTTGGAAAAATGCCAATAGACATGATTGATACTGGTTTGTAAAAAACGCAGTAACTGCAAAGCACAGTAAAACGAGGTGTGCCTGTGTAAACACGATCTGTAGAAAGGATGACTCAGCAAGTGTTTACTCTTGAAATCCAGGGTCTTCAAAATCATTATTTGGAAAACAATGCCAGTTAACTCAACACTCATGAAGCACCTACTGTGTGCCAGAGGGTAAGCAGAACACAGCCCAGGGGCTGGAGTTATAGGTTGTTGTTTTTTCCAGATCTTAAAAGAATCTGAAAAGCAGAGCCAACTTGTGAATTTGTAATAATGGAATTACAGTAAATATTACTTGGATTAAACACACACACACTCATTGCCTGGAAATGACCAAACCTTCCAAGCACTGTGATATGCATTACAGAGTTCTGGGATGCCGTGAGCATAGGTTACAGAGGCTGTAAAAGTAGACTTCGTGGCAAACTGCCCAGCTAGGCCTTCGTTCACATTTAATGCCTTGTAGGAATAAGATAGCATGAGACGAGTCTTTCCAGCCGATGAGAGAGCTGAGTTGTCTTGAAAAGTCAAGGAACCAATGTCCTCAGCTGCTGAAGGTCTTTGGGCTATTCCCTGGTTTCGCTGAATGGTGTCAGAGGGTGGTTTTGAAATGGAAGAGAATTTTTATAAAATGAAAGACAAGCCCCAGGTAGGTCTCTATAACTTACTCCTTAGAGCAGTTTAGGAGATACCTTTGCATGTGGTTTGTAATAGGTGCTTCAAACCTTCCATCTATGCCTTCAAACTGAATCTTCAATCTGTCATCCAGATTCAAGCTTCCTATGTTTCCTCTGGTTAATAATTGTGTTTCCTTTATCATATTCTAACTTTCGTTTAACATAGGTTTTTTATTTCTTGTTGGACTCCGGTGCACAGAAGTGCATAACTAATTAATAATCCTTGGTTCCTGAAACACGTCGCCATTGATCCATGTATGACCTGCTTTATTCAGTTTGTTATTTTTAATAATGAGAAAGTACTCATGAAGCTACCGCCCCGCCCCCCCAAAAAAGCTAGAACATTGACAATAAGATTATAACTTACATCTAACCACACAGATCTACCCCCAGCCTATTTCCCTGCTTCTCCCAAGCCAAAGCGAACCCTCATCCTGATTTATGTGTTCAGTATGCCCTTGCTTTCTTTTTTATCTAGCCTCACAGTTTTATATATATATTATATGTATTCAGAAAACTGTATGTGTCTATATGTGTGTATATATGTTGTTCTTACTTTTATAGAAAAGACATCGTGTTATATGCAATTTTTTAGGACTTACACTGTTAAGATTCATCTACTGTTGCATGTTGCTGTCTTTTGCTTGTTTTGGCTCCTCTATAATATTTTATTATATAAGCGTCCCACAGTTTATCCAGCAACCCTCTCATTACTGGTCATTTGGGTCATTCACAGATTCTTGATAGTGTAAACGGTACTTTTATGAACATTCTTGTGAGTGGTCTTACACATATGCAAACATTTCTCTGGGGCACGTACCTAGGAGTGAAATTGTTAAGTTGGATTGTGTACATGTGCTCGATTTCAGAGTACAAAGCCAAACTGTTCCCCAAAATGGTTGCCCCAGTTTACACCCTCATCAGCAATGTGTATGAGAAGTGATGGGTCCACACCCTGTCCGACACTTGATGTTTTCAGGCTTTTTCATTTTTGCCGACTGATTGTGTGTGAAACAGTACCTCACTGTGGCTCTGATTTGCATTTTTACCTTTGATGGTAAGCATCCCTTTGAATTTGATTGGCCAAATACACCTCCTTTCTTCTGAAGAGTGTCTGTGTGTGTTTTTTGCCCATCTTTCTACAACTGCTGGTGCTTTTCTTATAAAAGCGGTCCCTGATATGTTCTCAATACTAATCCTTTGTTTGCTGTACTTCTTTTCACTTTTCTTTAAGGTAGCTTTTGATGGATAAAAGTTCTTAAGATAATAAAATAGATCAATCTTTTCTTTTGTAGCTAATAGATTTCTTTAATCTTTATTGGAGTATAACTGCTTTACAATGTTGTGTTAGTTGCTGCTGTATAACAAAGTGAATCAGCTATACGTATACATATATCCCCATATCCCCTCCCTCTTGCGTCTCTCTCCCACCCTCCTTATCCCACCCCTCTAGGTGGACACAAAGCACGGAGCTGATCTCCCTGTGCTATGCGGCTCTTCCCACTAGCTATCTATTTTACATTTGGTAGTGTACATATGTCCATGCCACTCTCTCACTTCGTTCCAGCTTACCCTTCCTCCCCTCTCCGTGTCCTCAAGTCCATTCTCTACGTCTGCATCTTTATTCCTGTCTTGCCCCTAGGTTCTTCAGAACCTTTTCTTCTTTTTTTAGATCCCATATATATGTGTTAGCATACGTTATTTGTTTTTCTCTTTCTGACTTACTTCACTCTGTATGACAGACTCTAGGTCCATCCACCTCACTACAAATAACTGAATTTCGTTTCTTTTTATGGCAAGTAATATTCCATTGTACATATGTGCCACATCTTCTTTATCCATTCATTTACCAATAGACACTTAGGTTGCTTCCATGTCCTGGCTACTGTAAATAGTGCTGCAATGAACATTGTGGTACATGACTCTTTTTGAGCTAATGCATTTTTTAATTTTCTTTTTTTTTCAATTTTTATTGGCGTATAGTTGATTTACAATGTTGTGTTAGTTTCTGCTGTCCAGCAAAGTGAATCAGTTATACATATACATATATCCACTCTTTTTTTAGATTCTTTTGCCATATAGGTCATTACAGAGTATTGAGTAGAGTCCCTGTGCTATACAGTAGGCCCATATTATCTATTTTATATATAGTAGTGTGTATATGTCAATTCCAATCTCCCAACTTATCCCTCTCCCCCTTCCCCACTGGTAACCATAAGATGTAACTAAAGCTTTTAATTTAAGAAAAATTTTTTAAATTGTCTAATCAATCTTTTCCTATTGCAATATCTAAAAGATATTTATCTGTATTTTATACAAAAAATGAAAAGTCTCTCCTGGCAGAAGAAACTAGGAAAGCAGAGGTGGGAAAAAGGAATCAACAGAACCCCAGGCACTGGTGCACAGCAACCTAAGGAGGGATGGGGGTGGGATATGGGGGGTGGCAAGGCCAGGCCCTGGTAGGATTTATGGCCCTGGTAGGGCTTGTTTTTTTTTAATGACATTTTACAGTTTATTTTTATTTTATTTATTTATTTTTGGCGGTGTTGGGTCTTTGTTGCTGCACGTGGGTTTTCTCTAGTTGCGGCGAGTGGAGGCCACTCTTCGATGCGGTGCGCGGGCTTCTCAGTGCGGTGGCTTCTCTTGTTGTGGATCACAGGCTCTAGGCGTGCAGTCTTCAGTAATTGTGACACGCGGGCTCACTAGTTGTGGTGCATGGGCTTAGTTGCTCTGCAGCATGTGGGATCCTCCCAGACCAGGGGTCAAACCCGTGTCCCCTGCACTGGCAGGCGGATTCTTAATCAGCATGCCACCAGGGAAGCCCAGCCCTGGTAGGCTTTTATAATATTTACCAGTTGTATTGTGTTCATCCCCTCCCCCCCAATTATAAACAACACATAATCTCATCATATTTGCTCTATAGAAAAGAATGTAGAAAATAACAACCATAATCCCCTCATTTGGGGATTTTTCTATACATATTCATATGTTAATCTCCTGATATATACATATCTCTTTCTCCTGAAAGGCTGTAACCCTTTATCTCACTACCAGTACCCTGACCCTAGCCATGGACACTTTCTAGATGTGACCATCCTTGACCCAGGAGTAGCTTCCACCAGGGTTGACGATTACTTAAAAAAAAAAAAGAACTTCTACTAAAGAAACTAAGAATCTTGTGCAATTATTAGAAAATAAGAGTAGGCAAAAAACTACATCTAATTTTACTAGCCAGAGATATCATTTCTGGCACTTTGACGTGTATCCTAGGCTGTTTTCTGTTTTGGAATCTTCCCATAGATGCTATTGTATATAGTTTTTCAACGTGATAAATGTTCTTCCACGTCATTATTTGAGCGGTACAGAGTATATCCTTGTGTGGGTGGAATTTAAAATATTTATCAAATGTGCATCAGCGCCACCAACCAATCCAAGTTGCTCTCCCACACTCGTATCAGCCCCAGACTTTATCAGACCAGTTCTGTGCTGTCGACCCTTACGTTTCCAATGGTTCCCTATTAGAAGAAATGGTGACATGCGTCTCATTTACACTAAGCCTTCGTGCACATCCATGATAACGTTCTCAGAATAAATTCTGCTACGTGGGAATTCCTAATCAAAGAGTAAGAACGTGTTTTCACTTTTTGATATATCCAGTGGACTTGCTCTCCAAAAAGGTTTTATCAATTGATATTCACGTCAGCAGGATGTGAGAACCCAGTTCTCCTACAAACTCACTAAGAATGGGAGCATTGTGACTTCTATCAAAGTACTCTTAAGTTCAATGTCATTTCACTATTTTAACTTGTATTTCTTCAATTATTATTGAGATTAATTTTTTCATCTGTTTCTTGGCCATTTGTTTCTCTCTCTCCAACCCCCACCCCCCTCCCCAGCCCTTTGTGTGTGTGTGTGTGTGTGTGTGTGTGTGTGTAATTTTCTATTGGTGTCATCTCCCCTTTTATCGACCCAATATTCTTTCTCTTATGTCTTTGTAAGAACTACATCTGTTGAGGGTTTTAACCAGTTTCATAAACATTGCAAACATTTTTCTAAATTTGTCTTTTATCTTTTTTTCTACGCTTTTGCATTTCAGATTTTTTTAATCTGATATGTTTTGGTATTTTAAAAATTCCCTTTTCATTTGAGGATATGTAAAATTCACCTGAATTTTAGGGGAGTATTCTTATTTCATTTTCTACATTTAAATCTCTGTTCCATCAAAAACTGATGTCAGTTTATGATGGGAAGTCTGGAGCTAACTTTTTCAAAACGGCTAGCTAGTTGCCTGACATCATTTCTTGAAAAATGTTTTCTTTTTTTTAAAATTTCATTGAAGTATAGTTGATTTACAATGTTGTGTTAATTTCTGCTCTACAGCAAAGTGATTCAGTTATACATATATATTCTTTTTCATATTCTTTTCCATTATGGTTTATCACAGGATATTGAATATAGTTCCCTGTGCTATACAATAAGACCTTGTTGTTTATCCTTTCTATATGTACTAGTTTGCATCTGCTAATCCCAAACTCCCAATCCTCCCCTTCCCCACTCCTCCTCCCCTTGGTAACCACGGGTCTGTTCTCTATCTCTGTGAGTCCATTGCTGTTTCGTAGATATGTTCACTTTTGTCATATTTTAGATTCCACATATAAGTGATATCATATGATATTTGTCTTTCTCTTTCTGACTTACTTCGCTTAGTGTGATCATTTCTAGGTCCATCCATGTTGCTGCAGCTGGCATTATTTCATTCTTTTTTATGGCTGAGTAATATTCCATTGTGTGTGTATGTGTGTATATATATCATATCTTCTTTATCCATTCATCTACTGATGGACATTTAGGTTGCTTCCATGTCTTGGTGATTGTAAATAGTGCTGCTATGAACATTAGGGTGCATATACCTTTTCAAATTAGAGTTTTTTCCAATATATGCCTAGGAGTGGGATTGCTGGATCATATGGTAGCTCTATGAAAAATGTTTTCTTTACCTGCTGATTCGAAGTAGGACTTGTACTATATTTATGTGCACATTCGGATCTGTTTTTGTGCTTTCGAGTCTCATCCTGTTATGCTGATTGTTCCTATAGTCACATCTTATAAGTTTAATTATCATTTTATAATAAACTTTAATTATTTGTTGGACAGATGCTTCCCTATTATTATGCTCTTTGACATTTTTATTGGCTAGCTGGCTATCCTCAAGCATTTATTCTTCCAGACAAATATTTAAGACCCTCTTGGTCAAGTTTCCCCAAAAAAGTTATGTTTAGATTTTTATCGGAATTGTATGAAATTTATGTTATTTTGGTAATAATTGACATCCTTCCAACAATATTAGGAAAATGGTGTGTTTTACTTTACTTGTATTTCCTGTTCTTCGGCAGTATCTTGAAGTTTGAGTCATACAAATCCTGCACATTTCTTGCGAAGTTAATTCAAAGTTTTTTGTTGTTATTGCACATGGTGACTAAACTCTCTTACCTCCCCCAACCCCCCGTCCTTCTGCTATATTAATTTTTATGGATTTTGTAACTGGCCATCTTACAGAACTCTTATTCATTTTATGGGTTTTTCATTGATTCTTTTGGATGTTGCAGGTAGCTCACTGCCCCCCCCCAAAATGATAATTTTGTCTCCCTTTCCACATTTATACCTCTTTTTCTAGTTCTTGGCTTCAGTATGGGTTCAGGAATTCAGATGCCTGTGGGGCCCAGGCAAGTAACATAAATGAGAGATCTGGGCCCGGTGAGGCCTTTGGCAAACGGGAGAGCACAAGTCTTACCTAAAGGGAGAAGTTCTTACTCAGCTCCAGCCATTTTGTGCCGTTTGAGAAACAGGCCACGTGTTGACAGGTGGTCAGATTTTTTAAAAAGATATACCAAAAATCAGGTGTTTTTTAAAATGTGAAATCTATAAGTCTTTTAAGTGTTGAAAATGAATTCAAACGTTTTAAACAACAGGCAAGTCAAAGATAGAATATCTGACGGTCAGGTTCAACCCAGGCTCAGAGTATGACCCCCTTTGGCTAGATCTTCCAGAATATAAGAATGTATTGAGTTGGAATACCAGGCATTCTTGCCTCATCCTGGTTTAGTAAAAATGCCTCCACCGTTTGACCAGTTAGCTGTTTTGTAGACTCCTGAGTTATTCTTTTTCACGTGAAGCCTCCGTCTCTCTCCAATCTAGCAGGAATATTATATGAAGAGAGAATTTTGAATTCTGTTAGCTGATATGGTTTTCTTCTTTGCTGGATGAATGTGATGAATCCATACATTTTCTAATATTGAACGATCCTTGCCTTTGTGATGTGTGGAACTAAGCTATAATTAGTCACATTATGTTATTCTTTTATTATACAGTTGTATTCCACTTTCTGTCTTATTGAAGAGTTACAAAACTAGGAGGGAAAAGGTCTATTTTGTTTTGTTTTTGCAGCAAAACTCACCTATTGCCTCCATCGCACGACCACCACTATCTCCTCCTTGTTTTCTTGGGTAAATAGTGTGACACTTAGAGGGAATGGAGAGGTAGTAAAGCTTCACCATGGCCACGCGGACATTCTAGAGGATTGATGGATGATTATTCGGCTTTTGTTTTGCTGAGGGAGAAATGTTCAAGCTCGATTCTTCTCAGTACAGAAATCTTGCTTTTTTAGAGGCTCTTTGAGGAGGAGGGGGAAAGAACTCTGGGGGGCAGGGACCGAGATTTCTCACAGTGTCTGCTGTGGTTTGTAATTTGGTTCCTTTCTCTGAAGTCTCATAAAGCTATTAATAAAGTATCCATTGTCTTCAGTGTACTATAGAATTGGGTCTTTTTTTGCAATGTGACAAACTATTAAGCAAAACCACCCTTAGACCCAGGCAAGGGCAGCTCCTGCCTTTGCCTTACAGGGCCCTGCTCTGTCCCTCTTTTGGCCACACTCCTCCGCAGAAGGTAAGGAGACCACAGGGTGAAGGTCCTACAAGTGGGTGCAGGCCTGTTTGGGTTGGGAATTCTGGATTACTGAATGCCTGGGCCCTGTGCTCCCTGCCTTCTACCTAAATGGCCCAAGCCTGCACCCAGGGCCTGTGCAGGCCTCTTTCCTATGTCCGTTCTTCCAGTGGAGGACAGCACGGCATGTGTTTGCACTCCCAGGCCTGGAAGAATGACCAAGGATGACTGATTTTTTTTTTTTTTTTTTTTTGCATTTGTTTTTTTTAATTTTAAAATATTTATTTATTTATTTTTGGCTGCGTTGCTGTGCGCGGGCTTTCTCTAGTTGTGGCGAACACGGGCTACTCTTTGTTGCAGTGTGCAGGCTTCTCATTGCAGTGGCTTCTGTTGTTGCGGAGCACAGGCTCTAGGCACGTGGGCTTCAGTAGTTGTGGCATGCAGGCTCAGGAGTTGTGGCACACAGGCTTAGCTGCTTCATAGCATGTGGGATCTTCCCGGAGCAGGGCTTGAACCCGTGTCCCTGCACTGGCAGGAGGATTCTCAACCACTGTGCCACCAGGGAAGTCCCAGGGACAGCTGATTGTGTGGAGGGTGGACAAAGCTTGGACAAGTGGGCTGAAATGTCCACACCATGAGGAAAGGGTGTTCAACTGTCCTTATGCCACTCAATAATATCTTAGAATGCCAAGGAGACTGGGAGAATTCTCAGTTGAAACTTGGCTTCCCAAGTGGTTATAAAAGTATATCCATCAAGGTAGAAGTGCAACAATTTTTAAGCACAGTTAGCTTACTTTTATCTCTTAATCACTCTAGCCATATGGTATACAGGCCTCCCATCAAACTCTTGCTCCAGGTCCCATAATTGCTTGGGGAAAAAGTATTGCTGAGTCTAAGTCCTCCAGGTGATCATGAGACCACCAGGGTAGACCCACAGGAGGGAGCAATATAGGGACTTCTGTATTCATTTGTTTCCCAGATAGTAAATTCAGCCCATATATTCTCTTTCCTTTCAAAATGACTCAAATGACCAAAGAAATAGAAAAATACCTGCATCCCTATCTGTCTTAGTCTCTGAGAGCTGCCGTAACAAAGCACCACAAATTGGGTAGCTTAAAACAACAGAACTTTATTCTCTCCCAGTTCCAGAAGTTGGAAATCCAGGTGTCATTGGGGCCATGCTCCCTCCAGAGGCTCCAGGGGAGAATCTTTCCAGCTCCTGGTGGCTGCTGGCGATATTTGCATTCGTTGACTTGTATGTAGCTGCATCCTTCCAGTCTCTGCCTGCATCTTCACATGGCCTTCTCCTTCCGAGCGTATCTCTGTGTGTCCTCTCCTCTTCTCAGAAGGACAGCAGTCACCGGATTTAGGGTACACCCTAATCCAGTATGATATCATCTTAATAATTACATCTACAAAGACCCCATTTCCAGTTAAGGTCACATTCTGAGGTTCCAGGCGGATATGGATTTTGGGGTGACACTAGTATACTATCCCTAAATAAGTTTGGTCTAAGGCTCTTGTTTTCTGTCTCTGTCTCTTTTTCTCTCTTCTCAGGATTTGGTTACCAAAGCTGGGTTAGTTTGTAAAATCATCTGAGACACTTTTAAACATTTTTTATGCTCTGGAACCAGCTCAGTCATATAGACATTCTCTCTTCCCTTAAGGTTTGACAGAATTTGCCCATTCCCCCACCCCCGCCCAAATCATCTGAGTTCTCATTTCAGCAAAGTTGCGGAAAGCTCTTTATCAGCTTCTTCTGTGACTTTTTTTGTCTTGACTTTTTCCACCTCTTCTTGAGTGGATTATATTGTCTTATTTTGGTTAATATTTTATTAGTATAAATTTGAACAGAGCGTGCTTTTAACTGTAATCTTCTTTCATGTCTTTGTTTCTCATCCCTTTCATATTTCTAGGGCTATTTACTTGTATTTTTTCTTTTCTTCTCATGTAACCTTGCCAGAGGATTGTCTGTTTTATTGGTTTTTTAAGAGTTAGTTTTTTAATTTATCTTACCAATCCTATCGTTTTTCTGTTTTCTAATTTTCTTATGTCTGCTTTTATCTTTCCTTATTTCCTTCTACCGTCCTTAGATTTATTAGTTTTTATCTCAGTTGTTTAGTTAATTGCTCTTTTTATTTTCATTTTTATTGAATAACAAAACCACTTAAACCTTATCTTTTCTCCAGTGAGTAGCCAGAGAGATGGATGCACTGTGAGAATGTCATAGCTAGGACTGAGGCCCTGGAAATAGAAAAGATCAAAAACACATTTCTCTGTTGGGGACCTGGCTATGGGTCCAAAATTCCAGTTGTTCAGATGATGCTACTATACACATTATCTCTTTTCTACTGTTGCTTCCTGCGGAATGCTAACCAAAGGGCCGTGGTGGTCTCTAGTTGCTAGAGACTAAATGTTTATATCCCGTTAAGTCATATTTGGGGGCTTCCCTGGAGGCACAGTGGTTAAGAATCTACCTGCCAATGCAGGGGACATGGGTTCGATCCCTGGCCCGGGAAGATCCCACATGCCACGGAGCAACTAAGCCTGTGTGCCACAGCTACTGAGCCTGCACTCTAGAGCCTGCGAGCCACAACTTCTGAGCCCACGGGCCACAACTACTGAAGCCCACGTGCCTAGAGCCCGTGCTTTGCAACGAGAGAGGCCACTGCAATGAGAAACCCACGCACTGCAATGAAGTGTAGCCCCTGCTTGCCACAATTACAGAAAGCTAGCACACAGCAACGAAGACCCAATGCAACCAAAAATAAATAAATTAAATAAATAAGTTTAAAAAAAAGTCATAGTTTGAAACCTAACCCCAACTGTGAGGGTATTAGAAGGCGGGGCCTTGGGGAGGTGATTAGTCATGAGGGTGGAGCCCTCATGAATGGGATTAGTGCCCTTATAAAAGAGGCCCCAGAGAGCTCCCCACCCTTTCCACCATGTGAGGTTACAGGGAGAAGATGACAATCTATGAACTAGGAAGTGGGTCCTCACAGACACAAAATCTGCCAGCACTTTGATCTTGGACTTCCCAGCCTCCAGAATTGTGAGCAATACATTTTTGTTACTTATCAGCCACCCGGTCTGTGATATTCTGTTATAGCAGCCTGAACAGACTAGTGAAGGGCTGGACTCCATCTTTCCATCAGTGATACTGTAACTGTGACCCTTCAAACTTTAACCCACTAGGATTCAAGGCCTCTCTGAATCAGTTTTGTCTTATCTGGGGAGCCCTAAGGCCTAAGTCATAATTGTTTGGAGTTTCATCAGCTGGTCTGCAAATGCTACAGCTGCACTTGACAGACAACTGCGTGTACCAGGCCGGTTTCCCCCACTCCAACTTTTTTTTTTTTTTCGTTGTACCAGGTCTTAGTTGCAGCAGGCATGCTCCTTAGTTGTGGCTCACCAGCTCCTTCGGTTGTGGCTTTCTGGCTCTTTAGTTGTGGCATGAGAACTCTTAGTTGCAGCATGCATGTGGGATCTAGTTCCCTGACCAGGGATTGAACCTGGGCCCCCTGCATTGGGAATGCAGAGTCTTAACCACTGCACCACCAGGGAATTGTTGTTGACAATACAGGTTTGAGGATAGGGTGCAATGGAGAGTGAAACACTTTTCAGCCAGACCAGGTTAAGTCTGCTTGTAGCATCTTGAAAAGGCTCAGTTTCAAGGCATCCTGGAATGTCAGCAGAGGACGACAATAGTCTGGGGCTAGGATACCTGACCCTGACCCCTGGTGTCCAAGTGGAACTTGGTGCAGGACAGTGTAAGTATCCACTGGCCTGTTACAGGTGGTGGTCAGCATAGAGGCCATACAAAATTGGGGGGTATAAGAATGGGGTTCCCTGACAAGCCCCAATCGCCAGACCTCCCTTCTTCACTAAGTGCAAATCTTTACTCCTAATTAATTCATTGTAGAGGCTCAGTCCTAGCATTTCATCCCTAAAATGATGAATAATAACAAACATTTCCTGAGCTTTCCCTGTGTGCCAGATGTTGTGCTCAGTTTTTTCTTAATGGCTTTAGTGAGATAGAATTTACATACCATAAGATTGACCCATTGTAAGCATACAATTCAATGATTTTCAGAAAATACATAGAGCTGTGCAGTCATTATCACAATCCAGTTTTAGACTATCCCATCCCTTCCCAACACTCCCTCAAACCTGTGTACAGTTAATTCCCACTCCCACTCTCAGCCCCAGGCAACCACTGAACTTTCTGCCTCTCTACAAACTTCTCTTTTCTGTACATTTTATAGAAATTGAATCATGCAATATGTAGTCTTTGGCTTTTGGCTTCTTTCACTTAGTGCAATGTTTTTGACGTTTGTCTGTGTGGTAGCATATATCAGTACAGATCTTCCTTGACTTTACAGTGGGGTTACATCCCAATAAACCCATCATAAATTGAAAATCTCATAAGCGGAAAGTTCATTTAATACACCTAACCTGCCACCCATCATGCCTGGCCTAGCTTAAACATGCTCAGAACATGTATTCGCCAACAACTGGGCAAAATAATCTAACACCAAGCCTATTTTATAGTAAAGTGTTGAATATCTCATGTAATTTAGTGAACACTGTACTGAAAGTGAAAAACAGAATGGTTGTCTGGGTCCAGAACAGTTGTAAGTGTATTTGTTGTTCACCCCCACGATCGCATGGTTGACCAGGAGTTGTGGTCACTGCCACTGCCCAGCATCATGAAAGAGAATCATGTTACATATCACTAGCCCAGGAAAAGGTCAAAATTCAAAGTATGGTTTCTACAGAATACGTATCAGTTTTGCACCACTGTAAAATCGAAAAATCACAAGTCGAACATCATGTCAGAGACCATCTGTATTTTGTTCCCTTTTTATTGCTGACTGGTATTCCATCGTATGGATATACCACATTTGTGTATAACGGACATTTGGATTGTTCCAACTTCTTAGTTATTGTGGTATAAAATAATGCTGCTGTGAACATTCAAATACAAGTCTTTGTGTGGAGATATATTTTCATTTCTTTGGGGAAGATACTTAAGAGTTCAGTTGCTGAGTTGTACAGTAAGCTTATGATTAAATTTTTAAGGAAGTGGCAAACTGTTTTCCAAAGTGGCTGCACCATTTTACATTCCTACCAACAACATATGAGGATTCTAGTTTCTCCACATCATTGCTAACACTTGCTATTGTCTCTCTTTTAGTTTATAGCCGTTCTTGTGGGTGTACAGAGGTATCTTAGTGAAACTTCATTTTTTTAATATCTAGTCCTCCCACCAACCCTGTAATAGTCAGTATAGGCTAGGTTATTCTGTGGTAAGAAACAATCTTTAAACTTCATTGGCTTAAGACAACAAAGATATATTTCTCCCTCCTGCTACACATCCAGTGGTGATTAGAACTGGGAGGAGGGACAGGGCTCATCAGAGACCCTCAGGGTGGGGGCTACTGGAAACACCTGAAGTTAAAAATCAAACTGGACATCAATTCTTAAAGCTTCCTCCAGTAGTGAGAAATCACTTTCATTCTTATTTTGCTGGCCAGCAAATTACACAGTCATGATTAACTTCAAAGGGGATGAAAAATATAATAATAACTTTATCACGTACCTAGAGGAGAAGGGGAGTTGGAATATTTGTGAATAGACTAATGACTTTCGTAAATACCAAGAAGAAGATATTACATCACCATTTTACAGGTTAGGAAACCAAAGTTCAGAACCTAAGTGCCTTGATGGAGGGTGCACAGCTAAGGAATTGAACCAAGGCAATCTGACTCCCAAGGCTGTGTTCTCAACTACCGCACTAAAGTTGTCATCTAGATAGTGTCGATAAATAGTTTTTGGAGACATCCCCACTGTGGGAGTAGGTGAAAAACTTTAGCACTGGTTTTGCTTGATCCCATAGTGGGATAGATCACAGGTCTAGAGAGATCCAGATTGTGGTCACCAAGTTCTACTGGATGTTGGCTTCTGCCTTAGACTACGTTCCATGTACTCATGTCCTGAATAGTAGAGAAGACCCTCAGTCCTGTCACCACCTTCATAACTACAAATCATATCCCTCTGCCCATTCCCCAAGCACGCCCCATGTTTTTGCTCTCAAAAAATTCAAGATCTGACAGCCTTGTGTGACTGGGTCTGATCAAATAAACTTTTTAATTGGAAACCAACAAAAACAGTGTGAGAGGGTCCATTTTAGTGAATAGTGTATAGCAGCAGGAAACTCCCTGCAGGTAACTCCCAGCCATGAAGGGAGGGTGGCTGTGAGGTTCCAGGGACCCTGGCTAGAAGTGCAGCTCCAGTATCAGGCCTGGTTTGAAATCTGGCTCTGTTAGCTGCCTATGCATCCTTGTGTGAGGTGCTCCTCCAAGCCTCAGTGCCCTCCTGTGTAAGTGGGGCTAACACACAGGTGGATCCATTGCCTGGGGTTGCTAGGATTTAATGAGAAAGCATGTAAAAAGCACTCATCCTGGTGCCTGGAACTTAGTGAGTTTCCGTGATCATGCTAATAATACCAATATCATCGTAATCATCATCAAAGCATTTGGTAGATGGAAATAGGAAACTTTCCAGATTCGGTGCTCAGGGATTTGCTTTGAATCATATTCTTTTTAGAAAAAACTTTTAATTGAACTATAGTTGATTTACAATACTGTCTTAGTTTCAGTTGTACAGCAAAGTGATTCAGATATATAAACATATATATATAGATATATTCTTTTTCAGATTCTTTTCCATTATAGCTTATTACAAGATACTGAATATAGTTCCCTGTGCTATACCGTAGGTCCTTGATGTTTATTGAGTTATATTCTTTTTTTAAATTTATTTATTTTATTTTTGGCTGCATTGGGTCTTTGTTGCTGCACCTGGGCTTTTCCCTAGTTGCGGCGAGCAGGGGCTCCTCTTCATTGCGGTGCGCAGGCTTCTCATTGAGGTTGCTTCTCTTGTTGTGGAGCGTGGTCTGCAGGCACGAGGGCTCAGTAGTTGTGGCTCACGGGCTTACTTGCTCCACGTCATGTGGGATCTTCGCGGACCAGGGCTTGAACCCGTGTCCCCTGCATTGGCAGGCGGATTCTCAACCACTGTGCCACCAGGGAAGTCCCTATTGAATCATATTCTTGATTGAAATCGTCCTTGGATAACCTTACCTACCTCTGATCATGCCCTGCTCTGTCAACACGGGTCCAGGGCCATTTATGATAAGTTGAGGAAGGGGAAGGGAATTCAAGAAGAAGATGATGAATAACAGAATAGGATAAGAATAGGCCAGTTAGGAACAGAAGAGAGAGTAATTTCCTTGAGGGTGGAAATAATTTAATAATGTGGTTAAGAACATGCTTCTGGGGCTTCCCTGGTGGCGCAGTGGTTGAGAGTCCGCCTGCCGATGCAGGGGACACGGGTTCGTGCCCCGGTCTGGGAAGATCCCACATGCCATGGAGCGGCTGGGCCCGTGCATGTCCCGGAGCCTGTGCTCCTCAACGGGAGAGGCCACAACAGTGAGAGGCCTGCATACCGTGCAAAAAAAAAAATAGAACATGCTTCTGCCTTTTTCACTGGCTCTGGGACCCTGAGTAGGTCACTTAACCTGCCTGGCCTTCTGTCTAGGAGAACTTAGGGGATGAGATCACGAAGCCAACTTTAGTTTTGCCTCCTCTTATCTCTCTGCAGTTTCAGTGGGTTAAGTCCTTATCTTGGCACTGGATGGAAACTTCAGGGGGCAACCACAACTTTCCTTTCACTCGTAGTTTTTTTTTAAGTCCTATGATTTCTAAGTCACAAATTAGTCTCATTTCCAAAATTAGAATGTCCCATCCAATTATTAATAATACCTCACACTATATTTAAAGATAAACCTGTTTTTCCTCTTCCTCCATCCACCTGTCATAATGGGCTACTGACCTTCAGGGAAGAGGGAAATAGACACTCACCATCTTCCCCCAACAAACACACACAAGGGGGTAGAAGAGAGAAAATTCAGGACAAATAAGGGTTGGGGAGGAAGGTACAGACAGACCTCAGAGAGATTGTGGGTTTGGTTCCAGACCACGGCAATAAAGCCTATATTGCATTAAAGAGAGTCACATGAATTTTTTTGGTTTCCCAGTTCATATAAAAGTTATGTGTACACTATACTGTAGTCTACTAAGTGTGCAATAGCACTATGTCTAAAAAATGTACATACATAATTTACATACACACATAATTTAAAAATACTTTATTGCTAAAAATTGCTAACCATCATCTGAGCCTTCAGCAAGTCATAATCTTTTTGCTATTGCGAGAAGTACCAAGGTGTGACACCGAGACACAAAGTGAGGAAATGTTGGAAAAATGGTGCTGATAGACTTGCTCGACATAGGGTTGCCATAAACCTTCAATTTGTAAAAAATGCAATTATCTGCAAGGTATAATAAAATGAGGTATGCCTGTACTTACTTGACTATTAGAATCAAAAGAAGATGTTGCATCCTCTGGGTATGCTTAGGTACCACACAGGGTCATGGCCAAGGGTCATGTTCACGGGTATTAGAGAGTCCCCAGCATGGGTTAATGCGACTCATACCACCAGCCCCTTCACACCCCCAAGAATCTGGTGATTCATCTCCAGCCTCTTCTGATGAGGACTCATTGCCCTTCTCAGCCACCCTGTGAGACAAAATCTAAGATGATCCATCAGTCAGCTCGCTCCTGTGAGGTCCATTGATAGTCTCTGGGAAATATTCATCCTCTTCTTGGCTTTCTAGCCACGTCTCTCACCCTCTGGATTGCTCAGGGGATAGCCTCCATCTCCCCAGATACAGGAACCTCTTGGCAAACTCTCCATAGTATCTCGAAGAAGCTGCTCTCACGAGACTTGAGGTGCAAGAACGGGTTAAACATGCCCACCTTCTGCGTGTGTGTTCTTTGGGAAGTGAAGGACAACATGGTATTCGCCCCCCAAAAAAGTCATCGTAAAATCCTCTCTGAATACCTGTCGATTCTTTTTTATCCTCTTTGTGAATTAGGGACCTGTGAAATTGGAGAGGTTAGAGTTGTGAACCTAATTCTAAAGTATTTGCTGTGAAAATCTGTATCTTCATCTGGTAACTCCCTTTGCAATTTCCTATCTATTTGATCTCTCCGTAACTTCCTAATTAACCATCCTGTTACATGTAAAGTGGAGATGTTATTTGTACTTACCTTGCGGGGGTTTTTTAGGAGATGTGATGGCATAATTGATGCATGTGAAATGCTAAGCACAGTGCCCGGCCTGAGAAAGATTTCAGATATATGCTGATATTATTCCTCCTGAATCCCCAGCACTGAGCTGAGGATATGACACATAGGAAGCTTTCAATAAATGTTAACGAATGACTTGTAAATAGCTAACTGTATTGCAAGGCAGAATAACGTAAGTGCTAAATAAGTGTATAAGCTCCGTAGCATGACAACCAAGTGAGGCCGTAGGTAATTCTGAGAGATGCGACAGAGGAAGCCTCAGCAGGGAAGCAGTATTCGGGATTTCAGTAAGCGGAGAATGGAGCCATTGAGCACGTGCATGATCGCAGGATGGTGTGTGTTTCTGGAAGAGACCAACAGGGTGAGAAAAGGGAGTGCAGGATTAGCTCTTACTTCTGGATGGGACTGGGTGGTTAGTTTACCCAAATGATGTTTTCTTATGGGCCAGCGTCTCTCAGTGAGGGACAAGTGATAGAAAATCGACTCTGACAGGCCTACCCGGCAAAGGGAAAATATTGGCTCATGAAAGTGCAAAGTTGAGGAGTAGGTTCCGGCATCAGGTCCAGCTGGACTCAGGGTTCAAATGATGTCTGCAGGCTCTGTTCTTCAGCTCTGCTATTGCTCAGTGCTGTTTTCATTCTCATCCAGGCTCCCCCAGTGCACCAGGATGGCCATGGGACTGCCAGAGGCTGCCCTCCTCTCCAGAGGCAAATTCAGCACCTCTTCACCCTAGCATTCCCAGCAGAAGTCCTGAGATTCATCATCATTGGCCTGTCCTGGGTCCCATGTTGATGGGGAGTTATGGGCTTAGTCCAGCACCAGGCAGTATAACCAACAGATTTTACTCCAAGTACTCAATTTCTACCGCAGGAGACCAGGCTCTGGAGCTAAACTGCCTGATTTCCAATCCCAGTTTACCAGCTGTGTGACCTGGAGCAGGGGCCATAATCTCTTAGTGCCTCCGTTTCTTCATCTGTAGAATAGAGATAATAATGGTCCCTACCTCGTAGGGTTTTTGAAAAGCTTACATGAGCTTTTACAAAGCACTTGTTATTGTTTTTTGTTTTTCATTTTTGGTTGCATTGGGTCTCCGTTGCTGCGCGCGGGCTTTCTCTAGTTGCGGCGAGCGGGGGCTACTCCTCGTTGCGGTGCATGGGCTTCTCATTGCGGTGGCTTCTCTTGTTGCACAGCACAGGCTCTAGGAGCGCGGGCACAGTAGTTGTGGCTCACAGGCTCTAGAGCACGGGCTCAATAGTTGTGGCACATGGACTTAGTTGTTCTGAGGCATGTGGGATCTTCCCAGACCAGGTCTCGAACCCGTGTCCCCTGCATTGGCAGGCGGATTCTTAACCACTGCCCCCCCAGGGAAGACCCTACAAAATGATTAGAATAGTGTCTCAAATGACCTTGCCAAATGCAGAATCCACGGTTGCTCTTGTTGTTACTATAGTGATTTGACATTGCTTGATGCTTATTCACAGTTATTCTAGATGTTTCCACCCCCACTGGTCTGTGTCATGGAGAGGTGATTACCTTTCAAGCATACAGCTCAATGCAATTCAGAGCAAAGCCTCACCAGTCCTGGAACGCATACTCTGCACCGTAAAGCTGGCCATGCTTAAAAAGGGTCCTTTAATTCATGGCTCAAGGTCTGAAACCCTAGTCATCCCTGTACTTGGCAGAATGGGGAAAACCAAGAAGAAATCTGAGCATTCGGTCGCTTCCCTTAGGGAGTTTGCAATCTAATCTAAAAGAGCAGAACGCTCTGTCAAATACAGCCTGAACCAGGATCCATTCCCAGAGGGGACCTGCCAAAGTGCCCGGCCAGGGTGTTTATAGAGCGACATCCTTCCTCTGTGGCTCCCTCTCGGTTATTATGTGAATGAGCGTTTAGAAAAAGAGATGAAGAAGACAGAAATGGGCCGAATCCCAATGTCTGACTCACCTGCTTTTTTTCCCCCTCCTAAACCACGCTTACAAAGAGGGCAACCCTTCCCCACGTAGTACCAGCAGGGTAACCTGAGAACATCCATTTAGTGCATCTGTCCCTGTGAAAAGGACCTTCCAGTGACACCGAGCTGAGTGTATCCTGCTCTATTTATAGGCACTGTTTGTTTAATTCGAGTCCCGTCTCTAAGAATAAATAATGAACTCATCCTGGGGGCAAGCCAGAGCCTACAACTCTGAGACAAACCGTAAATCCCTTTCCCTTTCCTTGTGGTTCTGGAAGGGATTCTGTAGTTCAGAGGTGAGCCACTTTTGTTTGCTGGGCTGGGGTGGGCTGGAGACCCAGGCATGTTTAGAAATTTGGTTTTGTGGTGGTTTTTCATAATGGTTTGGGGGAGGTTTTTGATGTTTGATTTTGGATTGGTGATCGAAGAGCAGATCTTGGACCTCTCTCACCCTCAAAGGAGGGACACCAACCAAATATCTGCGCCCCTGGTTGCTTAAACTTCAGACACAAAGAGACCCATTTGGACTCAGATCCCTCAGCAAGGAAGATGTGGCAATGGAGAAGAAAGATCCCTTTCCGTACCCTCCCGGCCTGGTAGCAGAGACTGGGGCAGGCTGTCTCCTAAGGTACAGTACCATTCCTGGCTTTGTTTTTTTGTTTTGTTTTTTTGTTTTTCAGTGTGTGTGATGAGAATCAGAAGCCATAACTCACTTAAGCTTTAAGTACGTAAGTACGTAACCCCAGGACATGGTGCCCACAGTCCAAGGGAGCACTGTCTCAAGAAAACTAGTTTGGTTTACAGTCCATCTGTCCCCATGCTGACCTGCTGGTTTAGTGACTCCTAGAACCAGACCCACTGAGTCTGAAGGGAATGACCTAAATGGTGCTTTGGGGTCTAATTCAGGATATTTGCATATTGTAGCTTCCCCCATTCTCCCTTTCCAGGACTTTATCTTAAGAAGGTAACCAAGCTTCTCGGGGAAGTGTCCATTCATGTATTAATTCTCCCAATATGTGTTGATCCACTACTCTGTGTCAGGTACTCTTCTAGGCACAGGAGATGCCTTGATGAAGAAGACAAGGCAATCATGTGATGACGAGGTCTGATTGACATTGAAAAAACTTCAGCCTCTTTACTCTCTTCCAGCTAAGTCAGGCTGGCTGTGAGGTGTCTTCCCAGCAGGCCCTGAGCTCCATTCATTTATCCATTCTTCCATTCAGAAAGTACATAGGGAAAATACATGGGCTACATGTTAAGAACAGGTAGAATGCCTAGGTATAGCAATGAACTAAAGAGATCTATCCCTGCACTTAAGAAGTTTGGAGTCCAGTGGGGAAGATGGATACTAATCAAATAATCACCTAAATATAGATTTATTATTTATTATTATTACAAATGTCGGCCAGTTCTATAGAGCAAAGTTCAGGGTGCTGTGAGCAAAGTTCAGAGCCTAAGAGAGGGATCGACCTGGCAGAGCAGAGAATTAGCAATGACTAAGAATCCTTGTGTTGCCCCAGATGGTGTGTTGTCTACCAAGTAATGAGACAATGATGTCTATGTGGAGGAGGTGTGTTTTCGAGTTTCCATTACCTGCACTGGGCCTTCCACACTGTCACCTGGCTGTCCTGAGGACTGTTACAGGCCTCCTTGGGGAGAGTTTGCGTCCGGGGAGAGCATGGGGGTTCCTTCCGAGTCATTAGCTTGCTGAGGTTTTGACATTGATTTATGGGTCTGCAATGGACAGGATGAAATCTTCTTTTTCTTATGGGACATTCGTCTTACTCTGTCTCATTGGGTCAAGGAATAAAGAGTATCATCATCACGTGTGGTTTGGTTTTGTTTTAATTTCATTTATTTTTGGCTTCGTTGGGTCTTCGTTGCTGTGCACGGGCTTTCTCTAATTGCAGTGAGCGGGGGCTACTCTTCTTTGCTGTGCGTGGGCTTCTCAGTGTTGTGGCTTCTCTTGTTGTGGAGCACGGGCTCTAGGCGCGCAGGCTTCAGTGGTTGCAGCACGCAGGCCCTAGAGCGTGCGGGCTTCAGTAGTTGTGGCGCGCGGGCTCTAGATAGCAGGCTCAGTAGTTGTGGCGCACGGGCTTAGTTGCTCCGCGGCATGTGGGATCTTCCCGGACCAGGGCTCGAACCCGTGCCCCTGCATTGGCAGATGCATTCTTTACCACTGCGCCACCAGGGAAGTCCCCACATGTTGTTTTCATGCTTTTACTTGTGCACGGTAGTAATGCCACCGTACTCAGAGATCTGAATTGGAAGATGGCCCCATTTCCCCCTTTGTACTTTCATGCCTTCAAATGTTCACATGCACTGCTTTGGAAAGGGAGTTCCTCAAAGAAGCAGTCAGTGCTCCCAGGTATCTTTCTGGACTAATTTGGGTGCAACTTTGAGCAAATCCTTTCAGCAAATCCTTTCAAATCTTTATTTGAAAAATGGTATTGTGTATCATCTCTTTTATGCCCATTGTTTTTGTAAGCACCAAGTTAAAGCCAAGGAAAAAAATATAAGAACTTGCTCTGCCCTGTAAGAGTTTCCAAGGCCATTCAGAAAAGATTTTTCATTCATTGATCCCAAAATATTTATCGAGTGCCTACAATGTGTCTGCACAGAACCAGGAAGGTACACATATCAGTAGGACCAGCATAGCCCTGGCTTTGCGGAGCTTACAGTCTAGTGAAGGGAGAGAGCCAGTCAAACCATCAAGGAACAGGAGAATTTCAGATGGTTTTACAGGCTAGGCTGAGCAGAGAAGACCTCTCAGGAATCGTGACATTTGAGCAGAACCTGAGTGATGAGATGGAGCCAACTGTGAAAAGATTTAAGGGAAGAGCATTCTAGATGGAGAGAAAGAACAAATAGGAGAGCTCTGTGGCACAAGGGTGATTGGTTTGTTTAAGGAATAATAAGTAGTTTATGTGGCTAAACGTGTTTCAGGGAGGTGAGTGATGGGTAAGCTGGGGTTTAGAGTGTGAATTTTATTTTGAATTTAGAGGAAGCATTTGGCACGTAAACTGATGGCATTTCAGCCTGCACCTACCTATCAGCCTGGGGGAGATTCTGTTGCCTCGGTGAAATTTTGAAAGTGACAGACCTGGAAGTCTTAGAACTCAGAACCCCATGTAAACCTATAGATGGAAAGAGAAGAAATTAATGTTGGCCTGTTTCTGGATAAGAACAGTCACCCCGGGCTTCCCTGGTGGCGCAGTGGTTGAGAGTCCGCCTGCCGATGCAGGGGACACGGGTTCGTGCCCCGGTCCCAAAAAAAAAAAAAAAAAAAAAAAAAAAAGAACAGTCACCCCTAATCTTGGAGGCTTCCCTGGGTAGGAGAGTATGAAAGTACAAAGTAAATAAACCACAAAACAGTCTCCTGCTTGTTGTTCAGTGTTCCATTCCATCACCTTTTGGGGACAGTGCCTGAAATCTCCTTTGGGAAATCATTGCTTCCCTGTTCTTGGCAATCTAGTTTGTCTCAGTCTAATCAGTGCCTTCTTCACATCCTGCCCCTACATCCAAGTGATTGGCTCAGGGATGAGCACAGAACCCAGTCAGAGCCAACAAAACACAAGAAAACATTTCTTGGGACCTTCTGGCAAAAAGAACTTTCCTCTCTCTTCCTTGGGAGCACCAGTCTATGGATGTGAGGTCTAGGACCACTGCAACCATTTGTGACCACGGAGGAAGATTCTGGAACTGCTAGAGATTGTGGGGGAACACAACATGCTGCCTTAGCATGAAACCAACACCACAAAAGGCAGAGCCAAGAGGAGAGAAATGAGTCCTTGTGATGGCATCAAGCCCCTGGATCAAGCCTCGCCTGAAGCCTGACCTATTGCTGGGCTTTTTAGTGGCCTCAGCCAATTAAATGTTCTTTATTACATAACCCAATTTAAATAAGGATTTCTGCATCTTGCAATGTAAAGAGCCCATATGATGGAAATCTTAGAATAGGTACCTGACAGTGCCAAGGGCCTCCTCTGCACCCCGGGCCTCTAGGAGGAAGTGAGCCTGTTCCAGAACCCAAATAAAAGGTCTCTCCTCCCACTTCTCTATTTCAGGGTTTCCATGCCTCCCGTCACCATAGCACTGTGACTCTCTTGGAGAGGCAGAGGAACAGAGGGGGAGACGGGCCTGTTTCCAGGCTGTGTTGCCTCGTTTCATGGCTGGGGAGAGTGGGGGGCTGGGGGCTGAGGTGGCTCCATGCTTGACATTTCAGGATAGAGATAACAGGGTAAAAATAAACCCCCAAGCACAGGGAGCAGCGCTTGCTTCTCTTGCTTCACAGTTCTTATCTCTCCCTGCCTTGGGGACAGAAAGGTTCCTTTCAGGTCACCGCAAGGCTTGCCTCCCTCAGGCCCTGTATGGGGAGGAGGAGATGTAGGTGGTTGATTTACCTTTGTCCACACTTGCCCATCCACCTCTGGTAAATCAAGTTATTCCTTTCTTCCTGCAGCCTCACTTTTTATTTTGCAAATAATCTTTCACATCTTTGCCCTCATTTGATGCTCCAGTAGCTGGGTGGGATGAGCGAGGCTGGGGGCTGGAGGACTCCATTTTCCAGATGAGAAAACCAGTGGGGCTTGGAAAGATTAAGTGTCCAAAGTCACCCAGCTAATGGGTACAAATGTGTTCTGATCTAAACCCAGGGCCTTTTCTGCCTGTCCGTCAGTGGCCAGGGATAAAAAGAGTTTGATTCCCTTTCTTCAGCCCCAGCCCTCCCCCTACAGCCATGTTGGCTGGGTACCACAGGAGGGGGAGCGTTCACATCACCTGTGACGCCTGCCAGCACCGCCCCCTCGGTTCCCTGCCAATCACAGAGTCTCAGAGTTTTATACAGTCCAGTGAGCAAACTACTGTTTACTGTGGAGGGGTGGCTGGGACTACAGAGTTTTTTTGTTTTTTGCAGTATAGTTGATTTACAATGTTGTGTTTCTGCTGTACAGCAAAGTGAGTCTGTTATGCATGTACATATATCCACTCTTTTTAAGATTCTATTCCCATATAGGTCACTACAGAGTACTGAATAGAGTTCCCTGTGCTATACAGTAGGTGCTTATTAGTTATCTATTTTATATATAGTAGTGTGTATGTGTCAGTCCCAATCTCCCAATTTGAGGAACAAGCCTTGATCTGCCACTAAAGTGCAAGGAGGCTCCCTGAGCCCCAATCTTCTCATCTATAAAATGGTGATAAAAGTATTCATACACGCTACGACTGTTACAAGGATTAAATAAGCCATTGCACGCAACGTACTCAACCCGCCTCATCTATACAATGATCTGAAATTTGTAGCTTCCTAGGACAGTGACAGCTTTTCCTGTGCCAGTGTTTGTGTATAGTGACAGTGCCACTCACCCACATCTACTGAACATGCCCTTTGAGTTCTTTTTCTTTCAGTGGCCAAGGATTTGCACGAGCCATTTCATCAGTTCAGACTCTTGTGGTTGCAAGTGACCGAAACGCCGATCCTAACTGGATTACATGAAAGGGAAATTTGTTGGCTCAGAAGGGAGCTCTAAAGGCTGCCAAGGGTAGAGGCTAACTCCAGGCACAGCTGGATCCAGGGATGGAAGCAGTACCATCAAGATCAATTTTCTCTCTCTCCCAGTTTCTCAGCTCTCTTCCCTCCCTGCTGGCTCCCTCCTCGTTGTGGCAGAAATGGCTGTAGGAGCTCCCGGCTCATCTTCTTAGGATCAAGGCCAGCAGGAAAGAACCAGCCCCAGCATTCCCAGCAAAAACCTCCATGCATCTCACTGCCCATCCCTGAACCCATCCATCACTGTGGTCAGAGGAATGAGTTGCCCAGAGAGAGACAGGTCCGGATGGCGTGCCTGCCCCAGAGTCAGGAGTGGGTCTGCTCCACTCAAACCCCAGGTCCGAGAGGAGAGAGCAGTGGTGTCCACAGGGGAATCTGGTGTCTGGTGTCTGGCAACCGCCCACACTTTACAGCCTGATATCCCAAAGTGGGCATTGATGTGTGGACTTCTGTAATCCCAGGGAACAGAACGGACTATAGCTGGGCTGCAAAGCCAGGCGGACTGGCACCAACCAAAATTAAAAGCTCTCATCCGAGACTCCCTCAGTGCCAGCTGCTGACCAACTGGACCAGCTGAACTCAAACAGGATCCTTCCCGGAGGCTGACCTGCAGCCTGCCAGGTGCAAAGCCAGCATCCTGGATGGGAGGCCAACAAACTGGGGGCCTTTCCAAAAGCCTCCATCATTAATCCTTGTTCCACCTCCATTGTGATTTACTACTTATTTGTCTTTCCTCTAAAAAGGAACCAGCAAATGTCCCTTGATGGTGCCCCAGATAAACACAATGCGAAGCCACTGTTATTAAGTTGCAGCCAGTTGCTCTGCTGTGCTCCAAGCCTGAGGTCTGCTGTTAAAAGGAAGGTTAGCCAGTGTCAGGGGGGCGTTACAGACCCACCCAGCACCAGCTCCAGACTTGATGAAATTAAGACAATTGAAACAAATTAGACAGGGAATAACTTCCCACCAGGTGATTTCGTGGTGTTTAACGATTTGAAGTGCTGGCACATGGAAAATTCTCACTGCCAGGGAGTGGACCATGCCTCACAGCTTGCCCACTCTTTGATACTGGTTGATCTGTAACCCCAAAGGCACTCTCGAAACTTCCCCTCTCCCCCCTCCTCCCCAAGCCTGCAGCAGAGATGGAAAAGAAATGAATGCGAGAGTACGAACAATTTTTAAAAAATAATTATAGTTATTATGTATGCATTTCCAGTGGGAGAGTCTGGGAATTATTCCTAAAAGGCTGGAAAGAATTTCTTCTTTTGATCTCAATTCTGAGCCAGAGAAAATCAAATTAAGAAAGAAAAGCAACAGAGAATTCTCAGTGGGGAGGAAGGAGCAGGGTCTGGGCTGCTCACAGGGTCCTGGGGAAAAGAAAACGGAAAGAAAGGTCCCCAGACACCTCCGTGTCCTGATGTTGGCAGCCTAGGAGGAGGGGCAGCTGGAGGAGCCGGACAAAAGCTGCGAGGAGAGTGAGACTGTGTCCCCACATCTTCCTGCGAGCCTTCCTTCCCTTCCCTTGAGGGGCTGGAGAATGTTCCCCTAGTTCCTGTGGCTCTTCCCACCGCACACGTGGCCGCCAGCCTTCCTCCGATGGCCCTGACTTCCAGAGAAGCCCAATTCAGAGCAGCCACAACAGACCAGCCAGTGTGGGCGTGTGAGCAGTTCTTTAAAAAAAAATCCTGCCTTAGAGGACAGGGAGAAATGGTCCTGCCACTTCCCTAAATCTTCTGCGGTTGCTAAGCAGCCCGCCTCCACCCCTTTCCACTTCCCTCTGCTCTGTGCCTTTGTCTCTCTCCACCCTCCACCCCCACCCCAGCTCTTCCCTGCCTCCATGCCAGGCTTAGAAATCAGAGAACAGTCCCTGAGTGTCTCCCAGCTCCGAGGGCCACAGCAGTGTCATGCCACGCGACCTCCCTCCCTGTTCTGCAGATCGTGCTCTTATGGCCTGGCTGGAAAGACCACTGCTGGACCCTTCCCATCTTCCTTCCTCCCTGCCTCCCTCCCTCCCTCCCTCGCTCTCTCTTTTTCTTTCTTTCTTTCTTTCTTCCTTTCTTCCTTTCTTCCTTTCTTCCTTTCTTCCTTTCTTCCTTCCTCTTCTTTCCCTCCCCCCTTCCCTCCCTCCCTTCCTCCTTCCACAAATAATATCAAACACTTACCATGCGTCAGGATCCCTCACGGAGCTGAGTGGGGTGCAGGCACAAGCAGCTGGAAACCATGGGAAGCACTGCCCCATGTGCAGCCTCATCCTCCCGTCAGCAGTGGTGCTCTGGTACCTCTTCCCAGAGCTCCCTGAAAGCACCTGTTTACCCCTACACGTTGGTAAGGGCTGTAGGTTTTCCTGAGGATGTCACAGGAGCATCCAAAGAGGAGGCTGGCAGCCACTGCTCCAGACAGCCCTTGCACCTTTCTCTTTTCTTGAAGACCTTCTCCACCTGGGTCCTCACTCTCTGATCCTTTTCTGACAGCCTGTCTCCCTCCTCCGGCTTCTGCTCTCGTCCCCTCTCTCCCACATCATCCCTCCCCACCTTCCCTCTCCCCTTTCTGCTTTCTGTGCTGTGCAGTTTATTGCTCTTCTAGTTTTTGCCTTCAAAGTTGCAGGAAGTTTCACCCACTGCTTCCCATACCCATAATGCCACCACCCATCAGGAAAGGGCCATCCAATTTTCTGGACTCAGTCTGGTGTGTGTGTGTGTGTGTGTGTGTGTGTGCGCGCACGCACGTGCGTGTGCAAAACGGCACTCCAATATCATTTAGGGATTGATTAAAGTATAAAGAAAGACACACAAATGGTAACCCTCAATTTTTTTTTTAACATCTTTATTGGAGTATAATTGCTTTACAATGGTGTGTTAGTTTCTTCTTTATAACAAAGTGAAATAACCCTCAATTTTAATAAATCAGTGGTTTCCTCTGATGGGAAGCTTCGGGGGTTATGATTTCAAGGAAAGGGTATACGCGGAGGTGAGGGTAGAGGAGGCCTGCTCTAGGGTGACCCATCCTGGTTTGCCCAGGACTGAGGGGTCCCAGGATGCAGAACTTTCAGTGCTAAAACCAGAAAAATCTGGGCAGATGGGGACAACTTGGCCACTCTAGGCAGTGCTGTATCAGCAATGCTTTGTCTTTTAAGGATGGCTGGTCAGTCCATGGGACTTTGTTATATTATCTCTGTACCTTTTTGTAGACTTAGAACATTTTATGTATTGTAAAAAGAGAGAGAGAGACAATCATCTCTCCTGAGAGATATGTGTCTAGGAGCATCTAAGAGAGAGTCACTGATTATACGGGGAGATCAGAAAAGATTTGGAGGAGGTACTATTCGAGGGGAGGCTTGAAATAAAAGTGAGAATTCCTCCTGCACTTATTGCTTATTTTGGAATTCTTTTCCAGCCTCTCTGAATACCCTGCTGAGTTGTAGGCTCCAGGAGAGCAGGGGTTGGATGTGATGGCTAATTTTATGTGTCAACTTGACTGGGCCATGGGGTGCCCAGTCATTCAGTCAAACACCATCCTGGGTGTGTCTGTGCCCGTGTTTCTGGATGATATTAACATTGGAATCAGAAGACTGAATAAAGCAGATTGCCCTCCTCAGAGTGTGTGTGTGTGGCAGGGAGGACGACGACTCATCCAATCCAGTGAAGACCTGAATAGAAAAGGGTTTAGTAAGAAAGGATTCTTTCGCTCTGCCTGACTGTCTTGGAGCTGGGACGTTGGTCTTCTGCCTTTGAACTTGGACTTGAACTTATGCCATTGGCTCTCCTGTGTCTCCAGCTTGCTGACCGCCGATCTTGGACTTCTCAGCCTCCATAATTGTATGAGCCAGTTCCTTATAATAAGTATCTATCTATCTATCTATCCTATTAGTTCTCTCCACTGCCAATTTTTAGTGGAGAACCCAGACTAATACACTGGGCCTTATTATCTTTCTATCCCCAGTACCTGGCTCGGATCCACCATACATAATAGGTGCTCAATATATATCTGCTAAATGAAGATATATAGGAGTACAGATAGTGGAAACTGTGTGGAATGTAGAGCTGTGTTGGTACCTGGCTGGTTTGGTGAGCAGAGAGATTGGTGTGGCCACTATGCTGGGGGGTAGGGCTGAGGGGAGGGAGGAAATGGGGGGCTGAGCAGGAAAGCAGACAGAGGTCATGTCATCTAGTGCCCCTCCAAGCCTTTGCCTGGAGACTAGAGGAGGAAACTCAAGAGCATGCAGGTACCAGGCAGGTCATGTAATGAGGAAGGATACTGGCTGTAAGACAATAGGGAGTGGTGGAGACTGTTCCCCAAGGAACACCTGCCTAGAGAGGCATCGTGCTCAGTCCAGCCAACTGTGGTTATGCAGGAATAGGGCTCGGTGTCTCAAAAAAAAAGCCGGAAAAGCCAGCTTTTCATGCAAAGCTTAATTTTAAAAAAACTCAATGCCGACCAAGCAGAAACACATCTGGGGGCCTCCAGTCCATAGAGGGAGCAAAGCAGCGTTTTGAAGGCAGGCCTGTGACACAGCCCCATTTGAGTTGTATCAATAGATGGATGGCTTTAGCAGCAGAGTGGAGGGACAGGAAGAGGGCCAGTGGCTGTGTGTCATAAGCTGCAACTCCCAGGAGCCCCTCAGAGAAGAAAAGGGCTTGGTGGCAGCCCTGGACCCTGACTTCTGGAAGGCCCTCATCTGGGGGACGAATGGCCCAGCTGGATCCCAGAGCAATGACTGGGAGTGGGGAGAATGAACCATCACTTTTTCCTTGGTTCCTAAAACCATCCATCCCATTCCATCCTGGCCCACTGTTGGCCAGGAAGACCACAGTTAATAAGGGTCAGTCACTGGACAGATGTGGTCCCAAAGGGCCATGGGAGAGCTACAGCGATGCAGCATTTTCCAGGCTAAGTTGTGACCCCAGGGAGTCACAGTGGGATAATTGCAGCTCAGCCGGAAGTGGAGCAAACAGGGCCTGTGCTCTGACATGCGTGGGCGCCGTTGGGGGCCACACTGGGCAGTGCACCACCCACTGGGTCCCACAGGGCCCTGCCACCCTGCTCTCCTTTCCTATCAGCCACAGACCTTGGGTAGCCCTGAGGCCCAACACAAGCACAGAGACCACAGCCTTCCCCAAACTAACCAACCAAGTCTCAGAACAATCAAAGAAATGGCCCCCTGCCAGGTCTCTGCACTGGAACAGACATTTGGAGGCAAAAGCTTTGAGCCCAGAGCCCTGAGAATGCACTTCCCAGGTTCTGTTCAGTGGCTGGAATTACCTCCATGGGACCAATTCCCCAGCAGCTCCTACGGTTGCTCCAGCACAACCAGCCAGCCTGGTCAGCTCCCAGCACAGGCCCAGATCCCTTCTGCCCGCCCGGCCTCAGGCCCCCTTTCTTTTTTTTTTTGCGGTATTCGCGGGCCTCTCACTGCTGTGGCCTCTCCCGTTGCGGAGCACAGGCTCCGGACGCGCAGGCTCAGTGGCCATGGCTCACGGGCCCAGCCGCTCCACAGCATGTGGGATCTTCCCAGACCGGGGCACGAATCCGTGTCCCCTGCATCGGCAGGCGGACTCTCAACCACTGCACCACCAGGGAAGCCCCTCAGGCCCCCTTTCTGAGGCCTGGCTCTCCCCGCAGGTTCTGGGCTGCCCTGGCAGGGAGGGGTGAGATGCACTTGGATTTTACCTGCCAAGGGCCTGGACCAAGGCATCCAAACTTCTAGCCTCCAAGAAGGGCTGAGAGAGCCCACCTGGCTGTATGGGGGAAAATTCCAGACAGATACACACACACACACACACACACACACACACACACACACACACACACACACACACACACCATCATCCTTTCCCTTGGCCGCAGGGCGCTGGCCCTGCCCTGCGAGCCTCTGGGAATTGATGAACAACAGCTGGGAATACAAAAATGACCCATGGAGAATGACACAGCCAGCTTATTTATACATTTCTTCATTTTTAAGAGCAGTGAGGGGAGCTCTCTTCACAGGCCTTTTCAAAGTAGTGAGGAAGAGAGAAAGGAAGCCTGGCTCTCAAAGTTAATTCCACTCAGCGAGTTTTGACCGATGGCCGATCACACACCCTGAAAAGGAGTGAAGGATGGAACAGACGGGAGGGGAGTGGGATCCAGACAAGAGCCTCATCCAGAGCAGGCGGGGCATCTGGGCACCTTGTGCGGGCTTATGTGTTCAATCTGCACCAGTTTTGAGGAGTAGGTGGTATTTTTCCCATTTGGCAGATGGGGAAGTAAAGCTCAGAGAGGTCAAGTAATTTGCACAAGGTCAGGACCCTAATGACGGCAGAGTGGACATTCAAGCCAGGGGCTGACTGGCCACAAAGCTCCAGTTCTTTGCTGCAGAAATGCCAGCCAGGATGCTCCAGAGGTGGTACCCTGTTTGATTCCTTCAAAATATGTGTCCTGGGTGTGGGGAACCCACAGAGGCCCAGCTCTCTTTGGTCTGGCCCTGTACTCACCCAGTCTGGGGCTCCTGAGGCCAGCCTCCCACCTACCTGCATCAGACACACATGGCCAACTTCCAAAATGTTAGCGAATGTCTATGAAAAGTGTTTACAAAGCATTTAAGTAAACAAAAAATATATATGAAATAATATCAGAAACACCCAATCGCCAAGCTTAAGAAATCAATGTTACAAATATAGTAGAAGCACCCTGCATTCTCCCTCATCCACTAACCATCCCCTCCCTGGCTTGTAACTACCATCCTGAATTTGTGTGTTTCTCATCCACATGCATATCTTTATGTTTTCACCGCATTTGTATTTGTTCCTAAAAAAGAGTGTTGTTAGCACGTTTCTATTTTTAGAAATAAATGATACCATGTTATATGTATCCATCTGCAACTTGCTTTTTGTAAACAGCTTTATCGATGCCATACAACTCACTCATTTATGATGTACAATTCAATGTATCTGTGTACAAATGTTTAGTATATTCACAAGCTGTGTGTCCATCACCACAGTCAATTTTAGAACATTTTCATTACCTCACAACAAAACACTGCCACCCCCTTAACCATTACGCCCCTTCCCCGTCCCCCTCAGACCTTGGCAACCACTAAGCTCCTTTCTGTCTCTATAGATTTGCCCCTTCTGGACATTCCCCATATGGAATTCCGTAAATGGAATCCCTGGCCTTTTGTGTCTGACTTCTTTCCCTTAGCCTAATGATGTCAAAGTTCATCCACATTGTAGCCTGCCTCAGTGCTTCATTGTTGACAAATATTCCATTATATGGATATACTATATTTTATTTATTCATCTATCAGAGGATGGACATTTGGGTGGTTTCCACCATTTGGGTGACTATTATGAATAATGTTGCTGTGAACATTCATGTATAACTTTTTGTGTGGACATGTTTTCATTTCTCTTCTATACATCTAGGAGTGGAATTGCTGAGTCGTGTGGTAACCCTATGACTAACTTTTGGAGAAACTGCCACACTTTTCCGAAAGTGGCTGCACCACCTTGCGTTCCCACCAGCAATGTGTGAGGGTTCCAATTTCTCTACGTCCTCACCAAAACTGGTTTTTGTCTGCCTTTTTTTTTATTATAGTCATCCTAGTGGGTGTGAAGTGGTATCTCATCGTACTTTTTTTTTGCGGTACGCGGGCCTCTCACTGTTGTGGCCTCTCCCGTTGCGGAGCACAGGCTCCGGACGCGCAGGCTCAGCGGCCTTGGCGGCATGTGGGATCTTCCCGGACCGGGGCACAAACCCGCGTCCCCTGCATCGGCAGGCGGACTCTCAACCACTGCGCCACCAGGGAAGCCCTCTCATCGTACTTTTGATTTGCGTTTCCCTGGTAGCTAATGATGTGCATCTTCTCGTGTGTTTATTGGCCATTTGTTTACCTTCTTTGTAGAAATGTCTATTCAGATCTTTTGCTCATTTTGTAATTGGGCTGTCTTTTAATTGTTAGGTTGTAATACTTCTTTATATACTCCAGATACAAGGTCCCTTATTAGATATATGATTTGCAAAAATTTTCTCCCATTCTGTGGCTTGTCTGCACTTTCTTGTTGTCTTTGAAACACAAAATTTTTCATTTTGACGAAGTCCAATTTATCAACTTTTTCTCTGGTTGCACGTGCTTTGGTTGTTATATCTGAGAATCCATTGCCTACTCCAAGGTCATGAAGATTTGCCCTATGTTTTTTCTAAGAGTTTTGTAGTTTTAGCTCTTATATTTAGGTCTTTGATCCATTTTGAATTAGTCCTTGTTTATGATGTGAGTTAAGGGTCCAGCTTCATTCTATTGCATGTGACTATCCAGCTGTCTCACCACCATTTGAATTGTCTTGGCTCCCTTGTAAAAAATCAATTGACTATGAACGTGAGGGTTTATTTCTGGACTCAAAATTCTCTTCTGTTGGTCTCTATGTCTATTCTTATACCAGTTCTACACTGTCTTTATTTCTGTAGCTTTGTAATAAGTTTTTAAATCAGGAAGTGTGAGTCTTCCAACTTTGTTCTTTTTTTTGAGATTGTTTTTACCATTCTCGGTCCCTTGAATTCCCATATGCATTTAAGGATCAGCTTGTCAGTTTCTGCAAGGAAGTTAGCTGGTATGTTGATAGGGATTGCATTGAATCTATAGGTCAATTTGAGGAGTATTGCCATCTTGACAGTATTAAATCTTGCAATCTAGAACATGGGATGTCTTTCCATTTATTTAGGTCTTTAATTTCTTTCAACAGTATTTTGTAGTTTTTCAGTTCAAAAGTCTTATGCTTCTTTGGTTAAATTTATTCCTAAGTATTTGTGCTTTTTTATGCTATTGTAAATAAAACTATTTTCTTAATTTCATTCTCAATTTTCTCATTGTCAATATATAGAAGAAATATAACTACTTTTAGTATATTGATCTTTTATCCTGCAACCTTGCTGAAATCATTTAGTAATTTTAATAGTTTTTTTGGATGGATTCCTTAGGATCTTCTATGCACAAGATTATGTCATCTGCAAATAAAGATAGTTTTACTTCTCCCTTTCCAATCTGTATGCCTTTTTTTTTTGGCGGTACGTGGGCCTCTCACTGTTGTGGCCTCTCCCGCTGCGGAGCACAGGCTCCGGACATGCAGGCTCAGCGGCCATGGCTCACGGGCCCAGCCGCTCCGCGGCATGTGGGATCCTTCCAGACCGGGGCACGAACCCGTGTCCCCTGCATCGGCAGGCGGACTCTAAACCACTGTGCCACCAGGGAAGCCCTTTTTTCTTTTTTTTTTCCCCCTGAATAATCATCCTGGCTAGAATTTCCAGTACAATGTTGAACAGAAGTAGCAAGAGCAAGAATCCTTGTCTTGTTCTTGATCTTAGGGGGAAGGATTCAGCCTTTCACCATTAAGTATGATGTTAGCTCTGAGTTTTTCCACAGATGCCCTTTATCTGGCTAAGGAAGTTCCCTTCAATTTCTAGTTTGTTGAGTGTTTTTATTGTGAAGCATGAGATTTGCTTTTTCCTCTCAACATTGTATGTGATATTTATTCATGTGTCACTATAGTTTGAAATGTCTACTTTTACTAAAGATTTTATAGGGGAGATAGAGGAAAAGGTTAAGTCACATATCACTTATCTCCTTTTTTAAAAAATTAATTTATTTATTTTTGGCTGCATCGGGTCTTCGTTGCTCCGCGCGGACTTTCTCTACTTGTGGTGAGTGGGAGCTACTCTTTGTTGCGGTGCACGGGCTTCTCATTGCAGTGGCTTCTCTTGTTACAGAGCACGGGCTCTAGGCGTGCAGGCTTCAGCAGCTGTGGTGTGCAGGCTCAGTAGTTGTGGCTTGCAGACTCTAGAGCACAGGCTCAGTAGGTGTGATGCACGGGCTTAGTTGCTCCGCAGGATGTGGGATCTTCCCGGACCAGGGTTCGAACCCATGTCCCCCGCATTAGCAGGCGGATTCTTAACCACTGCGCCACCAGGGAAGACCATTACTTATCTCCTTTAATTAAGTCTTCCTTATCTCTCTGACACCACTCCCCAAGCACCCCTGCCACACTCTCTCCCCCCATGCAACTCTCTCCTCTCTCAGCTACTTGCTCACCAAAGGGCTTTCAGCAATACAAAAAGTCTCCTCTTTCTCATCCATCTGGGGACAAGTATAGGAAATGTGGGTGTTCCATAGAAGAACCCCTTCACTCTGCTTGATGATAGAAAAATAAATCATCAGACGCTTCCTGAAGGAGGATGCTTTTGAACCTAGATTAGAAGGATGGGTAGGATGTTGCCAGGGAAGGGAGGAATAGGTTTGAGCAAAGTCATCCCAGGTTGTGCCCTGCCATTAAATGAAACTAAATGTTGCCACTAACAAGGGCCAGGTAGTTTAGACTCGATTTTTATCACAAGGATCTTCTACTCATATGATAATTGCATGGATTAGGTCTATAGACTCACTATGATTTCCGGTCTCTAGAGTTGCCCTATCCAATATGGTACCCACTAGCCACGTGTGACTATTTAAATGTAAGTTAATTAAAATTAAATAACATTAAAAATTCAGTTCCTCATTTGTACTAGATCCATTTCAAGTGATCAATAGCCACATGGAGTTCGTGGTTAGCAGAATGGACAGCACAGATATGGGACATTTCCATCAACATTTCAAAAAGGTCTGTTGGACACATTGCTCTAGTTCTGGAGGGAGGGAAGATGGAATTAAAGAAGATGGCTGAGGAGCTTCAGCCAGACATGTGAGCCCTAGGTGTTAGGTAAAGGCAGCCAGGCTTGGAGGTTAGAAGGCTCGGTGCCCGTTCTGGCTCTGCCACTCCTAATTCTTGGGAAAAATCACTTCCCCTCTCTGGTTTTCCTCATTGCCAAGAAAATGAAATTGTTGGGCAATGTAATCCTAAGAGCCCATCCAGTGATTTATAGATTCTGTGGCTGTTTAGCCAGAAAGGGATATATTAAGCTGTTTCTTCCAGATGTGAAGAAAAGAGCCTTGGACTCAGAGAGAAAGCAGCTGGTTCTGGCGCTACCCAGCTGGACCATCGTGGGCAAGTCATTTAACCTCTCTGAACCCCATTTCTGCATCTGTGATGAGGGGATTATTGGGAGGATGACCTGAGAGGATGAAAAGGAAAGCCCTTAGACAAAAGACCAGGGATAATTGGATGCCACTAGGTCAGATGAAGTAGGAAAATTACTGTAAACAAAGCTCAATGAATTTATCTGCTGCATGATTCCTTCAGTGCTTATGTGCACTGTGAATCTCTAAGTGTTTCCCAAATTGATATGACTGCAGAATTCCATTCTGTTTTTTTAATTCTCTCAAGAAATGCTCACAGGCATTAGTTATGATTACACAGAACACACTTGGGAATCGCCATTCGCAGGGATGGAGCACTTTCTGGGGCCGCAGCTTATATTGATGGCCATCACCCATAGCGGTCCCTGAACAGCGTATGACCTAAGGAAGAATGTGAAAGATCAGGGTTGGATGACGTCGCAGAGATTGCTTAGAGTGGGGGTAGCCACAAGAGGAAACCAGAGAAGCGAGAGAAGAGGGCAGATCTTGGGAAGGTGCAGAGCAGCACGGAGAAGTTATGGTGACTGAATGCAGATGCAAACGACAAGCCAGGCACTGACCTTGACATTTTCATATGCATCATCTCCCATCCTCAGAGCAGCTCTGAGAGGCCGGTGCTGTCATGTCCATTTCATAGATGAGGAAACGGAAGCTCAGAGACACATTTCAACATGTAGTAAGTAGGTGATAGAGCTGGAATTTACACCCAGGGCTGCCTGAGTCCAAAGCCCCATACCCTAACCCTTCTGCCTTGGAGTCTAAAATGTAGCAACCCTGGAACATTAATCCTGTAGGGGATGGGGGGTGGGGGGCGCAATCTGCCTGAGGTTTCTAAACCTAGTACTGTCATCATCTGGCTTTGTCCTTATATCTGAGTGAGCTCTTTTAAATGGAATGAGCTTCATCCATTATCCTCCCCCAGTCTCTCCAGCCTTCAAATATGATTCAAGAGGCCCCAAAAGCAGAGCTAAAATCAGCCTTTCATCCTTTCCACCTCCCACTAACTCCCCCCGGAATCGCCAGCACTTAAGAGGCCAGTGTGAATCCTGAGATTTCAGGAACTGTTTTTGAGGGCCCAACACCCATATCCAGAGCCCTCTAAGTGAAGCCCAGAGGCACGGGCTGGTAGGTGGGAGGCTGGGCTCTCAGCAAGGATGAGGAAGCAGGGCATGGAGCAGTAATTGCATGAATGGGGGATACCTATTGGTGGATTGTGCAGTCTCCAAATCTTGGGGACTGGATACAGATCAACTGTGACCAAAAGCAGTTGTACCAATTTGTTTTTTCACAGATCTAATGTCCTAAGGGCACTGAACCTTTGCCTGTGTGGTGATCAAGCCGAAACAGCAAACAGAAACCCTCATGTCATGTCACCAGCACTTTGGCATTCAAAAATAGAATGGCAGGTTGGGGGGGCCTTACAAAGAGAAAAGAGGGAAAACCATTGTAAATACTGTGTCCTTGTGACCGTTTTGGCTGAACTTGAAAACAGGCCTCTTCATTTGCAGTTAATTAGGTTAACTCAGCTGAGGTTACAGATGGAATCCCTTTGCTCTGGTAACAACCAACGTTGGCTGGACATGTGTTGTAATCTTGCCTTTAAATACAACCACATGTATAACATATTTTGTTTTCTCTTGGCCATTGGACTGGAAAACTATTAAGACAACATCTGCTTTGCTTTCCGATTGAATCAGGGGCAAAGAGCAGGCCTCTCTAGTGTCCTTGAGATTATGCCTGGGATATCAAGTTACAGCCGCTAACCACTTTCCCACTCCTTAAGAATCCGATCCTGAACATGAGTTTTCTACCGGAAACTCAGCTTTCACTCAGTCAGGGACCAAAGTGCCTTCCGACCTTGGCTTCAGTATGCGAAGTCCACCCTGGTACATCCCATGCCTCTCCAATTTGCTCGCAACACTTGTCGTTTGTTAATTTTTTGTTTGTTTAGGGATACTCAATCCAATTTGAAATTATTTTATTTTCCGTGTTCTCGTTTGTCTCCCCCATGAGGATTTCCTCAGCCCTATGTCTCTTCCTCACACATACTCATTCCTCTGTGGCCAAGAACACTTAGCAGACAGCTCGATAAATATTTGTTCAATAAATCATGGTGTTCCGAATCCGGGTGGTGAATGAAGTAAGAGTGAACCATTTGGTGAGAAAGCCATTGCCTTCACAATCATTGCAGTCCCTCTGATAACATCAAGAATCCAAGTTTCGTTAAGCACAGTTACCAAGACCAGCTAGGATTTGGTAACACTGTTTGGTTTTCTGAATGTTTCATTTTTTTTTTCAAATAACAGTCATGGCTCTCCATTCATGGTAGGGATAGAAAGTTTCCTTTTAAAAGAAATTTAAGTTCAAGTGTATTGTTTTAGAGAAAAATTGTAAAAGTGCAGATGGAATGAAGCCAACGTTTTGAAGGTGGTACCTGCGTGATCGACGTTTGGGAATGAATAAGCACGTTCATCCCTGGGAATAGCCGCTTCGAGTTCTGTTTGGCCAGTGCCTTGTGAAAGGCAGTTCAGTGAAGAACACTTTATTTTCCTCTCTTCCACAATAATTTAGCTCTGTGCTGTTAAATCCCACCTCCTAATCTCCTCCCCTTCTTTTTTCCCCAAGGCTGTCTTTATTATTGAGAAAGAGACCAGGATAGGTAGGGGACTTGGGACAACATTAGGCCTTGATGGGGGACAACACTCGCCCCGCAGGACACTGGGAGGAAATACCTAGAGCTATAATCTTAGCTGAATCCTGAATTGCAGACAAATCGTGCCCTATTCTGGAAGGAAGGTCGCCATCATTCATCAGGTTCTGAATGTGCCCTAAGAAGGTCTCAGAAGGTCCTAGAGGTTCCACCAGGAATGAATCGTTGCTGTGGAGTTCTGACCCTTGGTTTTCTGCCACACACAGCTGGTCAGTTAATAATGCAACAAGTTAATAATTAAAATGGGGGTTATGTGATCCTAAAAGATGCACACTTGTTCGTTCCTGTCTTCCCTTGAAGATTGCTGTCGCCATCAAAATTGGCTGGATTCTCCCAGAGGGCTCTGTGCTTACCTGTGTCATAAGTACAGGGAACAGTAGGGTGTGCTTCTTTGTGCCCACACCAGACTTTGAGCTTATGCATACAGGGACCAAGTCTGTCTGGTTCACCTTCTGCCTTCAGAAACATTCACGTTTAAATTAGCCTGTCATCCTGCCTCTCCTCTCTCCTATTTTCCCCATATCTCTTGTTAGCAACCAGGATCAGAGTGGGTAGACCCACTGGTCTGGTTATAAGCCAGGAGGCAAGAAATCTGGGGTGACTGTGTGACTTAAGCAAGTTACTTAACTTCTCTGGCTCCTAGGAGTGTTGTTAAATGTAGATCAAATAAAGGAACACATGTAAGAGCTCTGTGGAAAATGAGAAGAGTTATAAGGTGTAAAAGATCTATTCAGAGAGAAGGATTCCAGTCACCCTCATGAGGAATAACTACTAGAAGCCCCTGGATTAAGGCTCTTCCCATCCAGAAATAAGATGTGAAACTGGTCTGCGCGCCATTACTGAGCCCTCGTGCCACAACTACTGAAGCCCATGTGCCTAGAGCCCGTGCTCCGCAACAAGAGAAGCCACCGCAGTGAAAAGCCCATGCACTGCAACAAAGAGTGGCCCCCGCTCGCCACAACTAGAGAAAGCCTGCGCACAGCAACAAAGACCCAACGCAGCCAAAAATAAATAAATTTATTTAAAAAAAAAAAAAAGTGAAGGTTGCAGTGTTTGCAGCATTTTTAAGCATGATTTTGGGTTTTTTAAAAGATGGGTCCCACTTACATTTTTCAAAGCATAGTAAATACCCTCTGTCAATAACTATCCGTGGTGGGTGTGTGTGGTTGTTTTAACAACTCCTTTTATATGTGTAAACCACCTGGCTCCATTTCCAGTCCAAGTGAATGTTATGGTATTGATTGGTTCCAGATATGGTCATGTGACTCAGAATTGGCCAATTAGATCATCACATTCCCCCCTCAAACTGTGTCATTTAGTTTGGGCCAATGAGATGCAAGCTTTTTACAAGAATTTCTGAGATGCCACCATGTTCCTTTCACATAGATCAAAACCTAGCTTTATATGGGGCTGGAGCTGCTGCAGACCTCACGTCAGCAGGAAGAGGGAATTTGTCTGAGGATGACCAGCTAGAAATGGAAAAAGAGATAGAGAGACGGAGTTGTGATTTTATTACTTGAGTCCTTAAATCCAACTGTTTCTGAATCATTGAGCTTTTTAATGATGTGAGATATAAGTTGTATCCTTTTATTCTGAAGGCACTTTGGCATGAGTTTTGTGTCACTTGCAACCATAACAGAGTCCTGACTGACTACACTATTCATAACGTCCTTGTCAAGAGCTGTTCCTCTCTTAGTGTTGACTGTTTCCAACCTGTGGCCTCAAATCCCATCTAAACCAACTGACCCACTGAAATTATTTTTTTTAATTTATTTTATTGAAGTATAGTTGATTTACAATGTTGCATTAGTTTCTGGTGTATAGCAAATTGATATATATATTCTTTTTCATATTCATTTCTATTATGGTTTATTACAGGATATTGAGAATAGTTCCCTGTGCTATACAGTAGGACCTCATTGTCAATCCATTCTCTATGTAATAGTTTGCATCTGCTAATCCCAAACTCCCACTCCATCCCTCCGCCTCCCCTCTCCCCCTTGGCAACCACAAGTCTGTTCTCTAAGTCTGTGAGTCTGTTTCTGTTTCACAGATAAGTTCATTTGTGTCATATTTTAGATTCCACATATAAGTGATATCATATGATATTTCTCTTTCTCTTTCTGATTCACTTTACTTAGTATGATAATCTCTAGTTGCATCCATGTTGCTGCAAATGGCATTATTTCATTCTTTTTTATGGTTAAGAAGTATTCCATTTTATATATACATCATATCTTCTTTATCCATTCATCTGTCAATGGACATTTAGGTTGCTTCCATGTCTTGGCTATTATAAATAGTGCTGTTATGAACATAGGGGTACATGTACCTTTTTGAATTATAGTTTTGTCCAGATATATGCCCAGGAGTGACCCACTGAAATTATTCATCTTAATTTACATTTGTTTCTTGCATCAGTTTAGCACCACACATATGGTGAGAACCATCTATCACATCTATTCAGCACTTTCCAGTTTACAAAGGGTTTTTGCTGGTGCTATGTCATATAACCATGTATTATCCACTTTATAGAAGAGGAAACTGAGGATCAGAGAACTGAAGTGACTTTTTGTGCCCTAGGCCATACAGTTAGCAGGCTGTGTGTGGTCTCCAGCCCAGGGCTTCTGGTTCTCAAGAGTATGTTCTTTTGTACATACCAGTGGCAGATGATTTAAGGGTCTGAGGAGATGTGGGTAACATGCTAACTTCATGAACAAGGTAAGTACTCTATTCACGATCCTCCTCACATGTCCCCACAGCCCTAATTTCCTGTTTGCAGTAGCAGGTGCCCAATAAGCTCCCGATAGTGTCAGGAATGCCAAAGCAAACCTAAGGCTTGTTTGCCCCCAAGCTGAAGATACTTCCATCTCAGACTTTGGCAAAATTGGCATCCTCAGTTGTTATGTTCTCTTTGGCATGTCAGACTATTTTTCACCCCTGTGCATAGGCTCCTTTCCTGCTTCCTGTCCTACCTTTTCCCTCTACTTACTTAATCATCCTTCCTGTATTTGTCAGAGCTCCTGGTTGCAAACAACAGAATTCATTTTAGCTACTTTGAAAAGAAAGGGAACTCACGTAATCTCCAGCAGGACCAGATAATCGAGCTTGGAGGGTACCCACGTCTTATTTGAAGGAGTCTAGGTAAGTGAGTTTCTGGCTTCCACCTTTAGGGGAAGAGACCCTTAAGTTGGAAAATTTCCCTAGGCATTGTATGTAAGAGGTGCAGCCAAAAGCACAAGAAACTGTACATTAAACTTCCTAATTCTGCTAAGATGTCACTACTACCACTAACTCACCCGTGACACCTACTCAGAGTTAGGTGCTCCCTCTGTGTTCTCATGGGACCTGTGTCTACAGCTATGATGACACTTAGTTCTCATTTGTGTACTTGTCTCCCAAGTTGAGGGCGTTCTTTCTCCATTCACAAGGCCATGCAGTTCACTCTGCCTGAATTGCTCTTCAAATCCTAACCACCATCCTTCTACCTTTTCATCTAATAACTTTGAATTCTTCATGTCTCACCTCAAAGACAGTATCCTAGAAAAGCAAACACTGATTTCTATCCTGAGTTATACACCACCTTAGTCCGTTCAAGCAACTATAACAAAAATACCATAGACTGTGCAGCTTAAACAACAGAAATTTCCTTCTCACCATTCTGGAGGCTAGGAAGTCCAAGATCAAGGTGCCATCAGATTTGGTGTCTGGTGAGGGCCCACTTCGTGATTCATGGACAGCTGCCTTCTCACTGTGTCCTCACATAGTGGAAGTGGGTGAGGGAGCTCCCCACCCACTTTTATAAGGGCACTAATCCCATTCATGGGGGCTTCACCCTCATGACCTAATCACCTCCCCAAAGCTCCACCTCCAAATACCACTACATTGGGGTGAGTTTCCAACATATGAATTTTGAGGGGGACACAAACATTCAGTCCAAAGCATGCATTCATAGTATCTTGTCCCTTTAAATTCACCCACTACTCTTCATAGTTTATGTGTTGTAAAAATTGTCTTCCCTACCAGGCTCTCGATTCCACGAGGACAGAGAAACCCATGTGTTTTGACTACCCTCAGTCCCTAGCCCAGTGCAGGTACTCTGTAAATAGCTTGGATAGAGGAATGAATTGAGTGGATGTATTCATCCTAGACTGAAGTCAGGATATACTTCAGAAGGTTTCTGTCCCACCAAGAGATGATCACACAGTCCTTTCCTGTTAGAAGTGGTGCTAGGATACCATTGAGATCAAATGAATCTGATAATTATGCCAGAAGAACAGAACATGTGTGAGGGTGACAGGGAGGCTGTTTTTCTTGGAGAATGCAAAGAGGCAGCTACCATTTCCCAGTCTTGGAAAGAAGCAGAAGCTGGATGGTTGTGTAAGCGACATATGCTAGCAGATCCTCTGAGCGCACTGACCCCAGTTCTTTCAGCATGAGGGGGCTGCTGGCAGGAGCCCCATGGGAGAGCAGGACAGGGTGGGCAGGTGGGAAAAGCTATCCAGCTTTACTCCTGAGGAGGGGGTGGGCAGAGAATAGGAGGGAAGCTCCTCCCCCTTTGTGAAACCCTGTTTTGGTTCAGCTCAACCAGCCTTCTTGGGATGCTCAAGCTTGAGAGCCAAAGATGGCTATTTTCCTTGCTTTGTGAGAACCATAAATCCCTCAGTCTCTCCCTCCACTCTGGCCCCCTTCCTCAGCAGAAAAAATGCCCAGGTCTCCTTTATCTTAAGAATCTTTCCTTACCCCTGCTTTCTCTTCAAGTTACTCTCCCCACTCTCTCTCCCTCCACTGCCAATATTCTAGAAAGGGCCCATACCCACCATCTACAGCTGACTCTCTCTTTGACCCATGACCATCCAGCTTCTGCACCTTAGTCTATGGAACTGGCTTCTCTGGCCCAAAGTTATACACCGTCCTAAATCAGCCACTCCTCACCTTTTGAATCTCTTTGGGAACTTAATGAAAGCTGTGGACTTCCTTTCCAGTGAAAACATACTCTTGTATCCACATACAAATTTGTAAATAATTTCAGGAGTGCATGTGCCTTCTTAACCCCACCCTTAATCCCCAGGATAATAACCTGTTCTCGAGTGTGGAATCCAGAGGTCTTTTCTTAACCAGCTTTGGGGATGAAGAACCCAGGTTCCAGAGTCAGACTGCTTGTTATAAATCCCGGCTCCACCCTTCCTGGCTACATGAACATGAGCCTCTCTGAGCCTCTGTTTCCCCAGTGTTAAAAAGGGGATAATAATATCTAACTTTACAGGGTTGTGAGAAAGATTAAATGAGTTCATTCAAGTCAAACATTTAAAACAGTACATGGCATATATTAAATATTCTCCTGTTCCTCACCATCATGTTAGGTTCATTATGTATTATTCTCACTGACCTCATTAATTCTAGATCAAACATGGTTCCATGTCTGACTCACAGATATGTCTTGTGGGCTAAACATTATTCTAAAAAATAATGATTCATTGACAAAATTTAGAAATTAAGAGTTCACACAAAAATCTGACTTTTTGGCTTCTCTTGGAAAATCGGATCTGACCATCCTCGGTCCACATTTCCATCTGACGTCGTGGGCTGGGGCTGAGTAGCTAGAGTAGTTCTCCAGTTTTCCACAATCTCCATCCATCCTCTGCACTGAAACCAAGAATCCATAGCCCAGGATAATTTCACATACTTAGTCATATTCCTTTCAGTCAAAAAAATCATTCTTGTACCCGGGAAAATGAAAGCTAGACCAAGGAAGCTGTATATTTTTAAAAAGAAAACGTAAATTAATCTGTGTAAATAAAGACTATGATTATGAGTTTTATGCTATAAACACCCTCACTCACTTACTGAACTGCTTGGCCCTGCAGGCATTTGAGTTTTCCATCTCTGGCTCTGTGAGATGTCTACCCATTGGCCACTGCTTGCTTCTTTCTCACATTCTCTCCCCCACCAGCTTCCTTGTCACTGCTCCCAAAGCACTTCTTTCTCATCTCATTCCTCTTGGGTGGGAATGACATGGGTTTTAGAGCAGAATAAACCCAGGTTCAATCCTAAGTGCTTCTGAGCTTCAGTTTTGTGTCTATGAAAAGGGTACAGGGTTGCCTTGCCTTATAGGGTTGTTTGAAAATTCAACCAGAGAGTAAACATCCAGCCCTTTGCACAATGCCTGGCAAATAATTCTAGTTCCTTTCCTCCGGTTAAATGAGGATGATGCTCAAGGTTCTGTCCTCTGACCTTTTCCCTCACTATCCAGCCCTCTTGTTTTAGCAATTGCTCAACTATATGAGGAAGTGACTGTGAACTGCACAAATATAACCCACTCAACCCAAACTAAATGTATCCCCCACTCAACTTCCCTTAGCTAGGTCCAAAAAATACCCACGGAAGCTCCAGTGCCCCCCAACACAAGAGGAAGTGAGATGGGTGAGGCAGAGGGAAGTCAAGTGGAAAGAAACATTGGTCTTAATTGATTAAGGTGACACTATCATATTCCTGCAAATTTTACAGAAATGTACAATCATGTGAGCTCCTTGCTAGGGCCTTGGAAGTTCCCATGCAAGTGATAAACCCTGAAGCTTAACCTTAACAAGCTTCACTCTTCACTCTGGTCAAACTAGATTGACACCCATTGCTGAGATTTTGCTTGTGTTAGTTCACCTTTCTGTGGACCAAATCCTATCTAAGTCAAACACCATGAAAGCATCCCTGTCCTTTCCAGTTAGTTCTCTTCCATCCTCCTCTATACCCTTATAGAATCTCATCCTTTATGTCTTTTATTGTGTATGGCAGACATTACCTTGAATTTTAGTGTTCCATTCATTCAGCAAATACTTGCTGAATGCCCATAATGTTTCAGCCATTGTTTGGGCACTGGGGATACCTCAAAAGAGACCAAGTCTTAGCATTCTTGGAGCTTATAGCTGGTTGGGGTGGGAATTATAAGCACCTTAAAATTCAAAGAAGATCATTTCAGAAGTGCCATGGAGAAAATCAGAGTGACTAGAGGAAGGGGATGCTGCTTTAACTGGATGGTATGGAAGGCCGTTTTCGTTTTTTTTTTTTTTTTTTTTTTGTGGTACGCGGGCCTCTCACTGTTGTGGCCTCTCCCGTTGCGGAGCACAGGCTCCAGACGCGCAGGCTCAGCGGCAACGGCTCACGGGCCCAGCCGCTCCGTGGCATGTGGGATCCTCCCGGACTGGGGCACGAACCTGTGTCCCCTGCATCGGCAGGCGGACTCTCAACCACTGTGCCACCAGGGAAGCCCTGGAAGGCCTTTTTGATGATCTGGCCCTGGATGATGAAAGGAAGCTGGGCCCAAGAAGAGCTGAGGGAAAGGCATTCTCAGCACAGGGAAGAACAGGTGCCAAGGTAATAAGGCAGGAAACTGCGAGACCATGGTGACTCCAGATAAATTGTATTGTGCGCGACTCTCCTTCCTGTTTCTAATGTACCCTTAGTCTCTGCATGCTGTTTGGGACTCACTTATATCTCCTACCTAGATCTTTCACTTTAGAGCAGTATCTTTTTCTGTTTGGAATTTCTGGTCTCTGCATCAAAACATGCCTGTTTCATGTTCCAGAGCAGGAAAAGCCTCTGGTTGCATGTTAATTAGTGATAGATTACTAATGTATTACTTTGTCTCAGATAGTGTCTGTGATTCTCAACAAGACTTTTGAAGGAAAACAAATGCCTTAATTTCAAGACGTGCCTCTGACAGCAGGAATATCCGTCAGTGTGGCAGGTCCGTAGAAGAGATATTTTTAGACCGAGTTAGTGCTCAGGCCCTGCAAATTGCCTAAGGTGTGGTGACACCAACACTGGGTATGTTCGTTTTCTATTGCTGCTCTAACACATTACCGTACATTTACTTACTTAAAACAATATCTATGTATTATACGACAGTTCTGTAGATCAGAAGTCCAAGTACAGAGTGGTTCGATGAGTCTTTTTCTTAGAGTCTCACCAAAGTATCGGCAGGACTGCATTCCTGTCTGGAAGCTCTGGGTATGAATCAATTCCAATTCATTCAGGTTGCTGGCTGAATTCAGTTCCCTATGGTTGTAGGACTGAGGTACCTGCTTCCAGCTGGGGGCTGGTCTTTGCAACTAGAGGCTGCCTGTATTTCTTCTCATGCTCTCCAGGTGTCCCCGCGCCAGCAACAGTGGGATGGCTCTCTCTCATGCTTTGACTCTCTCTGACTTCTGCCACATCTCTCTGCCTCCAGCCAGACAAAGATCTCTGCTTCTAGGGACTTTTTAAAATCATATAATTAGATTGAGCCCATCAGGAAAATCCAGGATACACTCTCTCTATTTTAAGATCTATAACCTTAATCACAGCTGCAAAGTCCCTTTTGCCATGTAATGTAACTCTTCACAGGTTCCAGGGATTATGGTGTGGACTTCTTTGAGGGGCCATTCTGCCCACCACAATGGGCAAGGAGACAGAGTAATGGAATTTGCACTCTTGCTCTGACATTGACGGTAACTATGAGCGAACCTGTTAATCCCCTAAATTCCAACTTCTACCTCTGTAGAGGAGGGATGAGAGCCAAGGCTTAACAATCCTATCATCATCCCATTTTACAGTTTCAGTTTTAATAAAACTACACGCACGAAATCACTTCATCAATTCAGCATACATACAAGTCATTGTTCTTTTTATTGTTCTTATGTCACATGGTATAATTGCTGTAATTGCTCTTATGTTGTCTGGTGGCCCCTCTGCCACCTCCAGTAATTCTCCAGCAGGAAGGGGCAGCTTTGGCAGAGTTGGTTAACAATCTGGGCTCTGGAGCCTTATTGCTTGCTATTAAGTCCTGTCCCTCTGTTTACTGTGTGACCCTGGGCAGGTTTTTAAGCTGCATGCTTCAGTTTCACCGTCTGTAAAATGGAGAGAGAGTAACATCTGCCCCATGTGGTAGTTGCAAGGAATAAATGAGTTTACACATGCAAAGTGCTTGGAACTGGGCCTGACACATGGCAGTTGCCATCATCTCCATCGTCCACCTTATCATCAGCACCCACATCACCACATCCTGCTGGTGTCCTTCACAGCCCTTTTTTACCATTTGCAACCACAATTTTTGTCTGTGTGCTTGCTCAGTGTATGTTACTTGCATTGGATTTAAGCGCCAGTGCTATTATGTTGAGGGGAGTTGCTTATGATTAATCTTTAATTACATTAGGTCATCAAGAATGCATTTTGTAAACAAGTGGAAACATTGAGGATAAAGCTAATGTCTCCTTTGGAGACGGTGTTTCCTCCTGGCCCTTCCTCTCCTCCCCAGAGAGAAGTAGCCTGAAGTCTGACAGTATCAAGTATTGCTGTAGGTGTGAAAAATGGAAATGCCCAGACATTGTAAATTGATATGGCCACCGAGGAGGGCAGCCTGGCAGTGGGTATTAAAATTAAAAGTGGGCACTTCTCGTGCCTCAGCAGTTTCACTTCTTGGAAGACACCTTAGAGCCACATTGGCACACACACCAAAGAAGCCACAGAGAAGGATGCTCATGGCTGCATCCTTCATAATAGCAAAACAGGGACAACCTAAACCTTCATCAAAAGAGGGATGGTTAACTAAAACATAGCATCTTCTGAGGTGGTGCAAGAAGTAAATGTAGAACTTCTATCTCTGTTATTAAATTTCATATTTTTTATACTTTCCATGTGTTAATAAGAACAAACTTGCTATGAGTCAGACCCTATTTACTCATTTAATTTTCACAACAACTTTATGAGGTTGGTACTATTACTATCCCTATTTTATAAATGAGGAAAGTGAGACACACGGAAATTAAGTAATTCCCCCAAGGTTACCCAGTGGACCTGAAATTTGAATCTAGGCAACCTGACTCCCAAATAAGTGGGATTAATCACCACGCTGAGCAGCGTTTCTTTTTTGTAATGTACGTAATATATTCATATAGTGGCTCATGTCCTAATGTGTAAAAAAGGAATATGCAACAGCTGAGGGCTGTTTAAAGTTTAAAACTTTCAGGATTCTTGATCACAAAAGTTTTGAGATAGTTATGGAGTAGTGTATAGCCATAAAAAAGGATGAAGTAGGTCTCTTTTCTTTTTAACTTTTTATTTTATATTGGAATATAGCTGATTAACAATATCGTGATAGTTTCAGGTGCACAGCAAAGGGACTCAGCCATATATATACATGTATCCATTCTCCCCCAGACTCCCCTCCCATCCAGGCTGCCACACAACATTGAGCAGAGTTCCCTGTGCTATACAGTAGGTCCTTGTTGGTTATCCGTTTTAAATAGAGCAGTGTGTGCATGTCAGTCCCAGATTCCTTAACTATATCCCTTCCCCCTACCCTTCCCCCCTGGTAACCGTAAGTTCATTCTCTGGGTCTATGAGTCTGTTTCTGTTTTGTAAATAAGTTCATTTGTATCATTTCTTTTTAGATTCCACATATAAGTGATATCATACGATATTTCTCTTTCTGTGTCTGACTTTGAAGTAGGTTTTATGGGCCAATTTTGTCTTGTTTACTTGTGTTTCTCTGGTGTTTATTAAGGTACATTCCACATAGTAAGAACTGGCCAGGAACTGGGGAATAAATGAATAAGGTTAGTGCATGTCTGTCCTAGTCTGACTCTGAAGGTAGGAAAAGGGAGCCCAGTCTTTGTACTCCTTGCTTCCCCTCCCCCAGGCCTGTGTCCTAGGGTCCTAGCTGGGCAGGTGCAGGGAGGCTCAGGTTTCTTGAGCATGGAGATGAAGGTCTTCAGAGCTGGGGATTCCTGGAATAGCAATAAGCTACCTTTAAAAAAAACTTCTAGAACAACTAAGTGAGCATAACAAGGGTACAGGATGCAAGTGGAACACACAGAAATCATTTTTCCATTACTAACAATGATAGCAATGAACCACAGTGCCATTTAAAATTGCTCCAAAAAAGTAATAATAAAATGCTTTGGTATGAACCCAACAAAACATGTACAGAAACTATATGCTGAAAGTTTTAAAATATTGATGAAAAATATGTAAAAAGACCTAAATAAATGGAGAGATACCGCATGTTCATGGATTGCAAGACTCAACATAGTATAGATGTCAATTCTCCCTGAATTGATTTATAGGTTGAACACGTTTCCTATCAGAATCCCAGCAGTGTTTCTGGTAGATATAGACAATATGATTCTAAAATTTACATGGAAAGGCCAAGGAATTAGAATGGCTAAAACAAATTGAAAAAGAAGGAGAAAGTGGGAGGTTATATGCTTACTCTGATGCTAAGGCTTATATAAAGTAATTGAAATTGTGCAGTAATAGCAGGGTAGAGAGATGAATGGGTCAGAATAGAGGACTCAGAAGTAGACCCACACAAGTATGCCCAACTGATTTTTGACAATGATACGAAAAACAACTGGCCATCCATAGGCAAAAATATGATCCTCGATCCAAGTCTCACACCTTGTACAAAAATTAACTCAAAATGGATCCTAGATCTAAATGTAAAGCGGGGAAATGTAAAACTGGCAAGAAAATATAGGAGAAAATCTTCGTGATCTAGAGTTAGGTGAAGAGTTCTATCCATAACACCAAAAGAACAATCATAAAAGAGAAAATATTGTTAAGTTGGACTTTATCAAAATTTGAAACTTTAGTTTTATGAAAGAACCGGTTATGAGAATGAAAAGACAGCCACAGACTGTGAAAAAATATTTGCAAAATCTTGGATCCAAAATATATGAAAGACTTGGATCCAGAATATATAAAGGACTTGGATCCAGAATAGATTTTTAAAAACTTTAAAGACTCAAAAGCGGAACAAAACCATCCAATTAGAAAATGGGCAAAAGATGTGAAGAGACATTTCATTAAAGAGGAAATACAGATGGCAAATAATCACATGAAAAGATGTGACCATTAGGGAAATGCAAAATAAAGCTACAATGAAATATAACTACACACCTATCAGGAAGGCTCAAATAAAAATATATTGACATACCAAGTGCTAGTGAGGAAGTAGAGCTCTGGATCTCTGCTACATTGCTGGTAGGAATGTAAAATGGTATGGTGACTCTGGAAAAAAGTTTGTCAATTTCTTATCGTTAAACATGCACTTACCATAGGACTCAGCAGTTGCGCGCCTGCACATTTAAAACATAAGAGCCACACAAAAACCTATACATGACTGTTCATAGCAGCTTTATTTGTAATCGCCCCAAACAGAAACAACCCAATGTCCCTCAACAGGCAAATGGATCAAACAACTACTACTCAGCCAGTGTATGTGTGTGGATAGATAGATAGATGGATAGATAGATAGATGGATAGATAGATGGATAGATAGATAGATAGATAGTATCTTGAAATGACAACATTATAGAGATGGAGAACAGGAGAACAGACCAGTAGTTACCAGAGATTAGGGTTGGAGAGAGCCTGACCATAAAGGGGTAGCATAAGAGAGTTTCTTTATGGTGATGGAACAGTTCCTTATCCTGATGGAGATGGTGGTTACACAAATCTGTGTATGTGTTGATATTTATGCTAAAAAAATAAAATGAGTGCATGTGAAAACTGCTGAAGTCTGAATAAGTTCTGCAGTTTAATTTACTATTGTAGTTTAATGAGTTTCTGTAGTTTAGTTTCCTATTGTACCATGACCAGTTTCCAGGTTTTGAAAGTATACCATGGTTATGTAAGGCGTTATCACTGGAGAAAGCTGGGTGAACATATGTGAGAACTCTGTTCTTTTTGCAACTTCTTAGGAGTCTAAAAATTATTTCTAAATTAAAAACAAAAACTTTAAAGGGGCTTACTCATGAAAGTTTGGGGCCAGTGATAGAGCAGTATACAGCCATAAAAAAGGATGAGGCATCTTTGTGGAGCAGTCCTGCCTTATGTACTGTTATTTCCCCACTACCACAGTGCATAGCAAATCACAACAACTTAACAAGTGACTGGGGAGTAAATGAAGAAGCTTAGTGCAATGTCTGTCCTCGTCTGACTCTGCAGGTAGAAAAAAGGAGCCCAGAGCTTCATGCTCCTTGCTTCCCCTCCCCCAGGCCCTGTGTCCTGGGATCCTGGCTGAGCAGATGTAGGGAGGCTCGGGTTTCCTGGAGCCAGAGATGGATGTCTGTGAGGCTGAGCAACAGAGCTGGAGATACCTGGAAGAGCAACAAACAGGTGGGCAGAGGGCACCAGCGCTGGCCCAGGACTGACAGGGGACAGTCTTCCCAGGGTTCCTTTCTGGCCATTTGGTTGGGTAGATGGCCCCGGGGAGAAGGAGCCTCTTCTCCTGGCACTGGAAGAGCAACAAACAGGTGGGCAGAGGGCACCAGCGCTGGCCCAGGACTGACAGGGGACAGTCTTCCCAGGGTTCCTTTCTGGCCATTTGGTTGGGTAGATGGCCCCGGGGAGAAGGAGCCTCTTCTCCTGGCACTGGAAGAGCAACAAACAGGTGGGCAGAGGGCACCAGCGCTGGCCCAGGACTGACAGGGGACAGTCTTCCCAGGGTTCCTTTCTGGCCATTTGGTTGGGTAGATGGCCCCGGGGAGAAGGAGCCTCTTCTCCTGGCACGAGCTTGGGCTTTGGGCTCTTTGAACTGCCTGCCTGCAGCTCTTTGAACTGTACTGCCCCGCTCGGAGACTCTTAGGCCTGGCTTTCAATCCCCATTGCAGCTTCCTAGTTGGGTGATCTTGAGACATGTCACCATCTCATTGAGCCTCAGTGTTTCATTCTGTAAATTGGGACTAATATCCCCTTAACTTGCCAGACTCTTGTGTGGACATTGAGATTATTCAGGTCAAGGACTGAGAGCTGGGCAGGTTCTTGTTCAGGGAAGAGGATACCTTTCACTTTCCTGTTTGTAACGTGCAGCGGGCGCCAATGGAGAAGGTGGGCCCGGCATTCTGGGTGGGTTTGTTCTTCCCACTGATCCACTGCACTGACTTCTTTCTGTATCCGGCTGCATGTAAGTTAAAACAAGCATCCCAGGCAATCTCAAGAGGCTTTACAGGGCAGGGGTGTGGTCAGGGCTTTGGTGAGGGTGCCGGGATGCTGTGTACTGGTGGTGGGTCAGGCTGCCTGGATTCCCTCCCAGCTTTGCTGTGTGTCAACCCTCAGCACCTTATTTAAGGCCTTAGAATCTCAGTTTCCACACTTTAAAGTGGGGACAAAGGCCCCCAACTCAGAGGGCTATGTGAGCATTAAGTATTTGGAAAGAAAAAAATACTGCATGCAAAACACTTAGCACCGTGCCCTGCACCTGGGGGTTCTCAGTAAATGGCAGGGATGCTAATTCCCAATCAACACCATTGTCTTCATGGCTACTGCATGCACGCACGTGTAGGGAATGGCATTACAGCACTCGCAGGTGTTTGGAGCTGTAGGCACTGCCTCCTCTTCCACCCCCGTGGCTGTCGTGAGGAACCAATGGCCAGCCACCACAGCAGAGCCGAGGCCTCTGCCCTGTGTGCTGTCCCCTGGGCAGCCTCCTCTGGGGACCACACAGACAGTGGCTATGTGGGTTACCTGCAGCCTCACCCGACTCATTCCCCGGAAACTGGGCCCCAGCGTTCTGGGCCAGATAACACTCTCCTCGTCCTCAGATGCCCTAAGCTTCGTAGGGTAGATGCCTGGGCCTGGAGAGGGGAGGACGAGGCGTGAAAGCCTGCCTGTGATCAGCCAGCAGCCTCTCAGCGGGCACAGTGCGGAGGAGAACTCAGTGTTCTGGAAGACAAGCTTCTGCTGCCTTCGCAGGGCCGCTGACTTCCCCTCTGGCCCCGCTGCCTGGTCTCGCTGAAGATACAGGTCTTAGGAGAGAGCAGGAGCCTCAGAAAGCGTTCAGTCCAAAGCTCTTATTTTCTGATGGGGAAACTGAGATCCATAGAAGGTCGGGAACGTCCCTGCACAGGTAGGAGCAAAACAGCTTCCCAAACCTGGTTTCCCAGTTCCCAGTTAGTGCTATCCCCTCCCCCTCTCACCACGTTACCACAGAGTCAGATATAACAGGGTTCAGCCCCTGATTCCACCGCTTGTTTGCTGCGAAGGTAAAGCTGCGGAGGACCTCACTCTATGCCTTCATTTTCTCACCTGTGAAATGGGATCATAATATGAACCTCACAGGACTGCTTCGAGGATGAAGTAAAGTGTGCAAGGTTCACGGCTGGAACACGGTAGACAATGAAACTGTGTGGGTATTAAGCTGACCTCCTTTGCTTCCTGTGTGCCAGACACCATTTAGAGGCTCTGCGTGTATTAACTCACTTCATCCTCCCGACAGGCGGGTGCTAGTTCAATGTCAATCTACAGAAGGGGAAATGGAGGCGCCGACTCACTGAGTAGCTCCTCTGCCACTGGGGATTAGAGCTGATTATCTAAGGTTATGTCACGCTATGCACGTACATTGGCTTCCCAGCAAAATGGTGAGACTTAGAGGCTGGGCATCATGGGGGTGAGACCAGGAACTGGATCGTTTTGACCAGGAGATTCCTAGGAGTGGTTCTCAACTGAGGGCCTTGGATATGTGAATGGAGAGGGGGGTCTGGTTGTCATGATGACAGAGCCCACAGCGGGCATGTAATGGGAGGGGCCCAGAGATGGGAAATGTCCCTCAGGAAAGACACAAAGAATTGTCCTGCTCCAAATGCCAGTAGCCCCCAACTGAGAGACCTGAACGTTAAGAAACATCCAAGAAGAGGGGACCGTCTTGTGAGGAGAGACCCAGGGGCAAGTCTCTGATGAGACATTTGGGGCAGAGCATCCAGGGTGCCTGCAGGATGGGGCAAGGTCCTGGAGCCCTGGGCCTCTCTTTGGGTCACCTAGGGAAAAAAATAAAAGGGAGAAAGGCCAGGATTAGATGAGGTCTTTGCTTCCCAATCTTTGGTAGGTGGAACAACGCATCATTTCTGTAGTTACATATTTCAGTATGTACTAGAAAAATGACTAGCATATCAGATCCACGATCAACGAATATGATATTTCAGATGAGTGTAAAGGAAGTATTTAAGATTTTTTTTTTGCGGTATGCAGGCCTCTCACTGTTGTGGCCTCTCCTGTTGTGGAGCACGGGCTCCGGACGCGCAGGCTTAGCGGCCATGGCTCATGGGCCCAGCCGCTCCGTGGCCATGTGGGATCCTCCTGGCCCGGGGCACAAACCCGTGTCCCCTGCATCAGCAGGCGGACTCTCAACCACTGCGCCACCAGGGAAGCCCTAAGATTGTTTTTGAAGCGGATAGAAATGTTCAGTAATAGGACCAGTGGTAAGTGGGTTTGCAGAAATCAGTAAAGTTATTGTTGGGGAATGACTGACAGTTGGGAAGCTCTGGACCCGGGATCCCCCAAGCCCTTGTGTTCTTAAAATAGGCATTAAAAACCACGATGGGGCATGAAGTAGTTTAAAAGGGAAATCCACTGCTACTCAGGGGACAGACAAGAGGATGAAGGGGAAGGTGCCCTGTATTCCTCTTCCCTGTTGTGTGGCTGTGAGCCAAGGTCTGTTTTGGCACTAACAGGTGGTCCTACCCTTCCCCTCTCCTCGCCAGGACCCACCAAGGCAGAGGAGGTCCCAGGCCAGGGCCTTGCCACTGCTCTTTGTCATTCAGGCCTTACATTAGTTGCTGAGGGCTACTGTGGCAAAGTACCACCAGCTGGGTGACTTAAACAACAGAAATTTGTTGTCCAACCATCTGGAGGCTACATGTCCAAGGTCAAGATGTTGGCAGGGTTGGTTTCTTCCAAGGCTGGGAAGGAAATCTGTTCCATGCTTCTCTTCGCTTCTGGTAGCCTCGGGCGTCCCTTGGCTTATAGATGGTGCACTTCCTGTGTCTTCACATGGTCTTCCTTCTGTAAGTTTCTTTCTCTGTGTCCAAATCCCCCCTTTTCACAAGAACACCAGTCTCAGTGGATTAGGGCCCACTGTCATCGAGTACGACCACATCTTACCTTGATGATCTGGAAAGACTATTTCCAAAAATGGTCACGTTTACAGATACCGGGGGGTTAGACCTCAACCTCTTTTGGGGGGACACAATTTCAACTCCTAATCAGCCTGTTTCAGTGAGGGGAAGGGAGGACCCCACACCCACCGGCCTCCCTCTCCTGGCCCCAGTCTCCTCCACACTCTCTGCTGGGTATACCCTGTCTTGGCTTCCAGGAAGGGTATGTTTCCCTCCACCAGTGGAGACAAAAATATGGTCAGGAGGTAGCTGGGCTTGACCCTTTGGAGATTTCACTTCCGGGGTGGCCATACTCCAGGATGTGATCCCCCAAACCCAAGAGTAGTCAAAGCTGCCAGAGGATATGCTCAGTTACACCCTAAACAACTGTGGCAATCCCTGCGTTGAACATGACCCGGCAAAGCGTGCGTTCAAGCGTGCTCCTCCCCCGCTGTGTGATCGTCCCCTTCCTAGAAACCAGCAGGTTGAGGAATAGAGGAGTGGTGCGACCGCGGCGGGGCATAGCCGACGGGTGACGGATCCCCAGGTGTGCATCTTCTGACCCCCAAACCTGCTTTTATTCTAACCGATCTGCTCCACGGCATCCTTCCTGCCTTTCTTTCTTGAAAATTTGGTTAATTGTTGAATAGGCAGTTTAAACAGACTTGGTGCAAAATGCACAGCTGCATCTTGCCTTTTGATGGCTATGGGGCAGTAGTAATACTGTTATAACTTCTATCGCTTCTACTGATATGCTTAGATCATGTTACTAAAATGTGTGCCAGACACTTATCTAAATGTTCATCGTATATTAATGGTCAGTGACTCCATGATGTACGTACTATCATGTCCCCACTTTCCGGATGAGAAAACTGAGGCCCTGTGGTCACCTGCCCGAGGCCCCACAGAGCTAGAATCTGCCCTCATGGTCTGCACTCTACTCACTGTGTCACAGCCTCCCATGTAAGTGTCTGGTTGATAGACGGGCCTGAATGCATTTGATCAGCATCCAATCTTTTGCTACTATTATACTGCTATGAATTTCCTCAGACATGTGTGATTTCTGCATGCAGGTGAATATATCTTTTAGATAAATGCATCAGAGTAGACTTCGTGGATCGAAGGGCCTATGCGTGTATTTTTTTATCTTTACCCTGATTGCTTGCCTCTCCTATTAGTGAACAGAACAGCAGCCAGGCTATAAACTAACTTCGTCTTGGTCACCAGTTCTTATTCAATGTGATGTAACAAACATGTATTGGACCGCCCCTGCGGAGGCAGAGAAAGGATGTCTTGAATGCTAGCCTCACAATCTAGCAGGGGACACAGACCAATCTCTGGTCCCTGGATTACCTAAATCTGTTATGGTCTGGGGCTTCACAGGCTTACTGTTTCAGAATCTGGCCTGGGACAGCACTCCAGCTCCACTGTGCGTGCTCCTGGCCCACCATGAGTGTACAGTAAACATTCACCATTACTAGCATCCTGACACTCTGGGCCAGCCCCACCCCACCTCCGAACACTCTCTAGTGTTGAGTAGCAGCTGCCTCCTTTTTACTATCCCTACTGAGTCCAGAGAAGTTAATGATCTTGTCAAGCTCACACTGCCAGATCATCTTTCTCCCCTTCTCTCTCTCTCTCTTTTTGGAGACTCCAGCAATCTGGCATTTTATGTGAAACGTCCTGACTTTTTTAATGTTAGCAACTAATGAGGATTAAAAATAAAAAAGCAACAAAAACCCACTGTCAAGGCCAGACAAAACCCATCTGCAGAACAGATGCGGCTGGTGGCCCACCAGTTTGCCTTGGAGTCAGGCAGGCATGGCTTTGTGTCCCAGCTCTGCCACCTAGGAGATCTGTGACCACGTCATCGTTAGAAGCCTGGGTGTCCTCATCCGCAGAAGGGCAATGATAATCCCCACTTGGCATGATTGATTGGAGGGATGGATGATTTGTGTAAATTACCTGACATTGCTGGCACTCAGTAGGTGGTAGATCACAGTGATTGTTATGGCAATGACATTAAATGAAGTCAGAGCTGAGGTAGGTGGAGATGTTCCAGCGAAGCTAATTCCATGTTGAGCCTGTCAAGTTTTAGTTGTTGGGGAGACACCCAGATGGAGTTGTCCAGAGGTAATTGGAAATGTGCGTGGGGGGAGGAGATTTTCATATGGGGGAGGGGTGTCTTCTACTGAAGACAGTTTCTCTTTACACAGAGGTAAGACCTTTTTTTACTCTTTATATACTTTTCTGAATTCTGAAAGTTCATGGTCCTCTGGCCACACCTTCATGTTGGATGGTCTGAAAGGCTTTCTGTCATTGCTTCCTGGAAAACAGCACAATTCTCCAATGGCTGATCTTCTGATGGGAGGTGAGCCTGGGGAGAGAGAGTCAAACCGGGGCTGGTTCTCAGAGAGAAGTTGCAGCATGTGAGGCAAAGGTGATGGAGGCTGTCGGCAGAGGTTCTGTCATGTACAGGCGCTCAAATGATGCCAACAAGCATTTTCTGAGCATTCTCACTTTTTGGAAGAACCCCTGGACTCCAGTTAGGGAGATACGGGCTCTCATTGCTGTTCTGCTATGTATTTTCTCTGTCACCTTGGCCAAGTCACTTCCACCCTTTACACCTAGGGTCATTATTTGCAAAGCAAATGTGTTAGACTGTGTTTTAGTTTGCTAGGGCCACCAAAACAAAGTACCATCAATGGATGTCTTAAGCAACAGAAATTTATTTTCTCACCATTCTGAAGGCTGGAAGTCCAAGATCAAGGTGCCAGCATGGTCGGGTTCTGATGAGAGCTCTCTCCTTGGCTTGTAGATGGACATCTTCTCCCTGTGTCTTCTCATGGTTGTCCCTCTGTATGTGACTGTGTCCTAACCTTTTTGTCAGGACACCAGTCATATTGGATTAGGGCCCATCCTAATGACCTCATTTTAACTTAATCACCTCTTTAAAGACCCTATCTCCACATACAGTCATATGCTGAGGTATTGGGGGTTAGGATTTAAACATATGAATTTGGGGAGGGGGCCCAATTCAGCCAATAACAGACCAGATCAGTGTTTCCCAAAGTATGGTCTCCTGCTACCGTTAGAATTGACTTTACATCAAATGCAGAAATAAGCCTTAAAGAACAATCAATTCTTCTGATTACTTGAGGAAGAAAGTATTTGGTTCAGTACTAATGTGCCTTTAATGCCTTTCTGACGCTTGCCAGAGCAAATGGAAAGCAGACCTCAGGCACAGAGCCATAGGCAGGCAACGATATCTGTATTAGTCACCTGTTGCTGTGTAACAAGCTGCCCTCAAACTTAGTGGGTTAAAACAATTCACATTTATGGGTCAGGAATTAAGAAACAACCTAGCTGGGTAGTTCTGGTTCAAGGTTTCTCATGAGGTGTCATCACCTAAAGGCTTGACTGGGACTGGTAGATATACATCTTGAAAGTGAACCAACTTGGTGCTGGTTGTTGGAGGGAGCCCTCAGTTGCTTGTCATGTGGCTGCTTGAGCATCCTCACAACATGGCAGCTGGCTTCCTCCAGAATGAGAAATGGAGAAAACAAGAGAGCAAGGAGAAGCCACAGTGTCTTTGGTGTCCTAGCCTCAGATATCATACACCATCATTTCCACAGCAATCCGATTGGGAGATTGTGAAATGAACAAAGCACAAGCCAGCCCTATTCATTGTGGGAAGGAACCACACGAGGGCATGAATACCAGGAGGCAAGGATCATTGAGGGCTAGCTCAGAGACTGACACAATAGAAATGAATAAGAGTTTTATTTTCTGGTTAACTATCTTTCTGGTTACCTTATCTATATTTGTACACAGAGAAAATATATATTAATATGTTGTGCTCATTTAATTTCCATGAGTGATATGCTATATATAAATATATAATCTGCCTTTTTTTCCACTCAAGAATATGTTTTTGAGATCAGCCTGTGTTGCTCTAAATAGATTTGGTTCATTCCCTTAAATGATCATTTATCCATTCCTCTATTAACGGCCATTTAGATTGTTTCCAATTTTTTGCTTTTATAACAATTATGGCTGAAACATCCTCGTACATGTCCTAGGATAGATAATGAGAAGAGAAATTGCTGAGGTATAGAATATGTGTATTTTATATTTTGCTGAATGGGGCCAATTGCCCTTTAAAACAGTTATACTGATTTTACTGATTTACACTCCCCTGAAAAACAGCGTTTCCATTTCTCCACAATATTACTAACTCTTGATGTTGCCAGCCATTTTAGTTTTGGCCAATCTGATGGGTAGAGAAATGGTATCTCAATTTTTTTTTTTTTAATTGTGGTGAGAGACATATAACATAAAATTTACCAATTTATGTGTACAGTTTTGTCATGTTAAGTCTATTCACATAGCTGTGCAACAGCTGTCTAGAACTTTTTCACCTTGCAAAATTGAAACTCTATACTCCATTGAACAATAACTCCCTTTACTCGCTCCCTCCAGCCCCTGGTAGCCGCCATTCTACTCTGTTTTTCTATGAGTTTGACTACTTTAGATTACTCATTAGGTAGAAACATACGGTATTTATCTTTTTATGACTGGCTTATTTACTTAGCAGAGGTCCTCAAGTTTCATCCCTGTTGTAGCACGTGACAGGTTTTCCTTCTTTTTTGAGGCTGAATAATATTACATTGTATGGATAAACTATATTTTCTTTGTCCATTCATCTGTAGGTGGATATTTTGATTACTTCCACCTCACGGCTGTTGTGAATAATGCTGCTATGAACACGGGTGTACACAGCTCTTCTTTTTTTTTTTTTTTTTTTTTGGTACGTGGGCCTCTCACTGTTGTGGCCTCTTCCGTTGTGGAGCACAGGCTCCGGACGCGCAGGCTCAGCGGCCATGGCTCACGGGCCCAGCCGCTCCGCGGCACGTGGGATCCTCCCAGACCGGGACACGAACCCGTGTCCTCTGCATCGGCAGGCGGACTCTCAACAACTGCGCCACCAGGGAAGCCCCCACAGCTCTTCTTTTAATTCTGTTGGATATATACCCGTAAGTGGGACTGCTGGATCTCATGATAATTTTATTTTTAATTTTTTGAGGAACCTCCATTCTGTTCTCCGTAGTGGGCTACACTATGTCACGTCCGCATCAACAGTGCACAAGGGTTCCAATTTCTCTACGTCTTCACCAACACATGTTATTTTCTGGTGTTTTTGATAATGACCAGTCAACATCTTCATTTTACACCTTCCTGAGTTGAGAGAGGTTGGATATTTTACATAATCCCACTTGAGCAATGGAGACATTATGTTTCTGGGAGATAAAGTCACTTGCCCTAAAGCACAGAGCTAGTCAGTGGTGAAGCCAAACCAGAACCCAGGGTTATGAGGTCCATACCCCCATGTCCTTTCCAGTACCTGACCCTGCCTTTAAACTTTCAGTGCTTCCTTAAGAAAAGAAAGGAGATGGGGAGAGCAGCTCCTTGTTTCTGAATTCCTGCCTGATATACCTCTGACGAGTGGGGAGTCTACAGAGCAGTATTGTTCTTGGATCCTCAGGCCAAGTGGCGTTACCTCCACCTAGGAGGAAGTGGTGTCTAAGCTAATACCCTGGACGGGAAATGTGTGCCCAGAAGATTAGCTCCATTGTGTGGGGCTGGACGCTTTCCACCAACTTTGTTTATGGGACAGATTGTTTTTGTGAAGTTGTTTGCTCCGGTGAGTCTCCAAGTGCTTGAGGCCTGCTGGCCATGAAGAAGGCCAGATTTACGGGTAGCCCAAAGTGCAGCCAGGAAAGGCCCACAAAGGCACAGATCCCCTGGGGGACTTCTGGAGTCTCTCTGGGGCTCCCTCAAAAAAGCAAAATTGTGGCTCTGTTTTATTTTATTTTACCTTATTTTATTTTACTTTACTTTTATTTTAATTTCATTTTACTTTAGCTTTATTTTACTTTACCTCACCTTATTTTTATTTTATTTTATTTTACTTACTTTATTTTACTTTACCTTACTTTATTTTTTTTTTTACTTTACCTTCATTTTATTTTATTTTACTTTACCTTTATTTTTATCTTACTTTATTTTATTTTAAAAATTGGCTGTGTAATGTACGCCAATGTTCATTGCAGCACTATTTACAATAGCCAGGGCATGGAAACAACCTAAATGTCCAACGACAGATGAATAGATAGAGAAGATCTTGTACATATATACAATGGAATATTACTCAGCCATAAAAAGGAACGAAATTGGGTCATTTGTAGAGACATGGATGGACCTACAGTCTGTCATACAGAGTGAAGTAAGCCAGAAAGAGAAAAACAAATATCGTATATTAATGCATATGTGTGGAATCTAGAAAAATGGTACAGATGAACCTATTTCCAGGGCAGGTATAGAGACGCAGATGTAGAGAATGGACATGTGGGCACAGGGGGCGAAGGCGAGGGTGGGACGAATTGGGAGATTAGGTTTGACATAAATACACTACCATGTGTAAAATAGATAGCTGATGGGAACCTGCTGTACAGCACAGGGAGCTCAGCTTGGTGCTCTGTGACGACCTAGATAGGTGGGATGGAGGGGGTGGGAGGGAGGTCCAAGAGGGAGGGGATATATGTATACGTATAGCTGATTCACTTCATTGTACAGCAGAAACTAACACAACATTGTAAAGCAATTATTCTCCAATTAAAAAAACAATTGGCTGTGTAACAGGGTGGTGGACTGTTCTTCCCTCTTGGCTCTTGGTTCTGACATTTTTGTGTCACTGCCTACCTTCCACGTCAGCTCACCTCTGCACACTTCCATATGTGTTGGGATTTTGAGGTTGTTGTTTTTTTCCCTCATTATTTCTGCCAGAAGCATCATGCATCTAATAGCACATGTTCCCTTGCACCCATTTGTTCCAAATCAGTGAGCAGATGGCGCCTGTAGGGCACATGGCTCACACTCGTCGCCGAGGCCACTAGGCAGCTCTCCTCGGATGGTCTGGGAGGATGCCTGGTGTCTGGCAGGTGGTGCAGATGCCAATTGCTAACATGTGTTCCCTCTTCATTGTTCCATCTTCCTACTCACCCAACCAGCCACCCACCCGGACAGACCGCCCCATCACCCTGAGCTTCCATTCTGTTCCCAGACCTCAAGAATCTAGGCCAAGCACTCTGGCAGAGAAGGATGCAGAAATAAAGAAGAGAGAGAAAGCTTCTTAGCTTCTCTGAGCCTCAGCTTTCTTAACCGTACAGTGGCATGATAAGGCCATCCGGGCTCCCGAGGTTATTGAGAGTCAAGGACATTGGCAACTAAAGCACGTAAGTGCTTTGTACTTGGAAAGCACTCAATCAATGGTTCCTGTTATTTCCCCAGTGCTCTCCTTGGGGCCAGTGTCTGTTTTAGGGACACAGGAAGATGAAATGAGCCAGAAACTTGTCTCTAAGAACTCACCTTCAAGTGAGAGAACCACAGTGGACAGACCAGTATATATAGTGCAATGAGAGGCAGGAGCACAGAGGAGGCACCTAAACCAGGGTGGGGGTATCAGGGAAGTCTTCCTGGAGGGGGCAACATCTGAACTGAGACTGAAAAGTGACTCCCTCTGCTATTTAGGTGATCCTGCCAAAAGCATGCCAGAGCCTCATATGACATCAGTGGCAATGTCCAGTGGGAGGCCTTTCCTATCTTCTCCAGCCCTGGCTGACCTCCTTTCTTGAACCCCCTCAGTTCTGTGCTGGAAAAAGAAATTTACACTTAACTATTTCTTCTCTCCTATAATATGTTTTCAATGCATATGAATGTATCTATAGACACCATCTTAAATGTTTCCATGACTCCCATATTCTCCAGCAAAGACCTTAATCGTTCATTCACTCATTCATTCACTCAATCAATCTACTAAGTCTCAATCAACACCGATTGGTGACAAGATGAGGAAATCAGGTCCAGGTTCATTAAAGTGAAGTCTGTCTGAGGAATGTTTAAAGAAGACGTGGTACATATATACAATGGAATATTACTCAACCATAAAAAGGAATGAAATTGGGTCATTTGTAAAGACGTGGATGGACCTGGAGAGTGTCATACAGAGTGAAGTAGGTCAGAAAAAGGAAAGCAAATATAGTATAGCATATACGTGGAATCTAGAAAAATGGTACAGATGAACCAGTTTGCAAGGCAGAAATAGAGACACAGGCGTAGAGAACAAATGTATGGATACCAAGGGGGAAAGGGGTGGGGTGGGAGGAATTGGGAGACTGGGATTGATACATATACATTATTGATGCTATGTATAAAATGGACAACAGACGGGAACATGCTGTATAGCACAGGGAACTCACCTAGTGCACTGTGGTAACCTAAATGGGAGGGAATTCCAAAAGGGAGGGGATACCTGTATGTGTATGGTTGATTCATTTTGTTGTTCAGTGGAGGCTAACACAACATTGTAAAGCAACCATACTCCAATAAAAATTAATTTAAAAAACAAAAGAAAATAAATAAATTAAAATTTGCATATTAAAAAAAAGAAAAAAGAAGTGAAGTGTGTTCCTTTCCTGTCGCTGAGCTGCCCTCCGGGTCCCAGTGGCTCCAGGCATCACTAACGGCAGCATCCATGGCAAGATAGCAGGATAGAAGGGCGGCTGAGTCTTGAACTCCCATGTCTAGTGTGTAACGTTTGTCATGCTCCTTCCTGGCTCTGACCCTCATTTTACGCTCATAATCCTGGGAGGTGGCATCTTTTATTCCCATTTTGCTGGTCACTGTCCCAGCAGGTCATGGTTGGGACAATTGGTGGTCAGCTCAGTCCACTCAAGGCGCCCGGCTGGCCCTACCTCAGACCTTTCTGGTGCTGAATTTCCCTCTGGGGTCTGGCTGCCACACCCATTTGCCCCTGGTCATCTCTAGTCACTTTGTAACTCTATATCTCAGAGCCACTTTACCCCTCCCATGGCAACTCCTATTAATCTCACCCACGAGAACTGTCAGCTGTTTTCTCTATCCCTCTACAGGGCACACGGAACCTTCTGGATACAAAATTCAAGCCCTCCCTTTGTCTAACCATAGTGTGTACTGATTTTATTTTAATGTGGTCTCTTCTCAGAGTCCTGTATGGGAAATGATGTAAAATCTTCTCTGCTTTTGGCTTTTCCCACACCCTATGTAACAATCCTCTCCTAGGAGTCCTGCCTAGATGGACATCCCAACACAGCTGACTGCTTGCCGGCCTCTCTCCCCCTTCTACCCTCTCCACTCCACTGGGCTGGAAAGGGGTTACCCTAAGGAGTAGGGAGGAAGGTGGTTCAAGAAAGGAAGCCAGCTGACTGATTAGGAAATGTATGTCAGCAGATACTTGAAAACCTTGCCTGTTACACTACCTGCCAAGGCTCTTGGGAGGGTTAAATGGGAGATGTATATGCATGCTATCTGTACACATGGGAATAGATTTTTTAAAAATACAGAGAGGATAGATTCTAGAATCAAACTTCTTGAGTTGACATTCTACCTCCACCAGCTAGAAGCTGGATAACCTTTGGCAAAACACTTAAGCTCTCTGAACCTCAGTTTGCTCAACTGTAAAACGGGGATAATATTAACCCCTACCTCACTGACTTATGAGAAGTAAATAAAAGAATGCCCCGTGTTCATTAGGACGTGTGTTTGGGTGCTAATAGTAAAAATTGGGTGCCAATTTTATTTGAGAATATGTGCTCTTTGGTGTTACCCTGAATAAAAATGAGTTTTTTTGTTCATAGGGAAGAAGAAAGTGGCTGTTGGATAGGTTTCTAGCAAATGATCTTTGCCATGGTTGGTAAGGTCATCTGAGCATAGTGCCTAGTACTGAAAAATGCTAGTTAGTAGCAGTGATATTGGTCATGAACTACATCCATGGGACCTGAAATTTGGACTGGCAACTACATGGTTACAAGGCAATTAAGGGAAGAAAGGCTGTGGGGTCCTCTGGATTCACCCAGTTGTCATCATTGCAGACAACTTGGTACTCATCATTTCCTTGCCAGGTCCGTCTTTCCAGGGCAGAGACTAGGTGCTTAATAAGTATTTTGTTGAGTGAATGCATGAATGAACCCCTTTGGTTTACCCTTCCCAACGCATGTTGAATCCCTGTCCCCACAATCTCCTACTGACCTCTGAGTGGCTTTGGTTGAGCACCAGGGGCAAAGCCCAGCTCTGTACTTCCCACAGGGCACAACAGCAAAATCTCATATTAGATTTCACTTCCAGCATTTCCTGGCCTGAACTTTGGAATATGACAGGCTTTATGCACCCTACCCTTTTGTGTGCCAGTGTCTGTCTCCCTCGCTACCCCGCTAAAGGTGCTAATCCAGCCACTCACTGTAAATGGTGTGAATTTCTTCCAACTGCCACGGTCATGTTTCTTAATCAATAGCCCGACTTGTCAGCACCAAGTAAACATAGCTTTGATTTGAAGAGGAGGAAGCCAAAGGACACTGCTGCAAAAGCACACAGAGAAGGAACCCTTTCTTCCGTACATTAATTAGTTAAGACAACAAATAATAGCAATCTTTGAGCAACGATTATGTGCCAGGCACTGCTCTGAGCATTATACATGTGCGGACTCAGTTCATCCTTACAGTCTTTCAAGGTATTGTGACTGTCCTATTTTGTGTGTGAGGGAACAGGTAGCTTAATAGTTACTGAAATGTATCATGAGTCAGGCACCGTGCCTAGGAGCCGAAGATGTGGTAGTGAATAGGAACAGACATGAATTTCTGTCTCATGGCGCTTAGACTCTAGGAGAAGGACATGGACAAAAAGAAAAGAGCAAAGTCAACACACTCATTTCAAACACTGTTTCAACTGGGATGCTTTAGGCTGCAATTACCAGATAACCTAATACAGTGGTATAAACCCTAGGGATTTATTTTTCTCCATGGAAAAGATGGTAAAAGGATGCTGGTGCTGGTTCTATGGCTCAAGAATCCAATATTTGCCAGGTCTTTCCCTCATGGTCGTGGCATGGCTGAACAGCTCCAGTCATAGCCCCTGTGATTCAGCAGAAAGGTAGAAGATGGGGGAGGGGCAGTGCCTGCCTCTCTCATTGGCCAGATCTGGGTCAGATGGCCACCTCCACCTGGATGGTCACTAAGGAGAAGGATGCTGACAGTGGAAGTCAGGTCAGCCAACCAACAGTGTCTGACACAGAATGTGCTATGGAAGAAACCAAACAGGATCATGGGAGGGAGGGCTCCTGGTTTGGGGAGGGGACATTTGAACAGAAAGCTGATGACTAGGGGCCAGCCCTGCAAAGATCTGGGGACATAGCAAAGCAAAGAACCTTATTCAGAAATGAGCATGGTAAGGTCTTGGGAGAGAGAGAAGTCCAGAGTGGCTGGAGCATGAAAGTCACGGGGAGCAAGACAAATGGAGGGTGTATAGGAAGACAAGAGTTAGATGATGCGGAGTCTCTTAGGTCCTTTAAGGAGCTTGGATCTTTCTCTCTGTGTGATGGGAAGTTACTGGAAGCTTTTAATCGGGGGGGTGGTGGTGGTGGTGGTGGTGAAATGACCTGATTCACATCTTAAAGTGAATTATTGGAGCAGAAGAACTGTTTGAGAGTCACGAGGCTTAAGGAGACTTAATTCTAGGGGATGGTATTGTTTTTCCCAGCTCCTTCTTGTCGGGTTTACTTTTTCTGCCTTTTAGATCTCTTCCATCCCCCCTTTTTATTTCACAGCAGCGGCTGGAGAGCTGGACTGTGTCATCTCTGTGCTCCCAGTACCTAGGTCAAGGCCAGGAACGTGGTAGCACTTGGTAAACATCACTTGAGCTGAACAGGATGGAGGCAAGCACTTTACTTCAGGGTTCCCAAACTTCCGCCACTCACACTCCACGTCTGTGGGTTTTGGCTAGATCAGTGGCTCTTAACCAAGGAGTTTGCCTTCCAGGGGGCATTTGGCAATGTCTGGAGATATTTTTGGTTGTCACAACCAGAAGGAGTGCGGGATTTGCTTCTGGCATCTAGTGGGTAGAGACCAGGCATGCCGCTAACCATCCTACACTGCGCGAGTCAGCCCCCGCACTGCAGAATCATCTGGCCCCAAATGCCAACAGTGCTGAGGCTGAGGAAACTTGGACTAGATCTATATACCTATTCTATTATTTCCTTAATCTTTCTCTTTACATTAGTTCACTTTTTAATTTTAAAAAACATTTAGAGAAACCATTTATCATTGCACAAGAAAGAAACCAGTGTCTTTCAAATATTGATTACATCCTAGCTGGACATTGTTACTAGTCAAGGCTCTGAGTTTTCTTTTGTTAGAAAGGGAGTCTGGGGACTTCCCTGGCCAGGGAATTAGATCCTACATGCATGCCGCAGCTAAGAGTTTGCATGCCACAACTAAGAAGCCTGCATGCCGCAACTAAGACCTGGCACAACCAAATAAATAAATAAATAGAGGGAGTTTGGGGACTTGCTTGGCCGTCCAGTGGTTAGGATTCCGAGCTTCCACTGCAGGGGGCACAGGTTCGATCCCTGGTCAGGGAACTAAGATCGCGCATGTTGAGGCGTGGCCAAAAAAAATGGGGGTGGGGGGAGTTTGGTCAATGTCTTGAAAGACTGAGGAACTGTTTCAGATTAAATGGGAGTTTAGAGAAGTAACAGATAAATGCATATAATTCTGGACTGGATCCCAGATCCGAAAATCGAAAATTATTGAAATGACTTTATTGGGACAATTCACAAACTTTGACTATGGACTACATATGAGATACTGGCATGGTATCAATATTAAATTTCCTGAATTTAGTAGCTCTATGGTGGCTATGCAAGGGAATGTTCTTGTTCTTAGGAGATACATGTAATATTTAGGAATAAAAGATCACAGTATTGGCAACTTATTCTCAAATGCTATTTTTAAAAAGTGTGTATATGTGCATGTTTGTGTATATATATGTATACACATATATATATGTACGTATATATGTGTGTGTCTATTTTGTGTGTATGTACACATACGTATACATAAACACCCGCACAGAGAAAGCAAAAATGCCACAAGTGGTGAATCTAGGTGAAAAGTATAAGACAGTCTATTGTACTGTTCTTGCAAATTTTCTGTAGGTTTGGCTTTTTGCAGAATAAAAATTAAAAGCAAGAAAACAAATGAAACATCTCTCTTGACTGTACCTCTAATATGACAAAGTTCTCGAGTTTTTTAAAAGCTCAGGAGGGCTTCAATGTTAGTTTCTAATGAGTTGAACACTTTGTAATTTACTCCTAAAATAGTTAACAAAAATAAAGATGTCTACCAAATGGAAAAATACCATGTTTCCGCCATCATATTTATGTTGATAAGATAGGCAAGTTAACTCAAGAATGGTGCTAGAATTGTTTGGCGGGGGCGGGGGTGGGGGGGTGTTTGTTCTAGTGTCATGACATCACTTGTCTGGAGAGGTTAATTACATAGAGCTTTGAGAGTGTGTTCCAGTCAGTGTGCCTGAGGTTGCGATGCTCTTGGTAAGTGTCGATTGATAAATAGAGGAAAAATTTTTCTTTAAATGAAGAGTAGCAGGCGTCAGCCAGGTGTTAAAGGAGCACCGGCAAGAGACTTCCTCAGCAGAAGGACAGACAGCCAGTTGAAAGAGGGGTGATTTTCTTGCTCTGTGAGTCAGGATTTTCAGCCCAGGGTCAGCCACCCTGAGGCCTCTGGAGGCTCAGCCATTGGTATTTCTCTTCAGTCCCATGAAAGTAGGAACTGTGAGACTCAGTTTTCTCAGCTGCAAAATGGAGATAACACACCACAAGCCAGGTGCCAATCTGGAGAAGGGTGGTCCTGCGATCTGTGGTCTCTCAGCAGTACTGACTTGACTTGCCACACCCACCCACATTCCAAGTCCCGAGGAAATTCCAGCATCCTTGCAAAGATGTCATCGGATTCCTGGGGCCTGACACTCTCGCTGTCACTGGGGTTGGCCTCGACTGCCTCCTGTCTCAGCCCACTTTTCGTTCTCCCTCCGGGTCTCATGGCGATCATCTCCATTCTGCAGGCGTTCGGTCCCTTGCTGTGATTTCTGGCATATACACGCAGACAAAGACACACACAAACACACCCAGACACAAACACACACAGACACACAGGGACATACACAAACTCAGAAACAAAGGCACATGAAAACAGACACGCCCAAGCATAGACAGGCACAGCAATACACACGGACTGAGACAAAAGCATTCACAGACACACACACAGACACACACAGATGCACGTCCAGACACACATACAGGTATACACAAAGACGGACACATACAGACACACCAGATCTCAGTGTGTGGTAGACTTTACAAGGGACTGGGGGTCTGGAAGGAGTTTTCAATGCAAACAATTGATAAATGTGTACTTGGTATCTTCCATACAAGTCCCCGGAATATCCTTCTCTTCCTCCCTTCTTTTACCCCCACCCCACCCCCAATATTCTTCTCCACTTTTGTTTTTTAAAGGAACAACTCCTTTCTTCTCAACTTCCTAATTTCAAGCTCTGCTCTGGACATCCCCTCGCATGTCTTTTCTCTCACGAACGTGCTCTGCTAAGGAACAGGCCTTCCGGTCTGGCCTCTTCCACTCATAGCAGGTTTCATGATGGAAAAGAGCAGCAGAAAGATTGATTTCCTCACTGATATGAATTATGCCACACGCCCTCACACAACCTTAAAATACTGGCATGGTGTCTTAGTCTGTTCTGGCTGCTATAACAAAAATGCCATAAACTGGGTAGCTCCAAAACATTTATTGCTCACAGTTCTGGAGGCTGGAAGTCCAAGATCAAGGTGCCGGCAGATTTGGTGTCTGGTGACGGCCCACTTCCAGGTCCACAGACACTGACTTCTCACTGTGTCCTCACATGGTGGAAGGGGTGAGGGAGCACTGCGGGGTCTCTGTTATAAGGACACTAATCCCATCGATGGTGCTCCACCCTCATGACCTAATCACCTCCCAAAGGTCCCACCTCCTAACACCATCCCAGTGAGTGTTAGGTTTCAACATACGAATTTGGGGTGGGGGAGACACAAATATTTAGAGCACAGCACATGATTACGCTGTCTGGTATTACATTTAGGGAGGGTTTGGCCTGGTGGTGGTGGTGATGGTTTCATTCATTGCTGCCCGGTAGGGTTGCTGGGAGGACCACATGAAAGGCAGTGGTAGTTGTGGTGGTGGTGGACACTGTGGGGTTAGGATTCTTTTCTACGTCGACTTATGGCCTAGTGTTCCTGGGGTCGGTGCCTAATCTTCTCAAACACACCAAGCCCTCTCCTGGCTCAGGGTTTTGTGCATGTTGTCCCCTCTGCTTGGGGTTCTTCTTCTCCATTTTTGACGTGTTTATCTCCTTCTCATTGGTCTCAGCCTTGGTGTCGTCACCTTAGAAATGTTTTCCCAAACCTCTTTGTTGATTTCCTTCATGCTATTTGTCATGCAAATAGCAGTTATTTTCATTTTCTTTTGTACTTTATTTCTGGTCTCATCCCCTAGATGGTAAGCTCTCTGAGGACAGGAACCATGTCTCATGTTCACCATCATATCCCCAGAGCCCAGCACAGGACTTAATATGCATCTAAGGTTGAAAGAAACACCCGCTCAAATCCCTCCTCCAAGAAATGGATAGCTCTTACAGGCCTTT
>NW_020173198.1:11883857-11893383 GCF_003031525.2 Neophocaena asiaeorientalis asiaeorientalis | reverse complement strand
TTTTTTTTTTTTTTTAACATCTTTATTGGAGTATAATTGCTATACAATGGTGTGTTAGTTTCTGCTGTATAACGAAATGAATCAGCTATACATACACATATATCCCCATATCTCCTCCCTCTTGCATCTCCCTCCCACCCTCCCTATCCCACCCCTCTAGGTGGTCACAAAGCACCGAGCTGATCTCCCTGTGCTATGCAGCAGCTTCCCACTAGCTATCTATTTCACAAGGGCCTTACTTCTTATACCAGTTTTAGGATGGACTATTTCCAGGTTGCTCCCTATCAGCAGTAACTAGGTAAATTCATCACCTCGTTTTAAAAAACTTTTTCTTTCAGACCTACAGAAAAGTTGCAAAAACAGCCGAGTGTTTGCATATACTTTTCACCCTGCCTCTCCTAATGTTAGCATCTTTTACAACTGCAGTACAATTGTTGAAACTAAGAAATAAACATAGGCACGATATTATTAATTAACCTATAGACTTTGTTCAGATTTCACCAGTGTTTCCTTCTGACGTCAGTTTTCTATCCAGGGTCTCACGTTGCATTTAGTCCTTGTGTCTCCTTGGTGACCTCCTATCTGTGACAATTCCTCAGTCTTTCCTAGTCTTGTGTGAATTTGATATTAAAAAAAAAAAATACTGGTCAGGTATTTTGTAGAATACCTCCATTTGCTGTTTTTTTTTTTTAATGTTTTCTCCTGATGAGATAGGGGTTTGGGGTTCTGAGGAAGTGTACCACCAAGATGAAGTGCGCTTCTCATCGAATCGTGTCAGGGATAACTAAAAACATGACTTACTACTAGTGATGTTAAACTTAATTGCTTGGTTAATGTGGTGTCTGTTGGGTTTCTTCACTGTAAATGTACTACTTTTTCCCTTTGTAATTAGTAAATATTGGGGGAGAGATACTTTGAGACTACCCTGTTTCTCCTCACAATTTTGACCGCTTAAATTTTAGTATCCATCTGTGGATTTTACCTGAGGCAATTATTACTGTGGTGTTCTGGACATGATTTTTCTACTTCCCTTATTCCTTCTACATTTATTAATTGTAATTCTTCTTTAAGGCAAGACTCACTTCCTTTCTTCTTTCCTTCCTTCCATCAATATGGACTCATGGGTATTTATTTTATTCTATGGCTTATAATCCAATCCTATCATAATTTTCTTGCTCCAATTGTTCCAGCTTTGACCACTGGGAGCTATTTCAGGCTGGTTCATATACCCTTGCAATAAGCCCCCAACCTTTCTTGAGCAATTCCCTATTTTCTGGTGCTACGTGGTGTTCAAGGCTCATCTTGTATTTTCCTTGCCCCAGCTTTGGAATCAACCACTTCTCCAAGGAGCCCTGGTTCCTTTCATTGAAGAATGGTGTTTAGAAACCAAGATCTTGGTGGCAAGTGTGCTCGTTGCTACTGGGGAATCCTTGCTTCTAGGTCCTCTCAGTGTTCGGAGCTTGGAAATATATTGTGTAAGCTAATCCATGCATACACGCTTCTATATTTATATCTGTATCTATCTATCTATCTATCTATTTTTTTAAACTTTAGTTCATACTGATACTACTGATTTCAGTTCATCACCATAGGGTCATTCATGCCTCCCTCCTTATTTGTAACTTTCCTGATTTGTAACTTCATTTGTTTTTTTAATTGAAGAGCTTGATAAATTGTGAAAAATGTTCCCTTCTCATGCCTACCCTCTTCTTTTCTCCCCTGGAAATGACTAACATGAGAATAGGACGTTGAGTGCTAGAGGTTGCTGTCAGAAGCTAGACAAAAGAGAACCCAGTAGATTTCATGGTCCTTCTTAGTGCAAAAAGCGCTAATTACACACTTTATACTTTATCAGCAGTGGGGTTCAGGAGGGTCAGCTCAGGCTCTGGAATGTGAGCTCATTGTTCCAGCCAAATGAGTCAGATGGGAATGCAAATTTTATTCGAGCAGTTGTGTGTCAACATTGTTATGGAAAAAACAATTTTCCTATTTTTTTTCTCTCTGGAAAAAACTCTCACCCAGTGGTCCTCTTACCCTGACCACTGTCCTTGCTCCTGGAAGCACCTTGCCTCTTACCTCCTCGTTGATTTCTGCCCCTCTGTCCCTCCCAACATGCATGCTGTCCTCTTTCCCTCTGACTTCCCATTTCCATTTTCACAGACTTTGTGAATTTTCACTTAAATGCACATCCCAGCAGAAACCATTCATGGCTGGGTCTTCAGAACCTTCTCAATCAGAAAAGCCAACTTCATATTTTTAAAAATTTTTGTTGTCTGAGGTTTGGTTTTCCTCTTCCATTCCCTTTTCTTGTAATACTTCGGGTGTGGGGGAATGTTCTGTTTTTCCGTCCTTTCATAACAGCTTGGAGCTGTTCAGCACGAAACCTCAAGAAATTCTTTGCTGAACACCCATGTTTTGCCCTCCACACTCTGAATATGTGAAAGATAAGCAAGGAGTAGCAAGAGTGGCTCACTCTGATGGCATATGAAGCACTTTTTATTTGAAACTCAAAAGCCTGACTCTTTTAGCTCCCCACGAAAAAAAAAAAAAAAGCCCATTGGAGGTATTATTCCTTTTGGTGTTATCAACAATTCCAGAAGCCCACAGACCTATTTGACTGGTATCCTGTCATTCCCATAGCCAGGGGAGGGGGCACCCTCGCAGTGGCCTGGGCTGACCAAAAATGAACCCAGAATGAACCCAGATGGGGATGATGTCAAGTCAGTGAGAGAGAGCGCCTCGGGAGAGCCCATATTTTCTTAGCTGTATCCAGGAAGCCTGGATGGAAAGGTCTTGGCAGCCACAAACTTCCTGAAGAGCCAACTGGGCATCTTTCCAGGGGGTAGCAGAGATGCTAAATCATAGCGGACACTGAACCATCAATGAGACAATGAAGAACGGCTTTCGGGAACCCCAAGAATACTGTCTATTCTTGGAAGGAATGCTTAGCAAAGTCACTTAGGGCTGGCGGGAAGGGAGGAGGATGTGGTGAGTAATAATATTAACGATGATAGCTATGGGGGCATGCTGAGCCATAGTCATAGTAAGAAGAAGAAGGAGGTGATAACGACGGTGCTAACAACGATGAAACCGGCTGGAAATTAAGTCAGTTCTTCCTTATGAGCTGGGTGACATACATAAATTTATTATACACATCATATCTCATTGAATTCTCACAACAACTGTGTGAGGCAGGTATTGTCATTAGCCCCATTTTTCATCTAAGAAACTGAGGCTTGCAAGATACTACGTACGGGGCTTGCAGTCCCCAAGCTACAAAGTGACTGGATTCGAATCCTGAACCTGCTTTCTGAAATACTCTGCTGTGTTGTCTTCTTGGGAGGGTCTGTCCTGGAAGCTGTAGGGCCTTGGTTTTGCTGAGCTAGGTATTCGGGTGGTTGTGGCGGATGCATCAGCAGAAGTGCCCACGATGCTAGTCACACGGCCTAGAGAAAGGAAGCGAGGGGCCCTCCCTCCACAGGCTGCAATCTAATGGAGGAGGCATTTGCAGGGCCACGTGTAAGACCTACTGTGGGGCATGGTCAGCCACGGAGGATGGGTTCATCAAACCACTTATCTAAAGATCTGACAGCTGTTTGGAGGCAGGGTAGTGGGAAGAGAGGGAAGGCATGCCAGGCAGTGGGGCTAACAGGAGCCAAAGCACAGAGGTGTGAACTGGTAGTGTGGGCGAGAAAGGCGAGCAGTTTGGTGTGGCTAGAAGCTAGGCTAGGTGAAGGGGTAGACAAAAGCTCTGGCTGGAGAGACAAGCAGGGGCCTTGTGTGAACCAGCTACACCCAGTGTTTCAGAAGGTCAGCTCTAGATACAGAAGAACCTGGGTGTGGATTCCAGTTCAGCCTTGTACTAGCTGTGTGACCATGGGTGATGTTTTAGAACTTCTCTGAGTTTCAGTTTTCATCTTTGGAAAACAGAGAGGCAAATAATACTATCTACGTTAGGAGGAGGAAATGGAGAGCCCAGGTACCCAGTCTTGGATCACACCATTGATGAATGGATTTGCCAGGACGCACATCTACTTTCTATTACACATACAACTTTACAGTTCATAAAGCTCCCATATATTCTCACTTAATTTTACAGATTTCAGATCACTAAACTATAGTTGCATTGTAATTTTTCTCTCTGTAATTGTCATGCCTAGTCTACGTGGCGCTCTGGGGTAAGCATCCCGTCCGGCTCTACCATGACATGGTGGGTCAATAGTAATGCAAGGGTCTCAGGTTTGCCAGTGCATCAGAATCACGGGGGAGCCCCAGAAAACTGCAGCGGTCTGGGCCCCATCTCAGCATAACTGCACCAGAACCTTCAGGACTGCTGCTTGAGCTTTCTCTTTTATCCATCTGTGGTTAGAACCATAGCAGAAAAGTGTTTCTCGAGTCAGTGAGTAAATGACCGTACTGTATGTATCGATCAGTATAGGTCAGTAAATGCTATGACAACCAGCAACCCCAAACAATAAAGGTTTGGTTTTTGCTCACATTATATGTCCGTGATGGATTGGCTGGGGGCTCTGCTGCTCGATAGAGCAGCAGCCCGGAAGTGACACGTACTCCCCCCATTCACACACCCTGGCTGGGACTCATCATGGGACCCCACACAGGTGGCCCAGGAAGTGGGTTCCAGCGTGTGCACAGAAGGTGAGGAGCCAGAGGTGGGCCACACAGATGACTGCCAGATTCTATGAAGCTGGCATCATTAACTTCATTTTCATTTCAAAGTGAGACTTAAGAAGTTTGCTCAAGGCCAGATAGCAAATATGGAGCTGGACTTGAGCTCTTTTTCTGTTTTTCTCCTGGCTCAAGGCCATCCTTTTTTTTTTTTTCTTAATGGAATGAGGCTGGAGGGTGCATGGCATTAAACATAGTGGTTAAAAGCCTGGGATCTGGATTGCCTCCAGACCTTCAGCTCTGCCACTTACCAGATGTGTGAGCTGGGCAAGTGACAGAACCACTTTGTGGCCATCAAAGAGACAGCCAAAGGCTGGGAAGGGCAATGGAAGGAGATGTTTTCTGGAATGAAGTGTTTGGGGCCAGGTAGGGCTTACCTGAGTGGGATTGATATTGGGTGAGGATGAAGGAGGTTGGTGTCAAAGGTTCCCAGGATTTGGGGTGGCCCCTGACACACCCAGGAGAGATGAGTGCCTGTTCCCCATAAGTTGCTTCTTTTCTCCTTGCCCCAGTGGGAATGTTTGGGCTGCAAGGAACAGAGAAGCCAACTCAGGTTGATTTAACCACATGCATTAGCTCAGAGAAGGGGATGTCCAGGGCCTTGTAGGTCTGGGATCAGTCCAGCAGCTTGGTAACATAGTTAAGGAACCAGGATCTTTTGGTTCCTCCGCTCTGCCTTGCAGACTTGACCTTATCCAGCAGTTATGGAAGGAGCCACTGATGGCAACGGAGATTACATGCCAGGCAGGGAGAGCAAGCTGGCTTCCTGGGGCTCTCTCTTCCAGTAGAGAAAGTTCCCTTTGCCACTGCCCCAGCAAGTCTCTCTCCAAGTCTCACTGGCTCCAACCAGCTTCAGTCTATGAGAGGTCAGTGTTCTTGGTGGAAACGCTGGCCAATTTAAGCAGAAAGGGGAATGTAATAAAGGATGTTAGGTAACCCACAGAATCATTGGGAGGGCTGGAGGAAAGAAATTGAGGCTAAGCTTCTAGGAAAAATGCCCCAAACCACACTGCAGGCCCGGCCTGATCAGCTAACCATCACCCTGCCTGAGTTTGCCGTCACTACAACCATCACTGCCGTCAGCACCCGTGCGGCTTCTCCACTGGGAGCTTGGCCCTGCAACCGCCATCCCCAAAGCTGGTTGCTTTGGCCACCGGTCACATCAACAGAACCGAGGCCCATGACCAGATTGAGCCTCACGTGGTACATCTGGCTGGCAGAGCTTATGTCATATCCCTTGTCCTAGTTGCAAGGGAGGCAGGAGATGTGCAGCCTGATTTCTGCTCTAGGGTGGTGGGATGTAAAATGTGAGATCTCCTCAAATACAGATCAGCTGGAGATACAACAGCTGTGTCACGACAGCCTGCCCATCCTTGACACAGCACTGGTGGGGCAGAGGCAGTAGGAGTCCATAATGAGCTTGGATTGACCAATGGGGAAGGATGGTATGTGGAGACCAATGGTGTTGCCTGGGACTCTCATCTGTCTCCAGATGGGTTCTCTCCTCTCTACTGTCCCCGTGTGATCAGGGTGTGTACCTGCCTGAGATGCCTCATAAGGCCCCAGTCCACCTGGCTCTCCCAGTTACCTACTCTCACCTATTCTTTACGGACCCATCCTTATCTCCGCAATGCTCTCCCCTCTCCTCCTTGCCTAGTTCACGCTAATGCATCCTCCAGAACTCAAGTTCTGGCAAATTCTTTCCTACCCTTCCATCCAGCCTCTTTTATTTTTCCTGGTCATTTGCTCTTATTTTTCATTCTGTATATCACATGACATTTCAACATCTATTGGTTCCATTATTTAATTAACACCTCTCTTCCCTCTAGGCCATCAATACGATGACAGCATAGACTGTGTCTTGCTCACAGCTACTAACACAGTGATTGGCACTTAAGTGCTTAAGTTTTTATTGAATGAATGAGGGTTAAACAAATCCCATTATGGGCATTTATAAAGTTCCTCTTGGATCAAAGACGTTTTAATAGTGCTTTTTGGAAACCACAGGTTCAACCCTTAGAGGTATACACATTAGAATCACCCTGATTTTTTTTTCTCCATCTATAATGCCCTCCATGGATCTTATTACATCCACCCCTGCCCTGTGAGAATCACTTCCACAGTGAGCCATTGCCATTGATGGGAACATGTGACACGCCTTGTATCAGGGTAGGAACCTAACCTGGGGTACCATGGCCTGAGGGTAGTGGCAGCTTCAGTTTCTATAAAAACTTTCCTCAAGATGTCACAGTGATTATATTAACCCCCAACCTCACGAAAATTCTCTTAACAAGTTTCTTTTTGTTTTTGCCAACAACTTAAAAATATTTGGGTGGCTTTTACTATGTAAGGGGAACCTTTTGTAAAACAGGCTGCCAGTCTCCCAGGAAACTGGGAAGAGAGAGCACATCAGAGCTTCAGGAGAGCCTGGTTTCTTTCCACCATCAGGAGGAAAGGCGGGGGTAATTCTGTCCACTAAAGAGCAGTGGATTGTTTCCAGTGTGCTAGAAACTAATTTTATTTCCATATCTGAGTATATAAGGTCACACCCTCCAAATTGATTTGGAGTTTATATCGGGAGATGGGGAGAGAATAAAATAACTCAGACATGTAATGATAGCTATAATTTACTGAGTGCTTAATCTGTGCAAGGTACTTTTCTACATGCTTCACATACATTAACTGGGTCCTCTTCCCAGCAACCTATTTATATCTTTATTTTAGATCAGCAGTCCTCAACCTTTTTGGCACCAGAGACCGGTTTCATGGAAGACAATTTTTCCACGGACGGGGTGCAGGGGGAGGGGCGACGGTTCGTCGGTAACGCGAGCGATGGGGAGTGATGGGGAACCGCAGATGAAGCTTCACTCGCTCACCTCCTGCTGTGCGGCCCGGTTCCTAACAGGCCGCGAATGCAGCCTGGGGGTTGGGGACCCCTGTTTTAGATGAGAATATCAAGGCACAGTCCACCCAGATATGTATGGTATGTTAGATTGGAGTCCTGAACTCAGGGGATTTCTAGCTTTACAGCTTTATGAAGGCTTTTGGGGCAGGGAGAAACTTGTTGGTCCCTGAGGCCAAAGTTTGCAGGTCTCGGCACATCCTGACCTGGTGGAACTCCAGCCTTCCCATTTACCACCTGTGTGTATCTTTGGGCCGGGCAACTTCTCTCCCCTCTTAGGCCCTTGGTTTCCTCACCCGCAAAATGGGGACAACGATACCTCCCTCCCGATGGGATTATTGGGAGGACTAAATTAGCTAATGAATGGACAGCACCTGGAGCAGTGCTTGGTATCCTGTAGCTGCCCATCAGATGTGGTTTCCCTTCCTCTCTCAGTTCCTCCATCAGGTGGGTTGGGTGCTGTTCACACCTGGAGGGCACCTATTACCTCTGGCCTGCAGGAAGTGGCATTATTTCTGGAGGGAGTGAGCAGCCTTGCAGGGTGGGCAGGCCAGAGTTTGCTGAGATGGATGTGACTGTCAGGTGGCCTGGGCAAGCCCCTGCAGACCCTGATGCAAGGTTAAGGAATAGCTAGAACCTCCAAGGCTTTTGATTTTACAGCAGCTTGTTGGCCCAGACCTGCTAGCTCATGGGACTTTAGTGCAAGGCAGTACTGGGTTCTGGATTCAGACCCAGGTTCAAACCCTGTCTTACCGTGGAGCCTTAGGCCAATTTCTTCATCTCTCTGAGTCTCCATTTTCCTATGACTTGACTCGGAAGAATATTGGTAGTGACCTTGAAACGCCCTCAATAAATGTTAGCCCCTCTTTTTTAGAAACAATTATATGTATAAGGTTAAGATTTTGCCCCTAGGAAGAAGTCACACCTTTCTCTGCACCCCCTGACATCCATGTACATTCTGGTTCTGGGTCCTGTGTCCCATTCTACTGTGCTCTCTACCATCAAAACGCCACCAGTATAAAGAGGCGACCATCGAATATAAATAGTTTTCAGGGCCCTGTACAGGGTCTGACACAGGGAGGTTTAGGAAGTTCGTGTAATGGGGGAGAAGCATTTTCCTGACAGCAGCTCCATAAAACCAGAGGGACTGTAGCAACTGCCCTCCTAGGTTCACCTTGGTGAACCTTGGGAGGGAAGTAAAGAAGGGCTGAGATTTGGTGCCCTCAGCGGAAGGAACAGGGACAGGATCTGGGGATTGTCATGGAGGCGGGAAAACTGGGCTTTGGCTTGAGCGTCAGACAACCCCGCATGCCCACTCCTAGCTGTGTGACCTAGAGGTAGCAGTTGTTAACCTGGCCAAGCCTCCATTTTATCCTCTCTGAAACGGATAGGATGGTAATACCCACTTCTTGGGGGCTCTTGTGAGGACCCAGGAGGAGTTGTAAAAGTACTCGGCACCCAGGAAGCATTCCAAGACTGGCTGCTGGGATTATTGTTGTCACAGTGGTCACAGCCTTTGCAAAGGCTCCAAGGTCCGGGGCCCCGAGCGCGCGCATGCGCACGCGCACGCGGTCATCCAGGTGAGAGGGAGGCTGCCGTCCCGCACCTGGCTTTTAACCTTTCACCTTCACGGAGCGGAGGTGGGCGGAATGGATGCAGAGACCGGGACGCGGGGTTGCGAGCCCGGCTAGACCTAACCCCGAGGCGAAGGGGCGGCTCTTCGGGAGCGCGCCTAGCCTGCTACAGGCCGGGGTCCGCGCGCGCCGCGGAGAGGGCGGGGAAGCGCGGAGGGGAGCGAAGTCTCGCGAGATCGTGCGGCGGCTGTAGCGGCAGCGGCGGCGGCGGCGGCGGCCCAAGAGGTGAGCTGCGGTCGGCGGCAGCGGCGGCGTCTGCCGTTGGGGCTGAGGAGCGGGTGAGAGCGGCAGAGACCGAGGGCCG
>NW_020173198.1:11853462-11883834 GCF_003031525.2 Neophocaena asiaeorientalis asiaeorientalis | reverse complement strand
CAGTCTCCTCGCAGCCAGTCCCCGCACGCGGGTGCAACCGCGAGGCGCACCTCAGTTTCCCCCGGCGGCGGGTTGGCGCCGTGGACGCGGCGCTGCTGCCCGCGGCAACACCATTTATTGAGCCTTAACCGTCTGCCCGCGCTTACGCGGTTCCACTGCTGGGCTGCACGGAGAGGTGAAGCGCCCTGCCCAGGGTCTCCGTGCTGGGACACGGTAGAGTAGGGGTTTAAGCCCTGGCACAGCGAGTCCAGCGCCCCGCCCCGTACTTGCCTCCCATCCTTCTCCCCACCCCCACTCGCTGGGTTTTAGGGCTCGAGTTCTACTCCTCCGGTCCCGATTGGGCTGCAGAGGGTGTGTCTGGGGACCCCCTCCCCCTGCTTGAATGCAGCATGGCATATGAGTTTATTGGGTGAGAGTCCTTGGCTTTTGTCGATTTCCCAAAAGGGTCCCTGCTCCCGAAATGGTCAATAACTTTTGTTTGGCCCTGTGTGAGGGCAGAAGTGGGCTTAAAAGCAGCGGTGTGTGTCGGGGGTGGGGCGTCAGATCGAATGGAAGTGGAATATTGCAGCCCAGGGCTTGCTTTAAGCAAAGGAAACTTTTCAAGTTTGTTTTTGGTTAAGCACGTGATTCCACTCTTCGGAGCAGTGGTGCTCAACTTTGTCAGACCAAGGCTCCTCCCACTTGCAGCAGAAGTTTGTAAAGCCCCCATTACAGCTCTGAAATGAACTTCGTCGGTAATGTAACCTACCTACATACATAATTGAAAATCAGTGTGATGCTCCGATTTAAATGTAAGGGAGAAGTAAAAGGAGAACAATATATGACGTGCATTGCCATATCACATCTAGCACATACTGCTGTGCTGTACCTGCTTCTAGTGAATAAGCTTGGCCTGAAGAGAGGTAAAAATATCAGAAGCTATTTCATACAAGAAAAGGAAAGATCAGAGAGATAGATAGACACAGAGGTAGGGGACGCCTAAGTGTTGGGATAAACTTTTTATGATAATGAAGAGAGAAACAAGTCCGGGTTGAATTAGGAATAACATGCCAAGGTAAAGTACAGACTATCTCAGTCAACATGTAAATAATATTAATATAACCCCTCCGTGAACGCCACGTTTTCAAACGACATTGTAGGGCAGCTTTTGTGCCACAAGCTTGGAGGTACTGGCTGCTTCGAGGCACCATGCTGGATTCCTACCGCTTATCACTGATAATAATGAATAAAATATTAGCTAGATTGAAAGGTTTTGTTTGTTTGTTTGTTTTGCTTTGTGTTTGATTCGGTGCCAGTATGTTACTTAGTAGTGTAGGTATGATCAGTATTGTGATGCAATTATATGTTGAGATAATGCATGGTGTGAGGAAATGGTCGCTAATTTTCAGGCACGAGTTATTATTCAATCTCAACTTCCCTCACGTTAGCTACCTTCCCCTGAATTACTGGGGTTTTTCCATAGTTTCTTGTGAAAACTGTTTAGTATTGTGTTCTAAAGTAACGCCAGTTACCGTGATAAATCTGGCTGGTCATTGAAACGATTCTCAGGACCAGGATAAATGTTCATTATGTAGCTCTGTCCCATGCATTGTGAGAAGTTCAAGCATCCTGGCTTCCAGACACTAAATGCCAGTGGTGTGCCCTAGTCACTTGATAACTAAACATGTCTCTTAGAGGACCGTACTAGCTCCTTTGAGATCCACTCTAAAAAACAGTCGTCGTTGTCTAGTCAGTTATAACAGGGAGGGGGGCAGAATTTAACTGACAAACAATTTTTATTGGGAACATTTTTTCCCTGTTCTTTCCTTCTACTTAACTAATATCCATGTTAGAGAATTTGGTCAATGCATATTGTACAAGGGTGAAAACTAAAATGACCTATAATCATATTGTCCTCAGTCCTCCTAATATGATTCATTAGAAATTCTTTTCATTTGAAACTGTTAGTCTTGCTGCTATGGGGAAAATGCAAATTGAGTTGAGAAAGTTCATCTCCGACTATTATATAGCTACAGTGTAACATGATGAATTTCTTCAACTTTTGTTAAATCTACAAAGGAAGTTTATTTTTCCTTTTCCTTGGATAGATAAATTGCTTCTTTGCTATAAGATGTTCGTTTATTGTTCATTGCTTGTTACTTTTGAAAGGTGCTATGGAAACAAGCATGTAAGTAAAGGCTTTTGTCAGAAAAGAAGGATGTATTTTGTACCTGCTTTTTGTATTTGGAGAGAGTGTGACTATTGAACTTGAAACCTTTTATCCGGGCATCTTGGTAGTTTCTGGTGGGATTAATCGGGTGAGAGGGAAGAAGGGAGTTGGGGGGCTCCTTCCTTTCAGAACATGAAGTTTCTCCCACTGCCTCCTCTCCAGTGGTCTCCCAGGTGCCAGACCTAAAGGTTTTTCTTACAGTGATCCTCTGATTATTTTTACTTCCCCTTGACCCATCACAAGTGCGCTCTCACAAACTGCACTTATTAAGAAATGTGTTTGCCCTGTTTTGTTTTGTTTTTGTTTTGTTTCAATAAATGACATGGCACCTCCTAGCAGGAAGGAAGCAGGGTTTCAACCCTGAAGTGTTAGTGCAGTTGGCCTTTAATTGGGGTGGGGGTCTTTTCAGGGGGACATTATTTACTCACTCATTAAACACCTATTATGGGGGGAAAATAAATAAATAGCCTAGAGATAGCTACATTGAATACTTTTGGATTGGAAAATTATCCAAATTGAGTGATTAATTTGTATTACTTTGTGCAAGCAGTATCATGTTCCAGGGTAAAAAGAGGTCACTCTTTTTTAATCACTACCTTTTAAAAAAATACTCATATGTACAAAAATGAACCAAATAATATTGCATGGAAGTTGAAACCGTTCCAGTGTTTAGGCGTGGGACAAATTGTCGTATGGACGAAAATCCATGCCTCTGTGGATGAAAATGCATAATTTATTACATGCATATCTCTGAGATTTATAATTAAGCTATTTCCTTGATATATTTTTTAAGATGCATATCTGAGATGGACTATATCTTAAAATTGACAAGTGATGGTTTAATTGGCAACTTTTGTTCTTTCTTAGTGGTACATAAAATGATAGTGTCTGGAAATGATGGCGTCTTATTGATAGATGCCGTAAGATAGGGATATGTAGAAATTTCAGCACATTGATTAATGTTTAACACCAAAAACTTTATACAAAGGATGACTTGCAAAATGAAGATACGTAACAGTTCCAGGTCCTTCCATCTCAACTAGAATTCTTTACTTGGAAGATGCCTTTAAAGATTTTCCCCCCATGTAAAACAAATGGAGAGTCAGTGTTTGTAAATATAAGAACCATTTTCAAAATGTTTAGAAGGAAACAAACTGGTGATTTTTCATGGAGAGCAGATGGTATGGTTAATGTGTTTGAAATAAAGTTAATCAGACAGTATAACCAGGCAGATGTATGAATATGCCTTCTTGGGTTTTTTTTCCCCATTCTGGAAGGTTTGTGGGTCCACTTATAAATGAAAGTCGTCTCAAACGAGACATCCTTAAATTGAATTTCAACAATTCACTGTTATTTTAATAAGACATATGCTTGAAAATGTATTTAGTCCGAGTTAAAGACAGAATTTATATGGGAGGCTACATGATGTCTCCCACCCTGGAAACCTGTGTATGGACTCTGCTACTGAGGGCAAATTTCATAGGAAACTCAGCCACGTGAAGACTACATACCTTCTTCCCCAGGTGGATTTGAGCTTTTCTTCGCAAGTGCACTCCCCAAACCAGCAGCACATCAGCAGCTTCCTGGAGCTGGTTTGAAATGCTGACTCAGGGGCTCACCCCAGACTTACTGAACCAGAATCTGCTTTTTAACAATATCCTCCTCCAAGTGATGCATGAGGATGTGTAAGAAGCATTGGATCAGATCACTGGCTCTCAAACTTGAGTGTGTATTACCAGAATTACTCCCTACCACTCCCAGAGTTTCTGGTTCAGTAGGTCTGGGCTGGGGCTTGAGAATTTGCATTTTTAACAGGTTCTCAGGTAATGCTGATGCTGCTGGTCCAGGGACCATACTTTGAGAAGCATTAGGCTAAAGCATCCTCGTTGCGCTTTCCTATTCTCTCTTCTGATTCCTTGCCCCCCAAATAGCGGTTTTATAGATTATTATAATCTTGTGCTTTAGCTTGATTAAAGAAAAAAAATCAGATTGTCTTGTATGATTTTTAGTGATGGCCACACTAATCTTGCTTGTTAATATCTAATTTCAGAGAAAAATTCTTTCATTTTTATTTACTATTACTTTTTAAAATGAAGTATAGTTGATTTACAATGTGTTAGTTTCAGGTGTACAGCAAAGTGATTCAGTTATACATACACACATATATACATATGTACACATATATATATATATATATATTCTTTTTCGGATTCTTTTCCATTATAGGTTACACAAGGTATTGAATATGGTTCCCTGTGCTATACAGTAGGTCCTTGTTGTTTATCTTTTTTATATATAGTAGTGTGTATCTGTTAATCCCAAACTCCTAATTTAGGAAAAAATTCTATTTTAATGCATGTTGGATTTTGACTCTAGGTGATAAGTAGTTCTCTTTCTCTTCGTCCTGTGAGTTATACTTTTAACACTTTAAAATTCTTTTTGTATATATAAAATGTTCATGTGGTTCAAAAACTAAAATGGAGTATTCTGAGGAGTCTAATTTCCAACTCTGTCTTGGTCTAATATGCTCCCTTTGGCCACGGATAATTTTTTCTATTTGTTTCCTATAGATGTCTACTGTTTCTTTGTGTAGATACAAGCAGATCCCAGTATACTCTATATATCCCCTCCTTTTTATATAAAATGTAAATTATTCTGACCCTGTTTTTTTTTTCAGTTATTATACCTTTAGTATCTTTCTACATTAGTATATAGAAAACATTTATTTAACAGATGCAGAATATACCATTGTGTGGCCTGTGCCAGAGTTTATTAAGTAGCCCCAATAAATGATGAAGTATCCCAATAAATGATGGATACTTGAGTGTTTTCCAGTCTCTTCCAGTCACAGCCTGTGGTGAATAAACTTGTGTACATATCATTTCGTATATGTGAAGTGTATCTGTGGGATATCTTTCCAGAAGTGGGATTACTGGGTCAGTGAGCAATGCATTTATAATTTTGATAAATGCTGCCCTCTTTCAGGGTTGTACAATTTTGAACTCCTGCAAGTAATGCACTAGAGTACCTGTCTCCATAGCCTCTCCCAATAGAGTGTTTACCAACCTTTGGATTTGTATCAGTCTGAAAGGTGAAAAGTTACTCGTGGTATTAATGTGCATTACTTTGATTGTGAGTGAGGCTGAGCATCTTTTCACGTGCTTAAAGGCTGTTTCTGTTTCTTTTTCTATGAACCATCTGTTCATGCCCTTTCTGCGTTTTTCTTTTGGATCACATTTTTCTTATCAATTTCTAGGAATTTATAAATTAGAGAGATTAGCCCTTTGTGATGTGAGTTGCAATTTCCTCAAGATTGTCATTTTAAAAAAAATTGCTGTCAAGTATTTTGGTATAGAGAAGGCTTTTAAGTTTTTTCTTTAAATTTTAAGTAGTTAATATTTTATGGTGTCTGGATTTTGAGTCACGGAAAGGCCTCCAAGAATTTGGATTTGGCCCATTTTTTTTCTTTCAGTGTTTTTTTCTTTTATGGTTTCATTTTTACACTTAAACCTTTGATCCATTTAAAATTTATTCTGGTGTTCAGGAGTGATATATAGATTCAACTTTTTCCATATGGCTACCAGTTATCTTTACCCATTTGTTTCAGAATACAATACACCTTCATTATATTCTGAATTTTCAGATGTATTGGGGTGCATCTCTGGACTTTCTGTTCTATTCCATTAAGTCTTTGTATTCCTGCACAAGTACACATTATTGGTTTTATAAAATGTCTTAATGCCTTGTAAAACTAGTTTCGCCTGTTGCCCTTTGTTTTCCTGGCAATTCTTGCTTGTTTATTTTTCCATGTGAACTTTAGAATCATTTGTCAGTTCCAGAAGAAAAAGAACTTAGGCAAATTGAGATCGTGTTAAATTTGTAAACTAACATAGGGAGAATTGATATCTTTCGGATATTGAATTTTCCTATCCAGGAACATTGTGTATTTTTTCATTTGTTTGGTTTTACTCCCGAATCCTTCTGGAGCATTTTCAAGTTTTTCTCGTATAGGTTTTGCCCATTTCTTATTAAATTTATTGTGTGTGTGTGTGTATATATATATATATATATATATACACACACACACACACATATACATGTATGTATATATATATATTTTTGTGAGATCTTCTTTTCCTTTATCTTTTCTAAGTGGTTTTTTTTTTTAAGGTTTGTTTTTTAAATTAATTTTTTTTGGAGCTGCATTGGGTCTTCGTTGCTGTGCGCGGGCTTTCTCTAGTTGCATTGAGCGAGAGCTACTCTTTGTTGCAGTGTGCTGGCTTCTCATTGCAGTGGCTTCTCTTATTGTGGAGCACAGGCTCTAGGCATGCGGGCTTCAGTAGTTGTGGCATGTGGGCTCAGTAGTTGTGGCTCGTGGGCTCTAGAGCTCAAGCTCAGTAGTTGTGGCACCCGGGATTAGTTGCTCCGTGGCATGTGGGGTCTTCCCGGACCAGGGCTCGAACCCGTGTCCCCTGCACTGGCAGGCGGATTCTTAACCACTGCGCCACCAGGGAAGTCCCTGTAAGTGGTTTTGATTGTTTGTATGAAGGCTGTTTATTTCTGTGTAAGTACAGAAGTTTATATACCCTGAAGTTCTAAGTAGTTTTTAACAGATGTTAAATTCTGCAGAATCCTTTATACATTTTTGCCTAAAAGAAAAGAAAGCCTTGGGAGTCAGGCTTACAGTTAAATTCTGTGGCTGCATTTATGAGCTCTGTGGACATCTGGGGATCTATTTGACTACTCTGAGTCTCAGTTTTCTAATCAGTAAAAGGAACATTTCTGGCTTGGTAAGAATGTTGGGAGAATTAAAAAGAGCTTGGGACTCATCACTTAGTGCCACTTCCACCACCATCACTGCCAGCGGCAACATAGATTGAGGTTGCTGTGCTGTTTTTCTTCCTCTTTCCCCTCTCACCTTTAAAAGACAAAGAAAAGAAGAAAAATGATAAAATGATGCTAGACTTGAAGTTAAAAGCAAGTTGTGATTCACTCGGAGCAGGATAATCAATATACTAAGAGAACAAACTCAGCCCCGTATTTGAGGCCCCTCCTGCCTGCCTTTCTAGCCTTGCTGCTGCTTGCCCTCTCCGATGCACCCTGACCGGAGGTTGCTTAGCTTTCCCCAAAGGCCCCGTGTTTCCTATAATGCCATCCCTTCCACCCAGAATGTTCTGCTACCTAATTCTACCAGTTTAGATATGTGCTGCCCTGCACCCAGTAAAAAACACGATCTGTCTCCATGTGTAGCTTGTCGGTCCTATAGCTTGGCCTTGATGGACTGGAAACTGTGAGGAGAGAAACTATGTCCCTCATGTCCACCAAAGAATACAGAATACCTGGCAAAGAACAGACACTCAGATATTTTAAAATAAGTAAATGAATAATTGACTTTGATCTTTCTTTTGCCTCGTATTATGTGTCTGGGTAATTTATCTGTCACCCAGTACATTGTAAACCCCTTGAAGATAAGGCTTATGCCGCTTCTCAATAATAATAGTAACAGTAATAATAATGGTGGTGGTGGAGGTGGTGAGAGGCAAATGGATTTATTTTATATAAGAACATGTAATAATAAAAGCGAAAATTGATGTTCATTGAACATTTATTATGTTACAGGAACTGTTTTGAAGTCCCCAATGTGGATTATCTCACATAACCCTCAGCAGTCCTGTGAGTTGGATCCTGTTATTATGCACGTGGGGAAACCGAGGCACATGGGTTTATGGACTTGCTCAACATCAGACAAGCTAGGAAGTGGTAGAGCTGAGACTCAGATGCAGGTGTTCCAAGTCTAGCAACCCAGCTTTTCACCTGTTGCAAGGTTGGATACAGTCATGTGTAGGTCCTCCAACCATTTAAGAAAAGTTATTTAATTCCACTTACACCTGCTCATTTTCCTTCCCAGCCATGCCATTTTAGTAACTTGTATTTTATTCTTTCCGATTCCTCTCAGACTTCATGTGCTCCAGGAGGCTTTCTCTGACCACCCTGCCTGGCATGAGTAGATGTTCAATTAAAAGTAATTTTAACTTTTTTCCCCCCTAGGTTCACAGTAAAGGTGCTAAGAAAGAGAATGTAAGACAGGAAAATAATTAAATATTTTTACTGAGGTAAGTTTTTTATGATTTAATTTTTTTAAAGGAAATGTCTCTTATTTTTTAAAAATTCCTCTCCATAGCCTGCTTTCTTAAGATGTAAGAGGGAGATTGTTTTAGGAGTGTTTAAGTTCATAGAACCTGAGGTTCTTAAGGTAGATGCCAGGAATGTGGGCTGTTTGAATAAGGTCATTTGGCTTCCTTACTTCTTTGACATGAATCTTTAAATTTCCATCATCTCATTGTTTTAAAGCATGGTGCTGAGAAGGAGGTCCCACAGGTGGAAATCCATAAGCTGTTTGGTGATTACATATACTTGCAACATTCAGTGAAAACTTTGATTTTAAAGTAGGGAGTTGAAGGGATTTGAAGCCACTTGGTGAGATTGCAACACTTTATTTTCTTAAGTGAAAATGTGTTGTTTATTTTCTTATTATAATAGTAAGAAAAAACCTCCCTCAATGACACCTAATTCCTGCCACCCAGAAATGGCTGCCATTAATATTAATATTTTGGTGAAAATCCTTTTAGAAATTTATCTATGAATATAGAAGTATTTATATACAAATCTTTAAATAAATTGGTGTACACTGTATATGGTGGTCATTTTTAAATGCAACAATATTTTTATATATCTCTACACATGAATTGTTAAGAGACATGCATAATCATATATGATCATTTTACTGACCATGTAATATTCCATTGTTTTAGAGGCACCATACTTTATTGAATCATTCCTTTGATGACCATTTAGACTGTTTCTAGTGGATAATAGTGTGTTGATTAACCCTGTACTTAAATCATTGTATACATGTTCATTTATCTTCTTAGAAGTATAACTACCCACACTGAGTTTTGTTCATCTTTTTAATCCTTGCCAGTCCAATAGGAGAAAAAAATGGTATCTTTTTTTTCTTTTTAATTTTATTCCTTTATTTATTTTTGGCTGCATTGGGTCTTCGTTGCTGCGCACGGGCTTTCTCTAGTTGCGGCGATCAGGGGCTACTCTTTGTTGCGATGCCCGGGCTTCTCATTGTGCTGGCTTTTCTTGTTGCGGAGCATGGGCTCTGTGTGCGCGGGCTTCAGTAGTTGTGGCACGTGGGCTCAGTAGTTGTGGCGCACGGGCTTAGTTGTTCCGCGGCATGGGAGATCTTCCTGGACCAGGGATCGAACCCATGTACCCTGCATTGGCAGGTGGATTCTTAACCACTGCACCACCAGGGAAACCCCAGTATCTTTTTTGAGATAGCAGGGTTTTTGACTGGAGTAAACCTTATATGTTTTAAAGACCTCTTTGATTTGATAGTCTTACATAAAGAATTTCCTCATCGAGCACATACCTGTGATTCTTATGTGTAAGTGAGACACTCTCTTGGACTTTAAATATGATGAAAATGTTAAAATATGTTGAGTTCTTTGTTTCTAGGTCTGTTGCCCTGATTAACTCATTATAAATAATTTGAAATTATTGGCAACTAACTAATTGTCTTGGATACTGAAAGTTTTCCTTTATAGAGAGTAATACCTTTGTTTTTTATTCACTTACAGTGGACCTTAAAGAAGCTTTAAAAACTAACTTCTTAACATCTTTCAAACATGAATACCAATTGTAGAATAGCATACAGAATGTGATTTACAAATTTAGGTGATAACAGAGTATTACTGAGTTATGTGAATATGTATTTACATGTAAACCTATGAATATTGATGTTGAGTCTCATCTGTCCAAAGGATTTTGCCAGTTTCTGATATGAATGTGAGATCTAATTTTATGTTTGTTTTAGATTTTATTTCAATCAAATAAGGGTTACCTAAGGAAGGTCTCACATGGAACAGATACCAACTTTGTTATTGACCTACTGTTCGTTCTTTGACTTAACAAAAAGCCAGTTAAAATTCATCTCTTTTTCCTTGACATAAAATGCATCTTATAGAATGCCTTTCATGTGGGTGCTTTACTTTTCACTCCAAGTTAACATTGTTGAGGCTGGGACCAAGTGTGTTTTATTCACCATCTTACATCCAGCAACTAATGTGATATTTGGCACGTACATGGCAGACACTCAGATCGTTTTTGAAGGAATTAATGATTGGTGAATATCATCATTGTTAAGTTAGAATTAAGATGTAAATGAGAAGTGCCTGAAATTTTAATTAAGAAATTTAATTTCTTGGAGAATAAAACTAGCGTCTGTGATTTTTAAATGCATCTAAATCTAGACATGCATAATTGTAGTGACACTTGCTACCATAACATTTTGTGATGTTTTGTTTGGACTGTTGATTTGGATTCTGTCGGGTTTCTTTGCAGAATCACATATACTGCTGTGTTTTAAATCTGCTTTTTTGTCTGTTTTTTCTTGTTGCTGTTAAGGGCAAAGTAAGTGAAGTAGGTCAGGTACTAGATCTTATTAAAGAACGCTATTTGTGTTTCATATTACAGACATGGGAATATCTTTCAGTTATGTTATTTGAAGACAAGGATGAAGTAAATGTCCCCAAATATATTTTAAATTATAATGGAGAGAAATTGAGTTATATTTTAATTGAGATTCAGCATTTATTAAAAATAAAAGTAGATAAATAGATTGCTAGCCATTAAGAAGAATGTGTAAATCTTTGTTAAGTATCCCGCCTATTAAGCTTTTCTGACGCATAACCAGTTTTTCACAGCCAAAATAAACAGAGAGAATGAAACAATTATCTAATAGATTAAAGCAATGTTGAGGACTCTTGTTTCATACATTTTGTTTCCACTAGAGTATGGGATTCTAAAGAATGCATGTGCTAGTTTTAATCAGTATTTTAGCAGCAGTTATTGCATGTAGAAAAATTTAACTTATTAAATAATCCCCTAGCAATTTTTATTTGTACTTTAATTTTCTTAGCAACTCCTTCCTTAATAAATAGTCTAAAGTTAAATCTAGGTAGACTTGAAAGGAAATTATTGAGTCTTCATTAGTAGGGTCTAAATTAATTAGATTTCCTGGACTTTACCCTCTGATATCATATTGTGGCGAACGGTATGATCCTGTGTTCGTTTTCTAAAATACCCAAAGTTCTGGGTTCTTATATCTCTCTTCTGCAGTAGTATAGGGATTTGCTTATATTGTAGCTTTCATTTCACTGATGAGTTAATTTCTTTAATTGCAGGCTTTAAAACCCCAATTCTAAAAATACTCCTGGACAGTGAGGCATTACTAGTAGTAGTAAAACTGGAGTCTTAATTAAACTTAAGACTTTATCATTTACTTCTCCTTTTAGCTGCATTTGTAAACATTTTTATACTGTATTTAAACAGATTTCAAGACATTCTTACGTATTTAATGGGTTGGATTCTGTGCATTTGCAAGTTTCCTCCTATTTTAGGCATAAAGGTTAAAGTTTAGACTGGCAGTGTAAGTGGTTATTTAATTGGAAAGTTAGAAAGAGGAGAAATTCTGTCTTCATATACAGGGTGTGTGGTGGTAGAATATTTAGGTGAAACTGTTTCATTGTCAGGGTGAGAGTACTGAACTGCAGTAGGAGGGCAAAAAACTTGTTAAGTGCTTATATGCGATATAGATAACAGCTCCCTAGCAAAGGCAGCACTCTGGCCTTACTCCTGTAGTATCTGTAATAAGTTGGTCTCTCACAGAGGTTTTTGTTGTTGTTGTTTGTTTTGGTTTTTTTTGTTGTTGTTTGTTTTGTTTTTTTTAGAGGACTGTATTATTTCTCACTTGTGAGATCAATGTTTTATTTTTTATTTATTTTATTTATATTTTATTTTTGGCTGCGTTGGGTCTTCATTGCTGCGCACGGGCTTTCTTTAGTTGCGGCAAGTGGGGGCTGCTCTTCGTGGTGGTGCACGGGCTTCTCATTGAGGTGGCTTCTCTTGTGGAGCACAGGTTCTAGGCGCATGGGCTTCAGTAGTTATGGCACGTGGGCTCAGTAGTTGTGGCGCATGGGCTTCGTTGCTCTGCAGCATGTGGGATCTTCCCGGACCAGGGCTTGAACCCGTGTCCCCTGCATTGGCAGGTGGATTCTTAACCACTGCGCCACCAGGGAAGCCTCCAGAGAGGTTTTATTAAACTCTGAGTCTTAAGGGGAGAGTTTTGGAAAGAGGGGTAGAGAACAATAGCTTTGGGCCACAAGTTCCATAATGAATGTGGTGCTTAGGGAAACTCTCCAGGAATAGCTATCTCCAGCCTCCGAATGTCCCATTGCCCTTGAGACATTTCCCTCCTTGCTAACCCTAGAAACTTTTCCTGGTGTTGTGGTGTGATGGAACATTGTCTGGAGCTGGGCAGAGGGAGTCTGACTGTCTACCGGTGCAGAGTCTAGATGCTCTCTTTAAGTAGACTTCCAGCATGGGAGTATGGCATATTCTAGCACTGGGATGACAAATATGGGAAGTCCATGCAAGCTTTATACCTTCGTTCCAGTTTGTTCAGAGAGGACACCTAGTTCATGGTGAGGGTTATGTTTGTGTCTGCTAAACCCAGTAAGTTTTGTTTTAAGTAGATTTCAGTCTATTCTAATGTAACAAAGTTTTTCAGTCTGAATGTTCTAGCAGCCATCACTCAAACGTTAATTGCTGTCAGTGGGAAGGGATATCCTCCTACATCTTTTCTGGAGCGCTTGAAACCATCCCACTTCCTTTTTCTTTTACCTTAAGAACTGATTACTGACACTTGGGAATTATAATCAGATTGCATCAATCTTTATAGAAAGGTTACCAATTATTGCACTGGAAAATAGGCATTTGTCTCTCATAGTAAGTGTTTCTCTTGGTGTGTCTCTCTCAGTTCATTGCTTTTAAATACCTCTTAGGTGAATGAATGCTTTGTGTCGTGCCCTGATTTAATACATTTAAAACAGACTTTATTGATGGCTTTCTTACTTTCAGTTATATGGGAGGGGGAATAATTTATTCAATATGGAATTTTCATAGGATATTTCGGTTGCTTAGATGTCCTTGGGGTAGAAAAGAAAGGTTGATGTCAATTACTTACACTGTGATATAAGCTCCAGAATCAGTATTTGCATTGAAGAGTTGAGAGCAGTGAGGATATTTATGGTGGGGATGTACATATAGAGCATTGAACTCTACCTCTTGTGTGTATTCTCTCATTTTGTTCTCTAATGACTCTCTGAGGCTAGATACAGTCACTCCAGTTTTAGAGAATAGAAGGCCTTGGTTATGAGATTTGTCCTTCGGCACTCAGCTAGTATGCTTAAAAGAAAAACAAAGCAATGACTTGAATCCAGATCTCTCTGGCTCTTCTTGTGTTCACCAACAGAGAAAAGGGTCTCACAGTTGTTAGAATGTTTCCATTATTGTAGATTAGTGAAATGTTGGGTGGAATGAAGACACAGCTGCTTTATTACCACCATCACCATCGTTCTTACCCTCCTTTTTATTTCTAATGTTCTTCAACATTAACTGGTAAAGTTTAGGAGCCTGCCAGGGTATCTGGCTCATTGTGTTCAATACAACATAGGCTTGTTTAATTTAGCAGTGCTCTGAGATGAAAGGTTCACGACGACCAAGTACAAACAGACCTTCTGTGGGATGTTACTTTTGTTATAGGAGAGAATGCTTGTTTTTCCTTGCTCTGTGCTAATAAAGAAGCTGGCACATTTTCTCATGAGTTAAAAAGGACTTGGACTTGTTTAAATCTGTGTAATCAAAGGGAAGTGAGTGGTTCTGATAAACATTTTTCTTTGTACAGTCTTTGGTTAATTCCATTTCATACCTGCCAGAGAATTGCAGTATGCTCTTTCGTTCTTTCCTCTTTTTACTTTGGATTTGATATCATGGTTGGTCATTGTAGGGATTTGGTGGTAGGAAAATAAATCATTTCCTCGTTTGAACAGATTGTGTGTTTTTTTGTTTTCTTTTATGACAGGTTATCCTGTAGCAGGCAAAGTGATTCAATCAGACCCCTACACAGAGGTGTCACTATATGATTTTGTGCAGTAATTTTTTTTGGTAACGGTTCTATTGAGATGTAATTCACATACCGTAAAGGTCACCCGTTTAAAGCATAGAATTCGGTGGATTTTAGTATATTCACAGAATTGTGCACGGATCCCCACTGTCTAATTCCAGAACACTTTCATCACCCCATAAAGAAACCCCAGGCCCAGTAGCAGTCACTTTCCATTCTTCCCTCTCTCGTTAGCCCGTGGCAGCCACCATTCTACTTTCTGTGTCTATGGATTTGCTTATTTAGAGTATGTCATATAAATGGAATCGTAAAATATGTGTGACCTTTTGTGTCTGGCTTCTTTCACTTAGCATGTTTTTGAGGTTCATCTGTGTTGTAGCATGTATCAGAACTCATTCTTTTTTGTTGCGGAATAACTCTGTGGCACGGAGATATACATTTTGTTTATTCATCCCTTGATGGCCACTTAGGTGGTTTCCATGTTTCGGCTATTATGAATAATGCTGCTGTGAACATTCATGCACAGGTTTTTTGGGTGGACATCTGCTGTCGTTTCTCATGGATTTATACCTAGGAGTAGGATTGCTGGGTCTCATGGTAATTCTATATTTAACTTTTTGAGGGACTGCCAAACTGTTTTCCAAAGTGGCTGTACTATTTTACGTTCTGATCAGCAGTGTTAGAGGATTCCAGTTTCTTCACATCCTTGCCAACACTTGTTATTTTTTGTTTTGTTTTGTTTTTCATAGTAGCCATTCCAGTGGGTGTAAAGTGGTATCTCGTAGTTTTGATTTGCATTTCCCTAATGGCTAATGACGTTGAACATCTTTTTATGTGCTTCTTGTCCACTTGTTTATCTTTTTTAGAGAAATACCTATTCAAATTCTTTTCCCATTTTTAAAGTTGGGTTGTCTTTTTATTGTTGAGTTATAGGATTTCCTTGTATATTCTAGATGAACCCCCCCCCCGCATATGTCCTTATCAGATATATGAATTGTAAAAATGTCCTCCCATTCTGTGAATTGTCTTTTCACTTTTTTTAAAATGTTCTTTGAAGAAGTTTATAATTTTCATGAAGACCAGCTTATCTATTTCTCTTTGGTTGCTTATGTAGTCTTGTCTCTGTTTGAGATTTTCTGTAAGTTAAAAAAATCACACCTTATTTCTACACATCTCTCATTTTAAAAATTGGTGCAAAATTAAATGGTCAGCTGTTAACTATACCGTGGGTTAGAGGTTTTAAATATCTTTCATGTTTTTCAAATATTCTCAGCTAATTCAAAGTGAGAAGACCAAGTTTCCTAACCTAATACCGAATGTGCTTTTTTCTAAATTAGAAAAATGTCTTTCAGTGTTCTGCCTAGCTCAAACTTCATGCGTCATTCTGTGAACATTTTTAAGTGTTTTGTATGTACTGAGCACTTGATTGGGCTTGGGGATCCAGAGGTGAGTGAGACATGGCCCTATCCTCATGTGAACAAGAGCTCACATGCCAAGCTAGAAGCATCCACAGAGGACAGTGGAGGTCCACAGAAGGCAGGAAGGAGTAGTCTCCTGTATCTGGGTGAGAATGCCTCACTGAAGAGTGGACACTTAAGCAGCTCTATTGAGATATAATTCACATATCATGAAGTTCACCCATTTAAAGTATACCACTCAGTGGATTTTAGTATATTCAAAGTGTTGTGCTCAATTCACAAAGGTGGGTAACAATCAGAACTTTTAGTTAGGGTCATTGATTCTCTCCTTCAGTTTCTTGCTACTGTGTATACAATATATCTGGGACCAGATATCTTATAGTAGCTGTATTTAGCATCCTTAGTGTAATAAAATGTAGGCAAATGTAGGCATAGGTGTGATGACTTTGATGCCTAGAAGTGAGCCTAAAGAAAACCACTTTTCTTTAATTTCTTCAGGTTTTCCACATTTTCAGAAAGGAATATATCCTGCTTACCAATCAGTTCAGCATTGAGGTGTGTGTGTGTGTGTGTGTGTGTGTGTCTGTCTGTCTGTCTAAGCCATAGCCCAAGTATTTCCATATAGTCAGAGCATGAAATGTTGCTTGCCTGGAGAGGAAGATTGATTGTAGAGAGCTGAGTGTCCTCTGTTAAGGAAGTTAGATTTTGCCCGTATTGATGCTGGAGCCACTCTCCAGCAGCGGGAGAGTGATGCGGTCCCTCTGGCTACTGTATTATGGATGCTAGATGCAAGGGCAGGACTGGGGACAGGAGACCCATTAGGTTGTTGATCTAGTCCAGTGAGAAGTGATGAGGACCTGAACTAAGGTGTTCGTGGCAGAGTTGGATAAGACACAGGCTGGAAGTGTTTAGGAGCTATTAGTCCAGAATCCTGGTTACAAGTAACAGAAACCCTCCCCAAACTATCTTAAGTTCAAAGAGGGATTAATTGGAAGTTTCCTGGAGAAGGTTGTAAACGGTATGAAATGCTGCAGAAACCAGGAAAAGCCAGAGGCCTTGTGGATTGGAACTGGTCTCATCAACACAGAGATTCTTTCTCCCATCTCTGCTCCCTCGGGCGTCTGCATATGGCAGGGGCCATTGTCACACTCTCCAACCAAGAGGAGGAAAGAGCTTCTCTTTCCCAACTTTAGTTTTTAAAATCCCAGGGGCTCTCTTGGCCTTGGGTTTTGTGCCTTCACCAGGCACTGGGATCTTTGGAAGCTGTCTACCACCATCTCATTGGGAGTTTGCAGAAGAAGTGGAAGAAGGTTGTTCTGGGCAGAGCTAACCATGTACATCTACTCTGGAAATACTGAGATTAAGAAGATCTGAGAAGAAAGGGAGGGCCAGGAATGCCTCCCACATTTGTGACTTTGGTAACCTGTGATGGCACATTTCCATCTGAGAATGGAGCAGGCAGACCGGAATGCAGTGGGTAAACCGAGTTCAGTTTTAGACCAACTTAGACTGGAACATAGAACTAATCACAATTTGTATGTTACATATTTTTATGATTATTAGACTGGTTTGGCTTTCTTCACAGTTAGAAGCCCTTTGAAGACAGGGACTGTCTTGTTTTCTTCGCTCAAATATCTTTGTGAATGAATTCAGGAGAACAGGTTCAACAGGCAGCTGGATGGACAGTCTGGATCTCAGGTGAGGACAGGGAATATGGATTTGGAAGTTATCAGTATAGGGCTACATAGTGGACAAGCTTACCTAGTGGCTAAGGGACTGTTATAAAAGCTCAGATATTGTATAGACCTGTAATTTTCATGTCCAGGTAATGAACTTATGCCTTTTCCTTTTTTTTTCCTTTGTCCTGCCGAGTATTTAATGTCAGTAATTATCTACTGACAGTTCTGCTAATTATTTTTTTAAAATTTTGTGATTAGAATTAGATTTGTGATACATAGGGAAATAAAGGTGATAAAGACAGATTCTATTTCCTTTTAAGAATAACTGACTCATAGGATGAAACCTTGGATATGATTTCAGATCACTCCTGTAAACTCTCACAAGAGATGTTTATAAAACACTTGGAACAATACAGATTGTACTAAGAAAATGTGCTTTGATCAACTCTGGAGATACAAAGCAGGGAACTTAATAAATCAAGTCCTATTTGTGAATGGAAAAGACTGGAAGTTCACCTTAAAAGTAAGAACTCAGTTCACGTCAAAACTTAAATTTTGTATTCTGAATAGCAGATGTTAATTTAGTTTCATCTTTTATATAAAAATAAAATGAATTGCAGATTTCAGATCTTGGCATCTTGAAATCTGACTCCTGATTCCTGTCTCTTAATAGCCACTGGAACACTAGTGTAGAAATGGAATTTGACTTTGGTTTTTTACCCTTTAATTTTGAGGTGAGTGTGCTTCCAGCTTTGTCTTTCCTCTATATTCAAGAAAACCAAATCACTGGTAGCTTGGATATGGCATAATTTTTATTATTTAAATATTAGAAAAATAGGGCCTTGTTTATCTAAAGTAGTAATATTATGTTGACACTTGGGAACGATGGTTTTTTGGTTTTTGTACTTTTTTTTTTTCTTTTTAAGGCATAAGTACAATTGTATTACTTTTGTGGGCTAAACACTCTCGTCGTACTGCCTTGCCATATGACAAGATATTCTAGTAAATTGCATATATTTTAAGTGTCTTTGTTTATTGCCTAGATTCCTTTCTTTCCCCCCTGCAGTAGGGGTGAGCCATATTTATTTATTTATTTATTTAAATTTTCACCGAAGAACTTTCACTAAATTTGCCTGACCCCCCCAATGCAGGCAAGTGTCTTTTAGCAAGTTAATCTAAAGGAGCATTTCTAAAAACTCAAATTGAGTAGATTATAGCATCCCAGCTTTTTAAATTACTGTAGGTATATATTTAAAATATAACACAGATAATTTTCTTTTGGTTTATAGATTAATGCTTATTCTTTCAAATGGAGTTTGAACACATATCTAATAGACTAAGACTTTGTGCATTCTGAATTTTACCAAAGCTGCTCAAAGACTGGGAAAGAGAATACATTTCAGATTTTAATGATCAAAATTATGGATTTGACTTCTGCATAAATTTGTGAAATAATATACGGAAAAATCTCTGTGTTGAGACCCCAGGCCCCAGCAAACTGTATCCCTGTTGAAATCAGTTACAGAGCTGAAATTAAAGAATGTTGATTTTTGGAGGTACCCCTTATCAGCTCCTGGGAAAAAAATAGTTAATATTGCCTCAGATAGAGTTTAGCTTATTCTGTATTCTGAAATGATTTTTATTAAGAGGTACTTAGCTTCATTGTTTACTAACTAATTCTTCAGAGGTAGCATCATTCAAACTAGAAAAGTTCACAGCCTAGCTGTCAGAGAAGGAGTCAGTAGCCCTTACAGATGTTAGTGAACAGCGGCCCTGAAGAAAGAGGCCTGAATCCTTTATGCAGCTGGGCTCGGGGTTTGTAGCTGTCAGAGAAGGAGTCAGTAGCCCTTACAGATGTTGGTGAACAGCGGCCCTGAAGAAAGAGGCCTGAATCCTTTATGCAGCTGGGCTCGGGGTTTGTCAGGGTCACTCTTCTACTGCACCACCTAAAACAAGATCGCTTTCACATATGCACTATTTCCATCCATTAATTTTTGGATTTTTTGATGGCTGATAAATACAGTTCAAAAAGGAGCATTAAATAATGGGGGGGGGGAATCCAAATATTTTATTGCTACTCAGATTTAGTCTAATTAGGGAAAAATTTGCCTGGGTTATGGAAAGTATGTACAATTGAAATGCACCTCTGATTAAGTGTGTGGAATTTAGGCTAACGTGTTGCCTAGCAGTTGTAAGGAATCTGGTAAGTGACTCTAAGTCATAAATACGTATTCTGTATGTAAACAGACATTTCTAATGTACTTCAGCAGTGATTTCTGTAGTTTAAGTAGTGATAGATCTTGATTATGCTCTCATTGAATAGTCTTTCTTACTAGACAGAGAATGCAGAAGGTCTTCAACCAGTTCTTGCTCCTGTGTTCGTAACGCTTGAATTTAAGTCAGTTTTATTCTTCATCTCAGAGATAGCAAAATAGTGTGCAGAAATGCTATAAGGGTGGAAGCGCGTGGTTTGTAAACTTCTTTTACAAGTGTGTTGTCCATGAAACTCTCGTACATAGAACAGCTCATCTCCAGAGGGCAGCGGAAGGCTGGACTGGCACCCCAAAGGGGCTCCAGGAGCACCATTTGCAACCGCTGTTCAGGCTGTCGTGAATCAAAGGTCAAGCCTGGGGAGGAATGAAGGATAAAGTACTCATTCGTGTATCCTATTTATAACTTTCTGCTGTATTATTTACTTATATGAAAAACACGGATACGTTTTTAAATCAGAATTGTTTTAAATGTTCAGCACCACTTTACACGTGGTCAGAAGTAGTAATCACACTGCTAGCTACTCTACCCCGTAGCTCTACGGCAGTCTTGTAGTCTTAGAAAAGAGACCTTGCCTGACGACAAGATTATGATAACAAAGCGTGGGAGAGAAATTGTCATATACACCTAGTCCTGTCACGACGTTGTTTCTCTTCCGTGTTAAAACTTACAGTCCGATTAAAGTGAATTAGAGAATAGTAACCACACTGAGAAAAAACAAACACAAAGTGCTCACAGTTCCAACAGTCCACATCCTCAGACAGGTGTGCTCCCGCTTGGGGCCTGGCTTGGGAGACTCACTGCTGAGGAGTTTAAGATTTCATCTGTGCTGTTTGTCAAGGGAAATAGCTCTGTGACCTTGGGCAGGTTCTTCAGGTCATTAACACTCTACCAAGCTGTGAAATGCTCCATCACAGAATTGTTGTGTGGGCTCGTGGAAATTCTGCCTCTGAAGTGGCTAGCACAGTGCCTGGCACGTTATAAATTGTTGGTAGATGTTAGGTGACGGAACAATACTTTCCTCCAAAAGGGAATGTAACAGGGCATTAATGGACAATGGAGGTGTTGTGAAGAAACACAGATTTGGTTCTCAGCTTGAGTGGAACTCCAACTGCAACAGGTGTCATTTCACCATTTTAATTAAAGTAAATATTGGAGGAGAGATGGAAAAGTTCCATAATGGGAAGAACAGCTGTTGAATGTCTCTACTTTTTGGACATATTTCCTACCATTTTACCTAAAACAAAATCATTTTCATTTTTACAAATCTGAAAAACAAAAACCAGAAGTTAAAATGACTGAATACTCTGGTTTGTTTTTCGTCTTTTGTTTTAATGGTTATTGCTTCTCTATGGGAATGAGAATATTCACAAGCTATGCTCGCAGAACCTGTGGTCTGGAATGCCGTGGTTACCGAATATTTAGGAGATTAGCAGTGTTTAATGTGGATATGAATTTGGGTATGATGTGTTTAGAACATGTGACAGGGAATCATTGTGTCAGTCAAAATTCACTAAAAGCTTATCGTTTGGTAAAATTGTTCCTTTGAGAACAGAAAACATGATAGTTCAAAGGTAGCCTGAAAGTTTTAGGAAAGGAATAACAATGTCTTAGGGAATCTGAAGCACAATGCATCAACAGTTTTCTCTAACAAGGGATAATTATTGATTTTTTTGTCCATTGCATGAGTTCATTGGATTCTTTTATTAAAAAATCCTAGAAGAGAAGTACTACTGGAGGGGAAAAAAAACGGTATAGGTTTTCAAATGGATACCCTTGATAAACTGTAAAATTTTCCTATATATTAGTGGCAAGAGACGTGGACTTACTGAGTTTTATTTATGATGAATAAATAAGCTTATATCTTCCATCAGACGTAATTACCATCCTTGGTCCAATAGGCATGGAATTCTCTAAACAATAGAGAATGTGCTGTGGCAGAATGTCATCTCTGATACTAATAGGAAATTTACTTAAAGTTGCCTAGTTGTTATATATAGTTAATTAATTAATTACGGGTCTGTCTACCTGTTTTTCACATCTTTTTATACTTCCAAGCTGGCAGGACCTCTTGAAGATGACAAGCTCCACTCTGGCTGTGTATGGAAGTACTTTTTTTTAGTATTTGTCCTGAATTCACTTAGGTTTCAAGATACACCTTTGTTCTGTAATTTTCAGCTGCCAGCGTACAGTTCTTTAATCATCTTATCACTGGCATTTATTATTTTAACTTTGACCATATTAGAAGAATCATCCTATTTCCATTGATATTCTTTAGTTGTATTATTTAAATGCAATGACTAAAACCTTACAGAACATTCCCAGGCTAGATGCAGAATGGCTTTGTAATTTGGTACTGACTGGGCTGCCTGAAATCTACCATGTACAACAATGCCAGACAGAGTACACGTGCAATAAATGTTTATTTGAATTAATGAATTGCTCTAGGGTGGGTTGTGGTTTTAATATTTTCAGAATTAAGTGACCAAGCATTAAGTACTGGTAATTTAGCTAAACATTCGGGCTTTGTTTGAAGCCAGTAAACAGACTGCTGTGTAATCCAGGGAGACCAGTCTGTTCACTTTTCCATCCAATAGTAATTTACTTTTACAGTTGTGTTTATATACAGTAAAGGTCAAAAGAAAAGGTGTTTGAGGCAGTTATCTCAGTTGCTTCGCTACAGTGAAAGATTTTCAGTGTGCTAATATAAAAAAGGACAGTTTAAAATGGATATTGTAAAATATAAGCAGTTACTTTTCCCCCAGCTTTATTGAGGTATAATTGACCTGCAATAAATGGCATGTGTTTAAAGTGTACAATTTAATCTATTCTGACACAAGTATACACCCTTGAAACCATCACCACAGTAAGGGTAATGAAAATACACATCACCTGCAAAAGTTTCTTTGTACCCCTTGGTAATCCTACCCTCACGCCTCTCTGCCCCCACCTCCATGCAGCCACTGATCTACTTTCTGTTGCTTAGATTAGTTTGCCTGTTCTAGGGTTTTATATAAGTGCATTCATGTACTCTGTACTCTTTTTTGCCTGGCTTCTTTCACTCAGCATAACTATTTTGAGATTCATCCATGTTGTTGAGTGTATCACTAGTTTTTCCCTTTTTATTCCTGAGAAATAATGGGTATTCCACAATTTGTGTATGTATCTATTCACTGTTGATGGCCATTTGGGTGTTTCCAGTACTGACTATTTTAAATAAAACTGATCTGAAAGTTTATATACAAGTCTTTGTATGGACATACGCTTTCTTTTCTCTTAGGCAGATACGTAGGAGTGGGATGGCTGGATCATATGGTACGTGTATGTTTAACTTTTTAAAAACTGCCAAATTATTTTTCAAGTTATTGTGTCCTTTTACATTTCTCACCAGCAGTGCATGAGAGTTCCAGTTGCTCCACATTTCTGTCAGCAGTTGGTATGGTCAGTCTTTTTAATTCTGGCCATTCTAATAAGTGTGTCTTGGTATCATCTCATTGTGCTTTTAATTTGCATTTTCCTAATGACTAATGTGTTGAGCATATTTTCATGTGCTTATTTGCCATTTCTCTGTGAAATATCAGATCTGTTATCCATGTATTTATTGTATCTTTTGTTTTCTTATTATTGAGTCTTGAGAGTTCTTTATATATTCTGGATATAGATTTCTTTATCAGATAAATGATCTGCAAATATTTTCTCCCAAACTGACACTACTTTTTTTTTTTTTTTTTTTTTTGGGGGTACGCGGGCCTCTCACTGTTGTGGCCCCTCCCGTTGCGGAGCACAGGCTCCGGATGCGTAGGCTCAGCGGCCATGGTTCACGGGCCCAGCCGCTCCGCGGCATGTGGGATCTTCCCGGACCGGGGCACGAACCCGTGTCCCCTGCATCGGCAGGCGGACTCTCAACCACTGCGCCACCAGGGAAGCCCCCAACTTGACTTTTAATTCTCTTAACAGTGTCTTTCAAAGAGCAGAAATTCTTAAGTTTGATGTTCAATTTATCAAATTTTCCTTTTAAGGGTTATGCATCATATTTAAGAAATCTTTACTTAATCCTAGATCATAGAGATTATCTCCTGTTTTCTTGTAGAAGTTTCACAGTTTGAGGCTTTACATATAGGCATATGATCCATTCTGACTTGATTTTTGCACATGATACAAGGTGTGATCAGAGTTCATATTTTTTGCATATGGATATCTAGTTGTTCCAGCACCATTTGTTGAAATGACCATTCTCTCTTCACTGAATTGCCTTTGCACCTAAGTCAAAAATCACTTGTGGGTCTATTTTGGAGTCTGTTTTGTTCCATTCATTGTCTGTCTTTATGCTACTATCACACTGTCCTTTTTCTTTTTTTTGCGGTACACGGGCCTCTCACTGTTGTGGCCTCTCCCGCTGCGGAGCACAGGCTCCGGACGCGCAGGCTCAGCGGCCATGGCTCACGGGCCCAGCCGCTCCGCGGCACGTGGGATCTTCCCGGCCCGGGGCATGAACCCGTGTCCCCAGCATCGGCAGGCGGACTCTCCACCACTGCACCGCCAGGGAAGCCCAGTGCACTGTCTTAATCACTACTGTATCCTTGTGTTATACTAAGTCTTAAAATTTGGTAGTGTTAGTCCTCCAACTTTGTTCTTTTTTTTTTTTTCAGAGTTGTTTTGGCTATTCGAGGTCCTTCACATATCTATGTGAAGTTTAGAATCAGCTTATCAATTTATACAAAACAGCCAGCTGAGATTTTGTTTGGGATTATATTGAATCTGTATGTCAATTTGGAGAGAATTGACTTCTTATAACAGTGTTGAGTCTTCCAACCCTTTATTTATGTTTTTAATTTCTCTCAGCAGTGTTTTAAAGTACAGATCCTGCACATTTTTTGCCAGATTTAGCCTGTTTCATATCTTTTGGCCTTATTATCAGTGGTGTTTTTAAAATTTTCAATATAAAATTGTTCATTACAATTCAGAAGTACAATACAATTTATAGAAATACAATTCAGTTTTGTATATAGACCTTATATCCTCCAACTTTGCTAAACTCACTTACTCCAGTAGCTTTTTTGTAGAGTCTGTTGCATTTTCTATGTGAATAATTATGTCATTCCTCATCTTAGAGGGAAATCGTTCAGTCATTCACCATTAAGTGTGATGTTAGCTCTAGATTTTTTTGTGGATTCCCTTTATCAGATTGAGGAAATTCTCCCCTATATTTAGTTTACTAAGAGCTTTTTCAGGAATGGATTTTGCTAGATATGTTTTTGCACTTATTGGGATAATTGTATAGTTTTTGTTTGTTTGTTAATATGATAAATTACATTGAATATATTTCAAATGGTAAACCAGCCTTGCATTCCTGGGATAAACCCCACTTGGTCATGATATATTATCCTTTTTATATACTGTTGGGTTTGATTTGCTAAAATTTTGTTTGAAATTTTTGCATTGTGTTCATGAGGGACATAATAGCTTCTTGTAATGTCTGCCTAACTTCAGTATCTGGTTAATTCTGGCTTCATAGTATAAATTGGGAATTATTTCTTCCTGTTCAGTTTTCTGAAAGAATTGGTAATATTTTTTTCTTTAAATGTTTTTTAGAATTCACTAATAAGGCCATCTGGTTCCAGAGTTTTCTTTGCGGGAGGATTTTTAAACTAAAAATTCAATTTTTAAAATAGATGTAGGGCAAAAAAAAAAATAGGTATAGGGCTATTCAGGTTATCTATTTCTTTTTGACTGGGTTTCAGTATTTTTTCTTCTTCTTTTTTTTTAATTAATTTATTTTTGGCTGCATTGGGTCTTCATTGCCGCACATGGGCTTTCTCTATTGTGGCGAGCGGGGACTACTCTTCGTTGCGGTGCGCTGGCTTCTCATTGCGGTGGCTTCTCTTGTTGCAGAGTATGGGCTTTAGGGCGCGTGGGCTTCAGTAGTTGTGGCTTGTGGGCTCAGTAGTTGCGGCTCGCAGGTTCTAGAGCACAGGCTCAGTAGTTACGGTGCACGAGCTTAGTTGCTCCGCAGCATGTGGGATCTTCCCGGACCAGGGCTCGAATCCGTGTACCCTGCATTGGCAGGTGGATTCTTAACCTCTATGCCACCAGGGAAGTCCCAGTATTTTGTATTTTTCAAAGATTTTGTCTATTTCTTCTAAGTTGTTGAATTTATTGCCATAAAGTTTTTCATTACAGTCCCTTATTATCTTTTTCATATCTGTAGGATGTATAGTGATATCACCTCTGTCATTCCTTATATTGGTATATAATTTGTGTCTTTCTTTTTTCCTGATCAGTCCATTTGGAGGTTTATCAAATTTATTTACCTTCTCAGAGAGCCAGCTTGTGTTTCCTTTGTTTATCTTTTTAAAAATTTGGTTTTCTTCTCTGATCCTCATTATTTCCTTTCTTCTCTTTACTCTGGGTGTGTGTGTGTAATTTTAATTATTTTTCTTTTTGCTAAAATTTTCTAATTTTATACAATATGGTTCTTTAAAGATCTTGATTTAAATTGTTTCCTCCTCAAGGTAAATGAGGATATAGAGGCTCAGAGAAGTTGAGACAACAGTTAAAATTCATAGCCTTATATCCATTTTCTTAGTGTCATAAATGCTGTGATAGAGGCAAGTAAAAGTGCAGTGGGACCACATAAGAAGGGGGTGAGACTGTAAAGATTGCATAACAGGATGTCTTTGGAGAATTGGATGTCTAAGGGATCTTATTTTGTTGAGGTCTAGGATAAATCTATGAGACCAAATCCAGAGTATTAGTTTATTTTACATTGGTTGCAGATCTCCCTCTTGGTTGCTGTATTCTGAAAAATGAGTTAGAATATTCCAGGAGTTAACTCTGCATACACCTAATGTTCCCTTGGGTTTAATCGACAGATCTGCTTTTTATTTCTATTAAGACTGTTTGTGGTGGTCGTGGTAACTCTAGCTGTAACAGTGGTGGCAGGTTTTGCTGACAAGAGTATGTTGAATAGGAGGAAAATCTGGGGGTGGAATGTGGGGGGATTGTTTTAAAGATTTACATCAGTATCTCACTGCAAACTTAGTCTCACTTAGTAATGAATATTTCTCTAACAAACTATTCCTTGTTTAACACATTATAACTTTTTTAAATAGTACTTTTATCGGGCTTCCCTGGTGGTGCAGTGGTTGAGAGTCCGCCTGCCGATGCAGGGGACACGGGTTCGTGCCCCGGTCCGGGAAGGTCCCACATGCCGCGGAGCGGCTGGGCCCGTGAGCCATGGCCGCTAAGCCTGCGCTTCTGGAGCCTGTGCTCCGCAATGGGAGAGGCCACAACAGTAAGAGGCCCACATACCGCAAAAAAAAAAAAAAAAGTACTTTTATCATTAAAAACCCTTAATTCTATAATTATTTTATAAATGGAGTGAAACCAACATGATGTAGTAACATCTCAGGGTCCATATTACAAGGTTGAGTTCCCCTCCAATCTGAATCAAGGTACTATATTTAGGGATCGTGAAAAATATATAACAGATGTTTGCTGGGAGGCACTAGTAGAGTTGGTGGTCAATTGTAGGGAAGAAACAAAAGGGAAAAAAGTAGAGGAGTTATTTTCAAATGGCCATGAGGGCCAAGAATTACGGGTATTATTTTTTCTTAAAAAAAAAAGCAATGTGAACCTCAGCCTTTAAAAAAATATATATATATGGTTGAGAGAGCAAGCTACTCCTTTAACTGTTTGCTTCTCAAAATTATCAAATTTTCCATCCGTTAAGTCTGTAGAGGAGAAAACAGCGATGGGATTAAGCAGCGAGTTGTGATGGTGTCAAGACCAGAACCCAGACTCCTGGGTCCGAAAACCTGAGTTCTAACGCACCCTCCTTCCTTTGCTCTCTGTGTAACCACGAGTTTAGCTTAATGGTACTTTTCTTCTGGTGTGGTTTAAATGAGAAAATGTGTGCGTTATCACTCAGACATTTAATACTACTTTGGGTAGGGGACCCATTTTCCTCTTCTCAAGGACTAGAGGAAATAATTAAGAGTAATATGAAGATAAGAAGCTACTTAGAGTTGTTGTTTCCTAAAGTGATTCCGCCTCATGCACTCTACTTTTATTTATTTTTTATTAATTTTTTTATCGAAGTATAGTTGATTTAAAATATGTTAATTTCTGCTGTACAGCAAAGTGACTCTGTCATACACATAGGTACATTCTTTTTTAATCTTCTTTTCCATCATGGTTTATCCCACGATATTGAGTATAGTTCCCAGTAGGACCTTGTTGTTTATCTATTCTATATATAATAGTTTGCATCTACTAACCTCAGACTCCCAGTCCTTTCCTCCCCCATCCACCCTCCCCCTTGGCACCTACAAGTCTGTTCTCTGTGTCAGTGAGTCTGTTTCTGTTACGTAGATAGGTTCATTTGGGCCATATTTTATTTTATTTTTTTATAAATTTATTTATTTTTGGCTGAGTTGGGTCTTCGTTGCTGCATGCGGGCTTTCTTTCTCCAGTTGCAGAGAGCGGGGGCTACTCTCTGTTGCGGTGCGCACACTTCTCATTGCGGTGGCTTCTCTTGTTGCGGAGCACGGTCTCTAGGAGCGTGGGCTTCAGTAGTTGTGGCTCGTGGGCTCAGTAGTTGTGGCTCGCAGGCTCTAGAGCGCAGGCTTAGTAATTGTGGCGCACGGGCTTAGTTGTTTCATGGCATGTGGAATCTTCCCGGACCAGGGCTCGAACCCGTGCCCTCTGCATTGGCAGGCGGATTCTTAACCACAGCACCACCAGGGAAGTCCTGGGCCATACTTTAGATTCCACATATAAGTGATGTCATATGGTATTTGTCTTTCTCTTTCTGACTTTCTTCACTTAGTATGATAATTCTAGTTGCATCCGTGTTGCTGCAAATGGCATCATTTCGTTTTTTAAATCTACTTTTAGAATTATAATTTTTTTCGAATTGAACAAACGTAACTGAATGTCCATGCATTGATAATTGCTTTAAAACCATCAAAGATTAGCTCTTAGTTTTGTTTGACCTCAAACTTTGTAACGATGTGACCAGCAAACAGTATGTTCTAAAACAAGTGTTGGTGGGAGGGTGCTCGCTTTTCTCTCATGATAAGTACTTTGGAATGTGCCTTTGGAATGTGCATTTTCCTCTAATCGAGGACTTCCCATTGAGTGGTAAGAAGTCTTGGTGTAGAGAGATCATTTGCAAATAATCTCCCTTTGCTGGAATGTCCCTCCTTCCTCACCTTGCTGTCCTTCCCCTATCTTACTTTTTAGTATTTAGCTCCATTCCTTTTTCCTCTGGGATCCCTTTGCTGATCCTCTTGCCCAGTTGTGTTAAAACGCCTCCCTCCCATGCTCCCATCACATCTTGTCTCATCTAATGTTCTTTACCACACCATGTTGTGATTGTTCTGTTTTCTTGTCTGTCTTCCTAACAAACTTTAAAGTCAGGGAATTGATCATGTCCATATCCCAGCACCCAGCAAAAAGCCTGATTAAAGGTGCTCAGGGAAATTGTGTTTGGAAGGAAGCCTTGAGTTTGGTGCATTACATTCAGAGAACGATAAGAATACACTACTTATCTAACAAAAGTATTTCTTCTTCCATATTCAAGCCTCATCTCATTTTTTTGTTTTTGTTCTTTGTTTTTACTAAGGAAACATTTGAGCTACAAGAATGAGCTCAGTGGTTTTCTTACTGTCATCAACATCCTTAGTATTACTGACACCCTATTGCTCTGTGCTTTTTAGATCCAGGGACTTTAGCGGAACCCTGGGATACATCCATGAATTCCCATTTCCACTGCTTCAGTTAGGAGAACGGAATCTTACAGTAATAGCAAAAAACTATATTTTTGCATTAGGCACATACATAGGCCAGCTGGCTGCAGCTGCAGTCTGTAATACCTTCACAAAGCCAATCCAGCAAAGCTGCAGTGACTTAGGTGCTGAAATTGAAATTGAGATTGAAAGAGTAGCAGTTTTAAAGAGGCACTGGTCCCTGCTCCCCTTTTCCGTACTATGGAATAGTAAAGAGGATTAAAGTACTGCTGCTGTCAATCAGGTGATACTTAACTTCCCTTCAGAACTTCTGTTCTGTCTGGTTTCTGGATGCTGAGGCATAGAAACAATGATTATTATTGGAAGAAAAAACAATGAAATCACATGATGACATGACATATGTATTATTTAATTTATAATCTACCTAGTTAATGGATGACAGTTTCTTTTCAAAGAGTGTTCTCGAACCAGAATGGGGGAGAAAAACAGAACAGATTACAAATGAATTTTGACATGGTATAGAACAGCGAGGTCCTGAACCAAAGTTTAGCCAGAAAGACTAAAGATTGTCTGTTTTTGTTTATTTGGTTGGTTTTTTTAGTCTATTTTTTATTTTATTGAATGAAAGATTCTTTAAATTCTGTAGTGCTTTACAATTTTCAAAAGTTTCACACACATGATTTCATATAATCCCATAATAACCCTTTTTTTAACCCCCTACCACTATGCTGCCCCTCCCCCCTTTCCTCTCCCCACTGGTAGCCACTAGTTTGTTCTCTATATCGGTGAGTCTGCTTCTTTTTTGTTTTATTTACCAGTTTGTTGTATTTTTTAGATTCCACATATAAGTGATATCATATGATACTTGTCTCTCTCTCTGACTTATTTCACTTAGCATAATGCCCTCCAAGTCCATCCATATTGCTGCAAATGGCAAAATTTCATTCTTTTTTATGGCTGAGTAGTAGTCCATTGTGTGTGTGTGTGTGTGTGTGTGTGTGTGTGTGTG
>NW_020173198.1:11775284-11853401 GCF_003031525.2 Neophocaena asiaeorientalis asiaeorientalis | reverse complement strand
TAGTTAGTCCTGTGTGTGTGTGTGTGTGTGTGTGTGTGTGTGTGTGTGTGTGTGTACACCCCCATCTTCTTTATCCATTCATCTGTTGATGGGTACTGAACATTGTCTGTTTATTCAGATCAGGAGGAACCTGTAAAGGCCTAATTTGTTTGAATTATCTGGGCTGAGCATATTTTCTCATTCTTCCCTTTTCACCATTTCTTAGAGGTTCTGATAGAGACTTCCCAGAGCTACATGACCCAGTCTCCTGACTTATTCCTGAAGTTCATGTTCATCAGCTGCAGCAGCACTGACGAGTGAACGTGATGAATGAAGCTCACGGAGTAGGTGGATGTCTCTGTATCTTTCACTCAGCAGGACAACATAGTGAAGTTCTGCTAGTCTATTCATCCAGCTGAATCTTAGCTCTTCAATACGTCAGTGTTACTTGAAGTCTTCATTAACTCAATTGTTGGTCTTTCACCTTACAAACCAAAGAGCATCCCATTTGTCAAAAAGAATCAAAACCAAAAAAATGAAAATTGTTTTTGTTAACACACAGTGATTTCCAGTGGTGAAGTTTGAAAAAGACAGGTTTTTAAATGTAAGAGAGACAGTAAATTTCAGATGAGAGCTTTTTTTTATTAAGATTTAATTAACTCATGGACTTAGGCACCACAGTCCATTTTCCCTGGGTAGCTGTCCCATTCACTGCACAGCTTTCCTAGTTAGGGTAGGTAATCACTATGTTTTATGGCTTCCATGCTGCAGAAATTAGAGCTGAGTATAGTTAGCCCACCTTTGAGCTGAGGTGTATTTACATTTCTACATTGTTATCCTTTTAACATCTTATCCTTTTAAGGACTTAGGACTGTCAAGGTAGCAGCAGTGCTTTTTGTTGGTCAGATAATTAGGAGTGAAGGCAGTGGCTAGGAGGAAGGAGACCTTGTCTTTTTTTTAAAAAAGAAAAAATAAGATGTGAATGAATGCCCAGACGTTGAAATTTAATATTATGGAAATCAGCAAACTTTCAGAAAGTAAGCAGCCTAATTAAGAATGAAAAATTGAACCCATTTTTCCTTTCCTTTGAGTTAAAATGACTGAGCTGGTAGAGGCCTTCAGAGGATGTCTTATTCCACCACCACCACACCCCATTGAGGCCATGTTTTTTTGTTTTCTTTTGTTTCTTGTTTGTTTGTTTTGCAGTACTCGGTTTTTGTTTGTTTGTTTTGCAGTACATGGGCCTCTCACTGTTGTGGCCTCTCCCGTTGCGGAGTACAGGCTCTGGACGCGCAGGCTCAGCGGCCATGGCTCATGGGCCCAGCCGCTCCGCGGCATGTGGGATCTTCCCATACCAGGGCAGGAACCCATGCCCTCTGCATCGGCAGGCGGACTCTCAACCACTGCGCCACCAGGGAAGCCCCGGCCATGTTTTAAATTAGCCCATAGAGGTCTCTCCATAATCTCTTTCTTATATATAGAATTGTCCATGACATATTTTATAAAAAGTCAGTTGTCAGAAAGGAGTGGCATTTGTTACTTTAAAAATAAAATGTCACAATTTGTATCTTTTGGTCTGTGAGAGCCTGAAATACAGCTATGGCCTGATTAGGTGTACTGTTCTTGAATAGATATTTTAGATTTATGAAGTAATAAGATTCTGTCCCTTTGTTTATGGAAATTATAGTCTAGTTATGTTTGAAAAATTGTTTTGATTTATTGTTAGTGGTAAAGCTAGAGTGTTCTTAAAGAGAGAGGAAGTTACAGAAAGTTAAAAGCTGTCATTCTCTCTCTTCATACTAAGAACAAAAGCAGATGACTGAAGTATTTCAGTGAGTTGAACCTCAAGTTAGAACTTGCCTTTCCCAGTATTGTAAGAAGTACTTTGCCTAGTTGCTATGGAATCACATTTAAATTATTGAGTTGAAATTTATGATGTAGATCTCTATACAGATCTGCTGTGAAAGATAGATGTTGCAAACTAAGAATCTTAACGCTACTCCTACAACTATTTCAAGAACAAATATTGACCACACACTTGCTGTGTGGAAGGTGCTGTGTGGAAGGTACTGTGTGGGAGACCCGGGTACACAGCTGGAAGGACAAGGTTCTCAGCCTTGAGAAGCTCAGATTCTTGTAGGGAAATAGTAAACAGCCACATGGACCAGAGCAGGACCATTGACAGAATGTTGGTGTGTGCAAGGTGCAATGGGAGGGTTGCTGAAGGGAGTACCTGAGGTAACTTTAAGGATGTGTGGAATTTCCTGGTAGGGAGGTGGGATGAGGATTGTGTTCCCACAAAGGAACTGCCTGGATAGAGGCTAAGAGGTGAAGAGTTGTTTGTTTGTTTTTAATCACTATACATCTTCTTAGCCATACTGTTAGTAAATATTTGGGGAGTCTTAAATTTTTGAATTCATGAGCCAGTTGAATGTAGACTCTGGAGTCAGCCTGCCAGCTGCCCCACTGGACTGTGCAACTCCAAGGTATTTAACCTCTCTAGACCTTGTGAGGATGAAACGAGAGACGATTTGCGAAGGACATAGTTCAGAGTTTGGCGTTTAGTAAGCTCTAGGTAAACGTGAATTGCTGTTTAACAGGGTCAACATTATCAATGTTCATTCTAGCCTTCTGGCAGTTTTGAATGCTTTTTGTTACTGAGGGTTCTGTGTCTATGCTTGCTTGTCCGTAGTGTCCCGTTGAGTAGTGACCGAGTGCTCCGCACTGGGCTGGGACTCCATGTGGGGAAGTGTGCATAGCTCCTATCCTCAGGCAGTGTCCAACTAAGCTGAGAATGAAAATGGGAAGATCTGACAGAAAGCGAGCGCACGCTGACCTGTACTGTATGGCTGTCTGTGCGCATGTTCAGTATATTAATTAAAGTACAGGCATCTCTTGTTTTACTGCACTTCACTTCATTGCACTTCGCAGATACTGCATTTTTTACAAACCGAAGGTTGGTGGCCACCCTGCATCGAGCAAGTCTATTGGTGCAATTTTTTCAACAGCCTTTGCTTACTTAGTGTCTGTGTCGCATTTTGGTAATTCTCATAATATTTCAGTTTTTCATTATTATTATATTTGTTACGGTGATCTGTGATCAATCATCTTTGATGTTATTATGACTCACTGAAGGCTGAAATGATGGTTAGCATTTTTTAGCAATAAAATATTTTTTTAATTAAGGTATGTACATTTTTTTAGACATAGTGTTAGTATGTACTTAATAGACTATAGTATAAACATAAATTTTGTATATACTGGGGAACCAAAAGATTCGTGAGGCTCGCTTTATGGCAATATTCGCTTTATCATGGTAGTCTGGAACTGAACCTGCAGTACCTCCGAGGTCTGCTTGTATAGTTGCTTATGTGGCCCACTTACTCTTCAAGGGGTGTAGGCATAGTTACCAGAGAGAGCACAGAGGGTAGAGATAGTAGTTAGGCAGAACCAAAGTTACCGATGACTCAGAAAAAACGGAAAAACTTTTCTGTGTGGTGGACCTGCTGGATGTAAGAGAGAAGCAGTTGCCCCCATGGTGTGATTCCAGAGCTGCCGCCTAGATTCTCTCTCCCATTGACATCTGGGTAATTGCAATTCCATCATTTTGCAGGGCCACTTAAGGGGTCAACCACATATCTGTCATCTTTCTTTTAGAATGAAGGGATTTATTGTATCCTTTGCTGATAGTAGTTTTTGATCAGATATAGGAATGAGTGCTAAGTATAGAATAGGAGGTGGGTGCAGTTGAGGAGGGGGGTGAACATTGCCAGAAGTCAGACTTCATTTTGGTCTCTAACAAACTCCCCGACAAAAAGTTCAAGAGCAAACTGCCTTGCACCATCTGCTCTGCTAGAAACAAGGGATAAACACAGAGATAAAAAGATGAGAGCTCCTCACCTCAGTGACCTTAGAGTCTTACGGGCAGGTGAAAAGACAAAGGTAAACAGGTAAGTGTAGTGCACATGGGGTGCAGTTACTGGAGACGAAGGTGCAGGAAGGTTAGTGGCAAAGTACACCAAGGAGAGGGCATAGCAGGGGACTTCGGGAACTCTACAAGACACACTTTGTTGTCCTCTCCAAGTGTCTGATTCCAGGCAGAGACAGGATGCCCTGAGCTCTCATTCCAGACATCTGCCACCACTGCCTCTCCTCCAGGCACCCCTTTACTTCAGGGGGTCCAGGGCACAGCAGTGAGCTGCAGTGCTTCCCGAGTGGGAGCTTACAGTGAGTCCAGCTGCTGTCCACTGGCTTCAGTCTCCTTGACGAGGGCCATATGCTTCTCTGAGCCCTGGATTTGAAATAGCTGCTGACCCTGATGTTGGGTGTTATGAAGGGGTAGGACTGGGGCAGGTTAAAGGATATCCAGGGAACCATAGTGTCTATAGTGTCGCATGTCTGTGTTGCTCTTTCGTACATAGTCTAAGTGTTTGGAATTCTCTTAACACACTTGAATCTTGAATATTTGAATATGATGAAAGGTTAATATTCAGAAAAGAATACTGTGAGGATGGGAGGTTGAATTTCATTATAGGCTTGAGTTCGTTTAACAGCCCTTGATAAAAATCCCTAAATGCACAGCAGTAACATACTGAATTACGCACAGAGGGAACTTAGAGCTGATGGACTGCATAAACGGCTTTCTGGCGGTGTACGTTGGCTGTTGAAATCCGTGTGAGAGAGGTGGCCATGGAAGCAAGGCACCGTGGGTGACCTGGCCACTTCATAGAAGTTTGGGAGACAACATTTAAGGCCTGTACCCTGAGGCGGGGGGGTTTCTTCTGTCTCCCCTGAGATTCAAGATTTTGAACGCGTTTATTTTTATTTTTAAAGAGAATACTCAATTATCTCTCCTTCAGTTAGAGTCTGAAAAGCTGTGTTTAATAATAAACTTGGTGTGTGTATGTGTGCTTGTGTATTTCAGTCAAAAGTTTCATAACAACGATAGCAGCAACTACACCAACAAAGCATAGCTTTGTCCCATCATCTCTACCAAGTACTACAGTAGTTTGATATTTGGGACTTTTAAAGCCAAGAGTCTTAATGTCTGTTATTTACTATAAGAAAATGTGAAGTCCTTATAGTAATCTGAAATATGTATAATACATTTTAATGGATTATAGAACTATGTACCACATTTCTATTTTATTAGTTCTATTCCTGGCTTGATTTAAATATCAAAATTCTTGGAAGAAATTGTTTAAAGGATTTGCAGCTTAACTGTCTAAAGGCTTAAATACAATTTCTTCATTGTTTCTTTGCAATTTCTATAAAAATACAATACTATTTTCATACAGGAAGCTGAAAAAGCAGGCTGTTCTAAAGGAAGCTGTTCTGTAGTTCCTTCCTTTCTAAACTTTAAGCCGAGTGCTTTTCCTCACTCCAAGTTCAAGGGCTTCGTTTACGTGCATGAAAATAAACTGAACAGCACCTGCCACTTAGTCACAAAGGGCATGTCTTGAAGCTGCGAAGCAAACAGATGTACTCAGTTTAAGCTTTTGAGATGCTCAAAGCATGTGGTAAAAAAATAAATTCCAAAACGAAGAGTATGAGGAAATAGTCGGAAGAAAGCATAAACAAACCAAGGGGTCGTGTTTGATACCTGAATTGTGTACATTTTAATCCCAACACTGTCATCACTGCAGGGACTAGTACTTTGAAAATCTGTCCTTGAAAACACAGAATTGTCACTGTTTTCCCAAAGAAGGATTTGGCGTATCGTTTTTAAAATTTCTTTTAAAAAGTTTTTTCGTTGCACTCTGCAATAGCAAGAGGAGAAAAATAAGCAATACTAAATAATTCTGCTGTAAAATTATTCCGCTTTATCTGTTGACTTCAGTTAGTTCAGGCAGTCCACTCTAAATATCTGCTTTAGTATGGATAAGTATTTGCTTGCTGAAGTCCGTGGTAGCTTGTTATTCTTCTTGACACTGACAGAAGAAATGAGATAGCTAACTTGTCTATATTTTTTTAGCAGTTGTGCTTGGTTTACATAAAACACTGGAAGCTCTATTCATGTTAACTTCTGTCAAGGCTCAAAGTTCACTAGCAAATTACCAAGAAACTCCAATTTTACTAATTGTCTGGGAAAATATGTAGAAGCCTTGCTAGAAATATTATGGCTACATTTTGTTATCAGCAGAGTTCTATGCACTGACAGTATGAGGAATAACAAACATAAACTCTGGTCTTTGCCAAGGAATCATACAAGATTTCCGTCACAGATGAGGCAAACAGGGTCTGAAATTCTGTTACTGAATCAGAATAGGAGGGGAAGAAGGAAACAGTAAGGGTCAGTATGGTTTGCCCTTTACTCTCAAAATCATTTTAGTGACCCTTAGGGTAGGGCTTGTGTCCTAGTTACTCTGTTGCCCTGACACTTGCTAGATAGTTAAAAACAGTGCCTGAGCTAGGCTCCCCACGAAAGGACAAGGCAGGCTTATCTTCAGGAAGGTCCTGGATGGAGTCAGTCCAGCAGCTTTGAAGCTCTGGTTGGATATTTGCAGAGGCCAGAGCCAGGTGGCTAGTTCCATCCATCGTGTAGTGTTTGTCAGTGAAGTGTGGCACCTAGGGTCTCAGTGGGCAAATAGAAAGGGCTGTCATGGAAGGAGCTCTGAAGGCAGACAGGAGACAGGGGTCCAGTCCCAACTCTGTCAGCGACTGACTAGTTTTGTGACTTCAGACAAATCACTTCACTTCCTTGGACCTCTGCTTCCTCATGTGTAAAGTGAGGGAGCTGAATCCCATGATCTCAGAGGTCCTGGCCCCTCCCAGCCTCCAAACCAGCCTCCAAATGCTGTCATTCTGAGAACTTCACCAGTGTAGCACCGTGTCTTCCATCTTGTGACAGTTACACAGCCCCTCTCCTGGAATTTGGGTTGAGATTGTTCCACAGTACGCGGTCAGTCACCAGGTTCTGTTCATTTCTCTCTGAGAAATGTCTTTTTTCTTTTCCTTTCATCTTTCTCACTGCCTCCGAATTTGACTAGGCTCTCACCATGCTCGTCAGGATGTTTGCCTCACCCTCTTGCCTTTCACCCTCCTTTCCTCCATCCCCCATCCTATTTCTGGTCCAAGTGTAAATCCCTCCTTTCCCATCCCAAACCATCCCATCCCATGCTGTGGGTCTTATCTCCCTTAAATCCTACTTTCATCATGAGCATTTTCTCGTTTAGAAATCATCAGCCTGACACTCTGTGGTAAGATACTCTGTAATCTTGTCTCACCCTATCCATCTGACTTTGTTTTCTACCACTTTCCAACACACCCCACTATGTAATAAGACTGGTTTTAGCACTGTTTTCGTAAGCATTCCATACTCTCTCCTGCCTGTATAACTTGTTTATTTTGTTTCTTTCATCTGGAATACTTTCTTCTTTTCATAACCTATACATTTAACAAACTCAAGATGCAAGAAAGGTAGGGTAACTGAATAAGGCTCAGTAGCTTGGAGATGGGAGTGGTAGAGAGAGAGGTGGGTTAGCCATAGCACGAAGGAAAGAACATTCAAGAGCCAGGGGGAAGGGCAGGTAGAGGTTAAACACGCACAGATTTTCAGTCATAGGGAAAGGAAATTTTAAAGAAGCTCACGTCCATCAAGTGGGCTTTGCCTTCGGTAAAATAGAAGCCAAGTTCATCTGCTGAGTGATGGGGGCGGGGGTGGGGGCCGTGAAGCTAGGGACTTGAAGAAAGTAGAAAACCACCACCTGCCTTGGGCTTTGGGATGGGCCTTACCAGAGGTGAATACAGTATTTACTGAAAAACATTATGAATCCAGTTGAAATGAATTATCATGAGTTTGTGATGGACTCATTTCGTTTTCTGAATTTGTTCAGCCGTGCTTGGTTTTAGGGATCTACGTGGGGAAACCCTGACTTGGATATTATAATTGTTGAAGTGGCTCTATCCCTCTGCTGCCCTGCACCCAGTTCTAGGCTGGATGCAGAGGCAAGTGAGGGCAGAGGGGCTGGTTAACTTAGCAGAGGGAGGAGCTGCAGCCTCAGGGATGTGCCACATGTGTTCGGTCTCTCACTCTGCTAGTTGCTCCTTTTCTCAATCCTCTAACACCTCTTTCCTTGCCTCACAGTCACTTAATGGCCTCACTCCCATTCACTGAGAAGCAGCCATAAGAGAACATCCTCAACCTTTTCCTGCCGAACCTGCACCTGTCAGATGTGTGCCCCGCACCCAGCCTTCCCCCCTCACCGTGCGTGCAGTTCTCCACTCACGTCGAAGGCATTCCTTCTGTACAGGATGCCATCCTCTCACCTGCCCAAGGGCACTGCTCCACTGGCTTTCGGCTTCCCTCCCGCCCATCGGTTTTTCCCTGTTCAGGGGCAAGTGTGGAGTGGGTGTGGCATGGGTTTAAGCAGCATTGAGGGTCTGCCGAGCAGGCACAAAGAAGTAGTGGAGCTGAGTGCCCGACCGTGACGTAGAGGAGAGGAGAGACCATCAAGGTATGAGGGACAGTAAAATGGTGGTGGGGTCAGTGGCGTGGAGACCCCAGGAGGTGAATGGATTGTTGGATCCAGAATTTGAAAGAAAGTGAGCTGGGAATCTGAGAGGTGGTAGTCAGAGGGTAGGTGCCAGAAATTGTGATGCCAGAGGCTAAGTCCTGGTTTGGCGAATGATCGTGGGGACAGGTGGCTGAGGAAAGATGAATTGTTTGACAGCAGCCACGGTAGTCGTGACAGAGTCTCATGATATGACATTCAAAGCCGAGAGACTTAGGGAGGAGGGAGAGAATGGTTTGGAAACCACAGTGATGACCAGGGTGATGCCACCTTGCCTCCAGCCCAGTAGCGCCAGGGCTGTGGGAGGGACAACCAGCACCACGTGAAAGAGCTGCAACAAAGCCAGGTGACAGCCAGGTCTCCTGCTTCTCCTCTCACTCCTCCCGGGTCTGCTCTCAGCCCAGCAGCCAGAGCTGTGGTTTTACAGTAGAAGCCAGTGTTCTCATCCCCATCTTACTCAGGGCACGCTTTGTAGCTTGACCCTCACCTCCTTCAGGGCTAGGTCATTCAGCTGTCTCCTTCTTGGGGCATCTCTGACCACGCTGTTTGAAACGGTGTCCTCTTGCCAAGCACTCACACCCCCTCCCCTGCCTTTCTGTTTTCCTCTACAGCATTTATCACTACTTGACAGTACATATTTTACTTATTTACTTAGTTGTATATTCCATGATGGCAAAGATTTCTGTATGGGTTATTATATTTTAATTTTTAATACTGCTTTTCCACCTGTACCTAGAACAGAACTTGGCAAAAGGCAGATATTTAGTGAACAGTAGTTGAATGTAGAATGAATGAATGGATGGATGGATGGATGAAAGGAGGGGTGATGGGACAGGTACAGGAGGCACGAGGAAACAGTGTAATCACAGGAGGTTGTTCCAGAATTCAGGTTCTAAGATGGGTCTAGGATGTGATTGTTCTTGTGGGAGGTTGGAGAGAATGGGAAGGTTCCTGTTGTTGAGGAAATTGAATTACTGGGACAGTGGATAATTAGAGGGAATTCCAGATCCTCTAGCATGATGACAGAGATTACATAGAAAGAAAAAATACAAATCAGGCCCAGTCACTAAGGAATTTAGGAGTGCTGGGTGGTCAGTAGATGACCCTAACAAAAATTGGGGAGGAGATGGTTTTAAAAAAAAAAAAAGAATACCCACAAAGATACTGAGTAACAGTTGTGAGGTATTATTGCCTCCTCTTACATCAAGCTTGATTTTTTTTCCCCAAATTCTCCCAGGTGTATCTAGTCAAATGTGAGTGCCTTTGGTTTAGTAAATCTCTTGAATTTTTTTTTTTAGGATAAAAAGTATTACACACATAGAACGAAAATGTGCTAACACTAGTTTTTAAAACTCTGGTACTCTGGCCTGGAGTAATGAGTCTCTCAATAAAAATAGCTACTATGGATGGCTGGTTCCTTCGGGTCTTTGGGGTAGAATACAAGCAGTTGCTTTTCAAACTGTCATAGGTTCAAAATATAACATGAACTTACACTGATGTATTTGTGGTTGGAACCTTTAATGTTGCCAAAGCCTTCTCAGTTGACATCTGAATATCTCAATTATGTTTCTGGTAAATTTATTATTTTAAAATACCGTGCCAGACCATAGTGCTTTAGAAAGTTGGCAGTGTATTGCTGATGACCTAATTTATTATTCAAACTCACTGTAAGTGTTCTAAATGTTTCAATATACAACTATTCAATTTATCTGTTGGAAGTGCATTTTAGGTGTATTTTATTACATAGAAGGGTTGTTTTCCTTTAGTCTAAATAAGCATAAAATAAATGTTTAAGTATTTTAAACCCCACTTCCCACATTTATTCTATCTTTAAGTGCAAAGTACCTTCCAGAACATCAGAAAATGTAGTCCAATTTCCAGTAGGATTTCTTCAGGGTAATAGCTTCTTTCGAGCCTACACTCGAGGCTGCAGTCTCTGAGTTCAGGCATTATTTTCTTCTATTCTCTGGTTTTCTCCAATTTTCTGGCTTGCTTCAGTTCAGTTTCTTACTCTCTTTAGATCCCTTTAGATACTTTTTAATTATCCTTTAGGTCTTAGCTTCAATATCACTTGCTCAGAGAGGTCTTTCTAGATTCTTTTCTTCCTACTACATTTGGTCCCTCTGCTGTATATTGTCATTATGCTTTCCCGTCATAACTTTTTACACCTGATTGTAATTGTATGCTTCATGTCCGTGTGCCCCTGTAGAATCCATAACCTCTGAGGGGTCTCATGAACGCTGTATCCCCAGCATCTAGAACAAACAGTGCCGGGCACACAGAAACCTCTTCACAGACGTGTGTTGAATGAAGGAATGAATGAACGAGAGTGAGTGCCTCCTTGCCCCTGCAGCCGTGGCCTGTGACCACTTGACACAGCTGTTCGTATTTGCAGTACTCAGCCCAAGTACAAAACAGCCAGGTCTCCTTTATCAAGCAAGCGTCAGGCAAGTTACTGATGTGTTTGTGGCTGTGCTAACAGCGATTAGGAAGGCGACCTCAAGTCTCTTTTAACTTCCAACTGACTTTACTTGGAATTATTCTACTAAAAGGGAGATCTGGTTCTTGCTACTGATTATACCTACTCTTCCTTCTGTGCAGCAATCCCAGGAGGAGGAATTGTGAAGTAAATAAGTTTTTGTGAAATAATTTTTTTAGGTTCTTTCCCCAAATCCCACTACTGTGACTCTGCTAGGATCACATGCCAAATTATGTGTATGTATATATGTGGTATCTGGAAGTTTCATACTGTTTTTAGAAAAATACTTTGAACAAATAATAATTCAGTAACCTACTTTGCCTAATTTCATGTAGTTTGACAAAAGTTTATTCAGCACCTTGTATAGGGGTCCACAATCCCTTATCTTAAACCCTTGGGTCCAGCTGCATTTTGGAATACAGACTTCTTTGAATTTTAGAAAGTGAATATGCTACCCAGTGAGGTCTGGGGCAGCACCCTGCAGGCAGACATTAATCCTCTGCCTTGAAACATTCACATTAAATAGGATAAATGTACTATAAATAGCTTCAAGTCAGTTCAGGTTCTGGTTTTGCTGCCACATAATTCTGGTTAGGTTGGGCCACAGATGAATTGCAGAAAACTTAGCTTTGGAATTTGAGGGCTCTGGGATGGCTAGTTCGAGGACTGTGATAGGTACACATCACAGCCTGTGTCTGAGCATCCCTGAGTGCCTCCCTCCGCCCTCAGAACCACCATGCGGTCAAAGCCACGCCTCTGTCACCTGAACCACAGGAGCCCCTCCTACTCAGTTCCCTAGCAGTTCATTCTCTGGGGCGGTTGTCCTAAAACAAGTTTTGTCCATATCCCTTCTCTGTGTAAATCCTTTCGGTGGCTTCCTATTGCCCTAAAGATAACGTCTGCATTCTTAACCCGTCACGCAAGCTCAGTATGATCTGGGCCCGTTTATCTCCTCAGCCCTTCCATAGCCACTCCCCATGTTCCCATCAAACGAACATTTTTCTTCTGTTCCATGGTCCCTTGCCTACTGGCTGTACCTTCTGTCTGGAAGCTGCTTTATCCTGCTTCTGTCCTTTCATCCCATACTTAACTCATCTGTTTTTCAGGTTTTGAATTAGATGTCACTTTCAAGGAAATCTTTCTTACCCCCGGTTCTATACTAGATACCTCCTCACCTTCGTATGGAACACCTTGTACTCCTGTTGCATTGTGATGTAATAATGCTGCTAATTCTCTGGAGCAGGTTTCTCAACCTCAACACTATTGACATTTTGTAAAAATACACCTGTCTAACCTTGGCACTATTGACTTTTTTTTTTTTTTTTTACACCTGGTGTTTAATATTCTCCTAGGCCTCTGACACTCGACCTGCTTGGCCTCTGGCCATCGTCCTCTGACATTTGCCCTGCTTTAGCAGTCAACTTATAGACGTGGTTCTAAGTAACCTGTATCAGGTCTCTCTACCTGGGCATTACTGACATTTGGGCCAGATAATTCTTTGTTGTGGAGGGGCTGTCCTCGAGCCTCATATAGGCTGTTTAGCAGCATCCCTGGACTCTACCCCCTGGATTCCAGTAGCACCCCCTCCCTTCCGCCCCACGTGACCACCAGAAATGTCTTCAGGCATTGTTAAATGTCCTCCGGGGGACACAGTCACCCCCAGTTGATCCACTGGTCTAGAAGGAAAGCTCTTTGAGGCAGAGGCTATGCTTGTGTGGATCTTCATAAACCTAGCTTGGCACGCGTAGGTCCACTTAAATGTATTGAATTGAGTAACTAGGGGATGAAGGTACTGGGCAAGGAAGGGGATGGGTGGCTGGAAGGTTGAAGAGAAAGGTTAGCTCTTTCAGGACAGGAGGATGAGAGAATATATGGCAAGTGCTTTTTGAGGAACTGAGCTACCACACAGTGGGCTCAGACTCTGTTCTGCCTCTTTGGACGACTACTTCTTTTGCCTTTTGGGCCATCCCCCAAGGACTTCTTTCTTGCGTTAGAGCTATAGGCACAGAATCTCCTGATTGCTCAGAGGCTTCTTAGAACCAACCAAGAAGCATTTGTTAAAGCACCATGAAAGTAGGGGGCACAGCTATGGGTCAGAAGCAACCCCTGCCATCATTGCTTCAGGCTAGTAGGAAAGACACTCGTGGGTCTGGAGGCCCTTCCACCCCTCCCTTCCTGGCATATTGCTATTTCTCCTATCCAATGTAAATTATATTAGGCCTTTCTATTATGTGGTCCCATGGCACCTATTCTTTTCCTTCATAGTATTACTCACAGTTTTTAATTATATATTAATAGTTTTTTTCTATGTTTAATGTTTCTATTCTTTGAGACTATAAACTCTATGGAGGAAGGAACAGCGTAGGTTTTGTTCATTTATCCTTCCGTAGCTCCTGGCATGGTATCTGGTGCATTGTAGGCATTCAGTACATAATTTTTGTAAAAATGAGAATGCATGTGATGGACCCTCCAAGAACCCATATTCCAGTGTAGGAGACAGTGCATACTACAATACCAAGTCTGTACCAAAGGAGCAAGAAAGTACACTGTTGGTTTGGGGAGTAAGAAGGGAGAGAATAAATTGGACTAGAAGTATCTGGGTTGACTTTATGGGAAGAAAATTAGAAAATATGGAAAACTAAGAAGGAAAGAAGAAAAGTTATCCATAACCAGGGACTCAATATCAGAAGACAACCATTTTGATAAATTTCAGCCTCTGCTTCTTTTTCTCTTTCTTTAAAATACAAGTTACTTCATGCTTTTGAAATATTTCATGAATACAGAACAGTGTAGAGAATAATATAATCTTTAAACAACTTAGTCAAATTTCAACATTTTGCTACCTTTGCTTTACATTAAAAGCTTAAGATTATATAAAATAAAATATTGCACGAGTATCGTATTTGATGCTTCCTGTGTACCCTCCCAGCTGACATTTCCCCATCTTCCTTATGCAGAGAACCATCATCCTGAAATGGGCGTGTGTCATTCCCATGCTTGGCTTTCTACTTAACATTACATGCATATGTGTTAATATACAGTGTATGTACTTTGTGGATCTTGTGTATATATTTCCGCAACTTGAGTTTTCATTTAACATTATGTATGAGCTATATCTGTGTAGAAGTGTGTAGCAGTAATTCTTCCTTTTTGCTCTGTGGTATCCCAGGATTATACTGTAGTTTATTCCTTCTCTGTCAGTGGAAGTTTTGGTTATTTTCATGCTTTGCTATTAAGCAGTGTTACTGTGAACATGTCTTCTTGAACATATTTAAGACCTTCTCTAGGGTTTGTACCTAGAGGTAGCATTGCTGGTGCATAGGGCATATGCATCCTTGACTTCATTAGATGTTGCCAGATAATTCCCCAGTGTAGTTGTACAAATTTCAGCCCCTAACGGCACTGTCTGAGAGTTCCTGTTGCTCTGTATCCTTGCCAAGCCTTGGTATTGCCAGACTTTGACATTTTTGCTAATTTGAAATAATGCATTTCCTTGATTTCTGGTGTGTTTGAGCATCATTTCTTATGTTTATTTGGCTGTTTCAGTTGCCTCTTTTGTGACTTTGTGTGTTTCTCTCTTTTGTGACTTGTGTTGTTTTTATTGGTTTGATTTTTTTCCCCCTTGTATCTTTACAGAGTATCTTTAATACTTTATATATTCTGGCTATTTATCTTAGTTGATATTTTGCGTTTCAAATATGTTCTCCCAGTGGCTTATCTTTCCACTTTCTTTATGGTGTGCTTTGTTGTGTACAAGTTTTACATTTTAATCAAGTCATACTTATTCGTCTGTTCATGTATGGTTGGTACTTTTTATACCATGTTTAATAAATTCCTCTGTACTCTGAGTACTTTGGGGTCATAAAGAGATCCTACCGCATTTTCTTCCAAAAGAAGAGTTCTGCTCTTCAGCATAAGTCTAATCCACATGGAATTTATTTGTGTGTGGGTATGAGATAGGGAACAATTTTCCATGTGAATATAAACTAGTTGCACGGGCCAGCATCTCTGATTGCAGAGTCCGTCTTCTCCCGCACTGGTTTGTTATGCCACTTTGTCTTTTGTATCCAGATTGTTTGTATCCAGATCGCTCACTATGCATGGGCTCTGCTCCACTGGTCCTTAGTATATCCATGTGTCACTTCTACACTGTCTTAATTACTGTGGCTTTATATCTTTATATATTATGCATGACCCTGTGGTAAGAACCTTGAATAGATGGTTATGATTGGAATTTAAGGTCTGGTGATAGGCTAGTGGGTGGTTGCATTAGGAAAGTAGGTGGATGTGATCTGTGGAGGATTTTGAGGAGAACTTTCAGGGCACAGATTAGATCTGCCGTGGGACCCTGTGGGTTACTGGATACTGACGGGGATCCCAGCAGGGACTGGGACTGCAATCTTCCAGCAGCAGTCAGTGGTTTTTCAGAGGGCACTCAGGGTCTCAAAATGGTATTACCTGTGCATTCCCCACAAACTTGTATATGTGCCTTATGTTTTTTTCTGGAGACCTTTCTATTAACTTTTCTTTAAAATGTTACCTGCTTAAAACCTCACCAGATGCTTCAAACTTCTATTACATGAGAAAGCCCTGAGGAACCGGTTATTATGAACATTCACCACTTTGATGTCACAGCCTTCAGTTGAAAACTGATTCTTAGCATTGCCGTTCTCTTTTTCAGTTAAAGTGGCACTTTTTTTTTTTTTAAGCTTTAGGCTGTTTTTTTTTTTCTTCTCTACTTTGTACTGAATTGAATCAGAAAAAAAAAGAATACTATTTTTAAGTGCTATTATTCTTTTGAAGAAAACCTTCAATTTAAAATGTTTGTCTAAACTGCAGAGGGTTTTTTGTCAACTGTGCTTGCTTCTACTAAGAATGAGTAACATAACCTTTTTTAGATTTTAGAGAACGAGAGCAATGTCACGATGTTCCAAATATATGTCGTTGTCTTCCTTCTTTTGGTGGCATCTGAACTCTTGTTAAGTAGAACTGAATTAGTAAGAATCAAATAACTTGGAGAAAATCGGCAGAATAAATGTCATTAAGCCCTTATGAAACCTCTGGTGCTTCTGTGGTGTTCGAAAAATAACTATTAAAAGAGGTACAGAATGAGGAAAAAAACCCAAAACCTGTTTTTTTCCCAAAGTGGAAATATCTTTATTTTCTTCGCAGACTAGAAAAGTACAACACACTCACTATTAAAAAATTTACACAATACCAAAGCGTATAGAACAGCACTACCCAGTAGAACTTTGTGCAGTGATGGGGACGCTCTGTCCTGTGCTGCCAGGACAGTAGCCATGAAGCACATGTGGCTGCTGAGCACCTGAAATGTGACTGGTGTGACTGCAGAACTGAATTTTCAGTTTTATTGAATTTTAACGATTTTAAATTTAAATAGACACATGTGGCTAGTGGCCACTGTATGGGACACTCAGAGCAATAGCCATTTAGAGTATATACTTCCATGTCTGTCCCTGTGCATCACTTTGGTCTCTCTTTGCCTCCTGCCCATTTCTTCTCTTTCTTTGTCTCCTGCCCCATCTCTTCTCCTCTCACCTTCTCTGTTTCTTTGGCATTCAGCCTGCCTTACACACACTCTCCCTGCCTGCCCTTGGCTGCAGCCTACATGCCACTCTCCTTAACTGCCCCATTCTTTCTCTTGACTGCTCTGTGTATGTGTTATCTGCACACATAATCCATTCTGTTCAGTAGCCACGTTTTTCTACTTTTCCGATCTATATATAAAATAGACATTTTCCCTTTTCAGTTTGTATAGCTCTATGTGGTTTTTATTTTGTTATAGCATAATTTCAGTGAAATGAACGTACCAATATTTATTTAACCTACTGATGGTCAATAGATTATTTTCAGGTTTTCTCTATAAATATTTTAAAAAATAACTACACTTTTCCCTGTTTTTTTCCCCCCCCCGTGTGTTCTTTGAGTACTTTGCTGGTGTGCATGGGCTTGAGTTGTTCAAAACTGAGAAATCTGCCTTTTGTTTTGTATTTTGGTACTTACTGGAATCCCCTTAGCAGTTCAGGTAAAGACCTCTCTAGAATCACTTACCTGCAGCCTCCAGGACCATTTAAGGTTGACAGTCTTTAACCATGCACTGTGCTAAGGAGAAAGAGACTATATGTCATGCTAACAGGGGTGTCTGCTCACTGCTGTCTACCTCAGTGTCGGCGAGGGCAGCTGCCTCTACCTGGGGGCAGGTGTATGTAACAGCTGTACCTGGCGCACCCTCTGCCCAGCCCTTCCAGAAAGGCCATCTTTGCTTCATGGTCAGAATTCCATTGGAGATAAATACGTGGGGTTCCAGGTCTCTCTTGGATTCGAAAGGAAATCTTAATTCCTACCCAAGGTTTAATGGAAATCCTGGCCTGGCAAAGAAAGAATGGTTATGTCAGCCAACAGGGGCAGCTTGGAGGGGGAACCTCAGAGGAGTTGAGGGCAGCAGTAGGGGTGGGTGAGGGTAAGCAGAATCCCTCTCTGGCTAACACCTCAGTTCTCTCCAGATGGCAGGTTTTTTGTTGTTGTTGTTTTGTTTTGTTTTTTTACCATATCTCCCACAATTTTCTGAAAATACTCTGTTGCCGCTCATCTGATAAAAACCCTTAAAGTCTTTTTCTTCTTAAAATAATTTGATTAATGAAATTCCGTGTCATAGTTGCTTTTCTTATTTGGCAAATGGGTTTTCATACACTAAATCTGTTTTAGAAGGTTTGTAATATGCTGAGGTCATTTCCAAGTGATGTTCCAAGTGATGATTAAAGATTTTTAATCTTTATCTGAAAAATATTTTTCTAAAGGACAGTGATATATTTATAGGAAATAATTAAAATAATGCTGCTTGGAAAACAAAGGGCTTGCGGAACACAGAAACCCAAGCTCCTTCCCCTGCATTGGTTTAGTCATTTCCAGTACAGAAATTGTAGCCCTAAACAATTACTTTCAAGGACTAAATTCTAAATCCTGAACTTTTCTGGCTACTTTAGGAAACAGCTAAAGAGATAACAGTGTTATAAGGAATAAAAGTACATAGACAGCTTTTATTTTACTGATGGTACTTTAAAAAAAAACGACGACTCTGGGAAATTCTTGTAATCACCAAGATTAGTTTGGGTACCTAGTTCTGTTTTTTCTTTCAGAAAAAAATTGGTGTATATATATATATAGCCATGTTGTACTGCCAAGTATCTAGAAATCCAAAGCCTGGTAAATCTCAAATATTAGAGAAAACAATACAAAATATGAATATTGATTTCAACCTCTGTTACTTTTAGAGCTAGCCTGTATTATGCCTGTGTTAGGGAAATTTAAAAACCCTATTATCATGTGTGTATGTGTGTCAGAAGAGTTGGTAGGAATAAACTTTTTTTATTTGGAAGTTTGAAGTATAATTAGAAAGTCAAGAGAAGCTAGAAATGAGATTTAACATGAAGTTTTTACGAAATTCAGATAATAATTGCAATATTTCTTAACGTTATTTCACATAGTAGGGAACCAGGAATGTGGTAGACAAAATAATAGTACCAATTTCTAATATTTATTGACTACTTACTATGTGCTCAAAGCTCTGCTCTGAACCTCAACTCCATTCAATTCTCCCTTTAATCCTGTGAAATAAGTACCATTGCCACCCCCATTTTAAACCAAAGATCCTGTGGCTTTGGAAGTTTAAGTGGTTTGCCCACCAGCTAGAAAATTTCAGAGCTGGAATTTGAACCCAGGCAGCCCAGCAAACAGAAGAAAGCTTTCACCACCACAGGTCTTGTGTGACAAGGTCTCTCATGAAATATGAGCTGAATGCTGTGACGGTTAGATGAATGCATCAGCCAGGAAGCAACCATAACTAAAAATGAAGGCAATGAGCAATTATTGAATGCCTGCTCAGTGCCAAGCACGATCCCAAGCACTTGACATATATTGCCTCGTTTAATTTGCACCCCGCAAGGGAGATATCATTTACACCCATTTTACAAAGAAGTTTAGGGAAGTTAAATAACTCGCCCACAGTTAAGCTTCATGCAACTCATGAAGTCGGGATCGTGTGTGGTAATGGATTAACATTAATTTAAGAAAGATTTTTATTAGTTTATTGCAAGGACTTCCCTAGTTCTCTTCAATTCAATATTTTAATCACTGACTAAGAAGAACATACAAAAGGCAAACAAATTTCGGATGACACAGCGATGAGAGTATGTATATATTGGAGGATGGAACAATATTCAAAAAATTCTGTTTTGATTTGTTTCCTTTTTACATTACATGTTCAAAGATAATAATAAAACAATACTAAAAATCACTCTCTGGCAGCAGCCACCGCATTGCACACCCCATTCACACTTACTCACATAGTTGAAAACGGCTCTACTGCTTTCTTGTGTCTTCATTCAGAGTTTCTTTTTAGCAAAAATGAATGTGTTTATATTCTTCTTTTTCTCTTTTTCTAATTCACTGTTTCACTTACCAATAAATCAGATATCTTTCCATAACAGTATTACCCGGAGAGCTTCTCATTCTTTCTTACAACTGTGTCGTATTATATTGTATGGATGTACAGTAATTTACTTAACCCGTTTCCTGTTGATCTTGACTGGAGTTGTTTCTGATTGGTTGCTATTAAAAATCATGCTGCAATGAATAATCTTATACAGCATCACTAAATTTATTTTTAATATACACATATGTCAATGTTTCTGACGTACAGTTCTGATTTGACCCAAATATATAGGGTCGTGTAACCACACCCACAGTCAAGATACAGAACAGTTCCGTCCCCCTGAAATTCCCTTGTCTTCCTCTTTGGTATCAGCCCCACTCCTGGCAGCCAGGGATCCATTCTCTGTACCAGTAGCTTTGGCTTTCTTGCAGCATCCCTGTACTGAAGCCCTCTGAGGGTGGCTTCTTTGACTTAGCGTAACACATCTGAGATTCTGCCTGAATTGTTGCAGTTGTCAGTGGCTCATCCCTGTTATTGCTCAGTGATGTTCTGTGATACGCATGCACCACAGTGTTTTATTCCATTCAAACTGAAGGATGTTTGGGTTGTTTCCAGTTTTTGGCAGTTATAAATAAAGCTCCTATAAGCATTCACACACAGATTACAATACTTTTTGAAAGCAGCCTTATTGAGGTATTATTTACATACCATAAGATTCACTCGTTTAAAAGTGTAAACTTTAATGGTTTTTGGTAAATTTACAGAGTTGGGCAACCATCACTACAATCTGATTTTACATTTCATCACACCAAAAAGAAATCTTTGTTCATTTACAGTTAATCCCTATTCGCATCTCCAACCCTAGAAAACCACTAATCTGTTTTCTGCCTCTACAGATTTGTTTTTTCTGGAAATTTCATATAAATGGAATCATACAACATGTGTTCTTTGACATCTGGCTTCATCCACTTAGCATAGTGTTTTTTGGTTTTGTTTGTGTTATATCAGTATTTCTTTCCTTTTTTTTGGTGGCCGAATAATATTCCATTGGGATATACCACATTTTGTTAATCCATTCACTAATTAATGGACATTTAAGTTGTTTATAGTTTTGAGCTATTATGCATAATGCTGCTATAAACGTTTGTTTACAAATCTTTGTGTGGATTTTATGTTTTCGTTTCTCTTGGTTAGATAATGAGGAGTGGAATTGCTGGATTATTCCCGTTGCGGAGCACAGGCTCGGGACGCGCAGGCTCAGCGGCCGTGGCTCACGGGCGCAGCCGCTCCGCGGCATGTGGGATCTTCCGAGACCAGGGCACGAACCTGTGTCCCCTGCATCGTCAGGCGGACTCCCAACCACTGCGCCACCAGGGAAGCCCCCATGGTAAAATTATATTTAACACTTTAAGGAAATACCAAATGAAATGGTTTTCCAAAGTAGCTGTATCATTTTACATTCTCACCAGCACTGTGTGAAGGTTCCTGTTTCTCCATCCACATCCTTGCCAACATTTTTTATTGTCTGTCTTTTACTGTAGCCATTCTAGTGTCAAGTGGTATCTCATTGTGGTTTTAATTGCATTTTCCCTAGTGACTGATGATACTGATCATCTTTTAATGTGTTTATCTGGCATTTGTATATCTTTTGTGAAATGCTTATTCAAATATTTTGCCCATTTTTAAATTGGAATTTTTTTGTCTTTTATTTTGAATGTTAAATCCTTTATATTCTGGATGCAGTCAGTTCCTTACCAGATAGATGTGATTTGCAAAATGCCACAGAATATTTTTTTTTAAATGAAGATTCAGTAGTTTTTTTATTGAATAAATGTTTCTCTGTTTGGTATATGCCTTTCATCAATTTCTGGAGTTTTGAAAAGGTTGTTTTTGGCAATTTTGTCTTGTTTTATCATTGCCATTAGAGACAGGATTTGTTGAGCTCTTTTCTCTGCCATTCTAGAAGTCCCACCTACAGTTTCATTTTGAACATGTAAATTCCCAGACGATAAATTGCTAGTTCAAAGAGTTAGTGCATTTGTAATTTTAACAGATGTTGACAAATTTTTATCCGTAAAGGTTGTACCATTTTATATTCCTCTAATTTATGAGGTAAGGCCCAGTCTTGCCAATCTGTGTTATTAAACTTTCAGAATTTTGCCAATCTAAATAAACTTGGTTTCTCGTGGTAATTTTAACATTTCTTTCTTCGTGAGGAGGGTTGGGCATCTTGTCATATTTTAAAAGAACATTCCTTTTCTCTGAGCTTTATTCATATTCTTTGCTCATTTAAAAATCTCAATTATCGATCTTTTCGTTTTCTGTTTGTAGGAGCTTATTTCTGTGTATTGTAAGTTGCAAATACAGACTTCCTGGTAAGTCACTTTTCATCTTGTTTATGGTTTTATTGGCATGTAAAGTTTATATGAATATACATATAAATACATATGCATATATAATTTATCCATCTTTTTTTAATGGCTTCAGGAGTTGGAGTGATGGAAAGGTTTTCCCAACTCCAAGGCTATGGAGGACTTCCCATATTTTCTTCTATAACCTTTTTCGTCTCTTATTTTAACCTTTAAATCTCTGATTCATGAGCCATTTATCCTGCTGAGCTATGTTAGGTTTGGTTCAAACTTTTTTTTCCCCCAAATGGCTACTCAGTTATCCCAGTACCTTTCTTCAAAGAGTCCATGTTTTTAACTCTAATTTGCAATTCCAACTTTATTATATAATAAATTTCTATGTATATATGTATCTAATTTTTAGACATTCTCTTCTGTATCATTTGTCTTCCTGTCTCTCACTTCGTATACTAATATCATACTGTTTTAATCATTGAGGTATTGTAATATATTTTAATATATGCTAGGTCTAGTAGCACTCCTCTTTTTCATTGGTTTTCCAGACAACTTCTGCTTGTTTTGTTTTGTTTTTTTCTTTTCCATAAGGGCTTTAGAATTAACTTGTCTAGGTTCCCCACCCCACTTCCAAAGGAAAAATAATCTTTTTTGTATTTTTATTTCAATCATTTAAATTTTATAAGTTAAATTAGGCAGAACAGACATCTTTATGATGCTGAGTCTTCCTGTCCAGTAGTATAATACACGCTAGTTCTTCAAGTCTTCTTTGGAGTTCTTCAGTCATGTTTTAACATTTTCCTTATAAAGATTTTATACATTCCCAGTTACATTTATTTCTAGATATTTTATCTTTTTGTTGCTATCATTAATGGGGTTTTTTCTTCCACTACATCTTCTATAAACGGTTATTTGTGTAAAAGATCATAAGTGAGTGAAGCAATGGGCTGTATATAATAAGAGCTACTTTAATAGAGATCACTGTGAGGCCCTGACCTTGGATCAAAACAGACAAAAAATCAGTTCAACAGGAAGAGGATGAGGAGCATTGTGATTGGAGAAAACATTACAACAGTAGCTACTCGTGTGCTTACGTTTAACCTTTGTCATAATCCCATGAGTTGGGTACTATGACCCCAATTTATAAGTGAAGAATTAAGCTTTATTGAGGTTATACACTTTACTGAAGGTCATATAGCTTCTTAGTGATAGTGCTGAATTTTGTCTCCATATTTGTCTAATTCCAAAACCTTAACTCTTAACTGATATCCTGTACTATACCATTTCCTGTGGAAAAGGATTTTATTCAAAGTTTATACATATGAACTCACACCAGATTAATAAAAGCCTCGCTAGTGAGTGACATAGTCTTCCTGCATTTCTCAACAGTTCATGTATACCATCATTGGAGGACTGGATATAGTTCTGGGTCTCATAATTAAGAAAATGTAGATAAACTGTCTCTTAACTAATCCAGGCTAGTATGACCAGAACTGTGAAAAGTGAAACCATGATTTAAAATAAAATTGTCAAGTGATTTAATAAGCTCACAGAAGACTGAGAATCAACTATGATTTTCTTTAGTATTTCCAGTGTTGAAAAATTAATTGGACTTAGTCTTCATGATCCCAGGTGTAGACTCTGGGATTAAGGAGTACATGTTGCCTAGAGTCAATATTCCAGTTACTATTGTTGTGTAGCACATCACCCCAAAACTTAGTGGCTGAAACCCACAACAATTACGTTTTGTCTTCTATGACCTCTGTGGATCAGGGATTTGAGGAGGGTTCAGCTGGGCAGTTCTGGCTTGGTTTCTGTTTTGGTTGCAGTCAGACAGTGGCTGAAACTGCAACAGCAAGGGAAGGTGGCTGAAGTAGCTGGTGATTGGCTGGGCATCTCTGTGTGTCTCTTCACTTCAGCTTAGTCATGGGCTACTTTTGGTTTTCTCACCGTATAGCAGCCTCAGAGCAGTCAGATGGCTTATGTGGCATCTCAGCAGCTCCAAAGATGAATATTCCAAGAGACCTAGGCAGACCGATTATGACCTAATCTTGTAAGTCATGTAACATCCCTTACCCTGTAGCACAGACTAGCACAAATTCAAGCAGAGGCAGCTTAGTCCCCACCTTTTGATGAGAAGAATGCCGAAGTCACATTGTAAGAAGAATATGTAGGATTGAAGATAGTGTCATGTCTTTTTGAAACTACAACCTACTGCAGTGATGGTTTCGTTTCAGTGTGAGGAAGGGCATTGTGGTAGATTTCTCTGAGATGAAAAGGACTGCCTGTGGAGGAGTGAGACATTTTCATCATTGGGTATGTTCAGAAGGCGGCTAGGTGTGCACAGGGTATGGTGGTTCTGATATCTGAAGCGATTTTCGTCCTCTTATACTCTGGTGTTGTAGAAATGCTTCTGGGAACGTTTAAGCTTAACTAGTTTGAACATAATAAGTGCTTTTTGAAATTTATGAATACCACACATTGTAAGGATAATGTGGATACTGTGCATTAAGATGTATATTGTATCACTTTGTGAAAAGTTTGGAAATTTAAGAATATCTTTTCCAAAAAACTGAAATCAATAACCTAACTTGCCACCTTAACAAAACTAGAAGAGAAGAACAAACTAGACCCAAGGCAAGCAGAAGGAAGGAAATAATAAAGATTAGAGCAGAACTAAATAATAAAGAAAACAGAGAAAATCAGTGAAGCCAAAAGTAGGTTTTTGTTTTTGTTTTTGTTTTTGTGTTTTTGCGGTACGCGGGCCTCCCACTGTTGTGGCCTCTCCCGTTGCGGAGCACAGGCTCCGGACGCGCAGGCCCAGCGGCCATGGCCCACGGGCCCAGCTGCTGCGCGGCATGTGGGATTCTCCTGGACCGGGGCACAAACCCGTGTCCCCTGCATCGGCAGGCGGACCCCCAACCACTGCGCCATCAGGGAAGCCCCAAAAGTAGGTTTTTTGAATAGATTAAAAAAAGGGGACAAAGCTTTAGTTAGACTAAGAAAAAAAGAGAAAAGATTCAAATTACCAAAATCAGGAATGAAAGTGGGGACATTACTACTGATGTTATAGAAATAAAAAGAATTATAAGGGGATACTATGAACAGTTGCATGTCAACAAATTAGACAACCCAGATGAAATGGACCAATTTCTAGAAAGATGCAAACTACCAAAACTGACTCAAGAAGAATCAGAAAATCTGAAATAGACCTATAGCAAAGAAATTGAATTAGTAATCATACAACTTCCCAAAAAGAAAAGCCCAGAACCAGATGGCTCCACCAATTTAAAGAAGAATTAACTCCAGTTCTTTGTAAACTCCTCCAAAAAATGGAAGACAAGAAAACATTCAACTCATTCTTTGAGGCCAGTATTACGTTGATACCAAAACCAGTTAAAGACAGCACATGAAAAGAAAATTAGACTATATGCCTTCAAAGTATAATGTAAAAATCTTCAACAAAACACTAACAACCCAAATCCAGCAGCTTATAAAAAGGATTATATACCATGGCCAAGTGGGATTTATCACAAGAATGTAAAATTGATTTAACATCTAAAAATCGATTAATGTAATACACTATATAGCAGAATAAAGAGGCGGGAAACCCACAATTATCTCAATGAATACAGAAAAAGCATTTGACAAAATCCAACACCCTTTTGTGATAAAAACACCCAAAATATTAGGAATAAAAGAGAACTTTCCCAGCCTGATAAAGGGCATCTGTGAAACACCTACAGCTAGCATCATGCTAATGGTGAAAGACTGAAAGCTTTCCCACTTGGATTAGAAACAAGGAAGGATATCCACTCTTGCCACTTCTATTCAACATTGTACAGAATGTCTAGCCAGGGAAATAATGCAAGAAAAGAAATAAAAGTCGTCCAGATTAGAAAGGAAGTAAAACTATTTAAATGAAATGTCTAGAATAGGCAAATACATAGAGACAAGAAAGTAGGTGAGTGGTAGCAAGGGCTGGGGGTGGGTAGTCACTTCCTGGCTGGCAAGTGACTACTAATGGGGGTGGGATTTCTTTTAGATATGATGAAATGTTCTGGAATTAGATAGTGATGGTTGCATACCTTGTGACTGTACTAAAAACCACTGAATTCTACACATTAAAATGGTGAATTTTATGTTATGTGAATTATATCTCAATTAACAACAACAAAAAAACACTTATCCACAACTGTTGTTTCACAGCTGATTGAAATTGCTGTTTTGTGATGTATGCCAAAGTGCATTTAATGGAGAGAAGAATTCACAAGTATTTTGAAAGGACTGTGATACACTGAGAATAGATTATTTCGTATTTAACTAACGGCGTTAGAAACTTATGTATAATTGTACTATCTGCTAGAGTACTGTTATAAAACTCTGAATATTAACATTTATTTGGTATGTACTCTGAACTGTTGTCTCAGAGTACAATATTAACGCATTTTGCATGAAGTTAGACAGTAATAATATCTATGAAGTAATTTGTATTAACAGACTCCAGAAAACTTAAAAAGATCAAGTTTCCAATTTGAAGTGTCCTTGGCATCAACATCAATTTTAAAATGTTTTGGGGTGGAACCTGTCTTATCCATCCTAAACTTGGTTGGCTTGAGGGATGACCAGCCCTCTCCAACCCCTTTGTCCCAGGACACACTGAATGGGCGTGATGAGGAGGTGACACTGAAGTGTGGTGATGCATTTCTGCGCTCACTAACTAACCAAAAGTCAGCTGTGTTTATTCCTAAATATGTTTATGCCAGTAGTGGTAGTAATCATAATTACGCAGTTTAACTAAATATTATGTATGTAAACTGATGAACTATGAATGCAAAAATGTTAAGTGTCTGGGACCACAAAGCCATGTTACTTAATACTATTGAATTGGGTGTGGGCGAGAAACTAAATAAATTGGCTTCAGAACTGTAAAAATATAGACACACGCTGTGCTCAAAATCCTTTACATTTTTGTTCTACTTTAAAGAAATGGAAACTAGGAGTCATAGATAGTGGTGGTTTGTGCCAGAGAGCTGACATATCTGCAAAGAGATGGCCTTGACCCTGTGTTGGAATACTGGCAAACACATGGACATTTCTGCATTCTAACTTAAAATGTCTTAAGATTTATGTGTATCAGTTGTAATGGCTCCTCTATTAACTGAGTTTTTCAGTTTACCAACTTACTATCTGGCATGGTTGCCTCGGACAAGAGGGTTTCTCTTGGGATTAATTAGGAACCAAAGAACTAGATTATAAGTTAGGGGGACTTGTACAGAGGGGGACTCATAGTCCCAGCTCTGCTACTTAACTAGTCAAGATAGCTTGGACAAGTAAATTAAACTTCATCTTTCTTCATGTATTTTACAATACTTTGTTTAATATCTTTGTTTAAATTTAAATTCATATTTACTGATTTCTAATACCAAGAAGTGTAAAGAGCTAGAAAACAGCAAGAAGAGACTGCCCTTCTTTTAGTGGCCCTTTCTCTTCCCCTTTCTTTCTCTGTTTTTCTCTTTCCTTCTTCCCTTCCTCCTTTTCCCTTCTACCTCCTCTCCCTGCCTTAAAGAACTTAGAAATAGGAATACAGTATATTTTTTAATCTGTTAAGTAAACATTTGTTTAATCTGTTTATAAATATTTACTTCTTAGCATTTAGATCAAAGGCTAATTTATGGTTCAACAAAACTAGTTTGTTTTTAACCCAGTATTTGATAAATATGGAAATCATCTCAGCTTAAAAATCAATCCTCCAATCAGTGCTTATTCTCTGAGAATCACTCATTTTGAATAAACTTGGAAAATGCAGTTGTTCAAGCTAAAAAGACTTGGGTTTTGGGTGTTTTACTTGGGGAACAAATAAAATTTTCTAGTTCTTTGTGTCTTTTTAGATAGTAATTTAAAAGCCACATGTGTTTTAAACTTTTGCTAATTCAAATTTTTATTTATAGATGGATTACAATGAATATTTCAGAAACATTCTTTACGTAAATGTTAGTTACAGTACTTCAGAATGTCTCACTGTGAAGTGTTAGGTATGCGTTTTGCTCCATGTTATGTTTGTTTGAAACATGTCTGCAGTAAGCAAGTTAAAAAAAAAAAAATCATCACATTGGCATGTTTAGAGCTATAACAGCCACTTCAAGCACAGAAGAGCAGTTATATAACTTCTTCTGTGTAGTGTATTGTCCGTGTTCTGTATATTTATAGTACATTTCGGCTATGTATTTAATGGCTACACATAAAAATCCAACTGCTACAAATAAAAACGCTGCTTAGAAGTTGTTTATTTGAAAGAATTATAACCTGATGTCAAAAACGTGTCCTGTTTATGTGCAGTACGTCTACAATTTTAGATTTCATCTTTTTTCAATCTGGAGTTTAATTCCAGCTACACCTTGAGTGTTTGCTCGAGGAGAGTGTTTTCTTCATCTTACCGTCGTAACTGCCTGATGGACAGGGTCTTTACACGGAGGTGTGACTGAGCTGGCCGTGGGCCCCCAGTGTGTGTGTGAAGAGTCGCGCCCACGGAGCCTTCCACAGCCGCCTCTCCCCTCCGCACCACTTCCTCCTACCCCAGTAACATCTGTCCCTCCCAGTCATTTGCTCCAACTCATTTGAGCTTTGGCACATAAATGTATTATTTTAGAAGGACTACGGGCTCTGAAGTTGGAATCCTGGCTTTTGCACTAATCTCTCACTTTTGTTTAATCTTTCCAAGCCTTGGTTTTCTCACCTGTAAAATGAGAGTAATACCTGCCCACAGGGAGGTCATTAGGGCAAAGGTAAGGAAAGCATAGAGTAAAAAACTTAGTGCCAGACTGAGTACATAGAAATGTAGTAAATATTCTTGCCTTTTCTTCTTTTCATTTGTCATTTCCATTTTTTTGAATTAGGAAACCAGATCCCTGAGAGGTTAAGTGATTTGCTTCAAACCAAATAGCTGTCCCGTCAGCCACAGCCTTTCTCAGAGCTCCCTCTGAAGGGCCTGTAGTCTCTCACAGTGAACACTCATCTTCCCCACTGCTCATCCCTGCCTGCCAGCTTTTGCAGCTGCCCAGGTCAGCCACCTTCAATTCTTTATTCTCCTTTACCTTTCAACGGAGCCAGTCATTAAGCCTTGAAATGTTGTCTCTGAATTATTTTTTGCATTTATGCCCCTTTCTGCATTTCCACTATCTTAACTTAGTCTGTCAGCTTTTCAGCATGAGATTTTTAAAAATTTTGGCCAAAAAGTTCGTTCGGTTTCTTTTTCTGTTAAGCTGGCTCTAGTAGCGCTTAGTTGTCTTTAACTTCATTTGAAACAATTTTGTTAGATTGTATGTGACGGCTGTCATTATCAGCGTGCATTTAAAAAAAACTTATCAAAATTGGTTTTTGTGTAGCCATTTTAATATTGAAGATGGAAGAAAAACAACGGTTTCGGCATGTTATGCTTTATTATTTCAGGAAGGGTAAAAACGCAGCTGAAACGCAAAAAAAAGATTTGTGCAGTGTATGGAGAAGGTAACCGTGACTGATCGAACGCGTCAGAAGTGGTTTGCGGTGTTTTGTACTGGAGCTTTCTCGAGTAGACCAGTTGAAGTTGATAGTGATCAAATTGAGTCATTGAGAACGATCAATGTTATACCACGTGGGAGATAGCTGACATACTCAAAATACCCAAATCAAGCGTTGAAAATCATTTGCACCAGCTTGGTTACGTGAATCGCTTTGATGTTTGGGTTCCACGTAAGTTGAGCAAAAAAAACCTTTACTGTATTTCGGCATGCAATTCTCTGCTGAAACGTAATGAAAACGTTCCATTTTTAAAACAAATTGTGACGGGTGATGAAAAGTGGATACTGTACAATGATTTGGAACGGAAGAGATCGTGGGGCAAGCGAAATGAACCACCACCAACCACACCAAAGGCTGGTCTTCGTCCAAAGAAGGTGATGTAGTGTACAGTGGGGTTGGAAGGGAGCCCTCTATTATGAGCTCCTTCCGGAAAACCAAACGATTAATTCCAACAAGTACTGCTCCCACTTAGGCCAACTGAAAGCAGCACTCGACAAAAAGCGCCTGGAATTAGTCAACAGAAAACGCATAATCTTCCATCAAGATAATGTGAGACCGCATGTTTCTTTGATGACCAGGCAAAAACTGTTACAGCTAGGCTGGGAAGTTCTGATTCATCCGCCATATTCACCAGACACTGCACCTTCGGACTTCCATTTATTTCGGTCTTTACAAAATTCTCTTAATGGAAAAAAATTGCAATTCCCTGGAAGACTGTAAAAGGCACCTGGAACAGTTCTTTGCTCAAAAAGATAAAAAGTTTTGGGAAGATGGATTTACGAAGTTGCCTGAAAAATGGCCGAAGGTAGTGGAACAAAACAGTGAATACGTTGTTCAATAAAGTTCTTGGTGAAAGTGAAAAATGTGTCTTTTATTTTTACTTAAAAACCAAAGGAACTTTTTAGCCAACCCAATAACAGCTTGGACTAATCAGTAACCATATTTTATTTATTAACTTTTTTATTGAGGTATAGTTGGTTTACAATATTAGTTTCAGGTGTACAACATAGTGATTCAAAATATTTATAGATTGTACTCCATTTATAGTTATTATAAAATATTGGCTATATTCCCTATGCTGTACAATATATCCTTCTAATTTATTTTATACAGAGTAGTTTGTACCTTTTAATCCCCTACCCCTATCTTGTCCCTCCCCCTCTTCCTTCTCCCCGCTTGTAACCTGTATCTGTGAGTCTATTTCAGTTTTGTTGTATTCACTTGTTTTATTTTTTAGATTCCACATATAAGTGATAACATACAGCATTTGTCTTTCTCTGTCTGACTTATTTCACTAAACATAATACCCTCCAGGTCCATCCATGTTATTGGAAATGGCATTATTTCATTCTTTTTTGTGGCTGAGTAGTATTCCATTGTGTATATATACCACATCTTTATCCATTTGTCTGTTGATGGACCCTTAGGTTGCTTCCGTACCGTGGCTATTGTAAATAGTGCCGCTATGAACATTGGGGTGCATGTGTCTTTTCAAATAAGTGTTTTTGTTTTCTTCAGATATATACCCAGGAGTGGGATTGCTGGATCATATGGTAGCTCTGTTTTTAGTTTTTTGAGGAACCTCCATACTGTTTTCCATAGTGGCTGCACCAATTTACACTCCCACCAACAGTGTAGGAGGGTTCCCTTTTCTCCACATCCTTGCCAGCATTGGTTATTCAACATGAGATTTTTATCAGTAACATACCTCTGCCAGAATGATCTTTCTAAAATACAAATCTGATCATATCACTGTTTCTTAACACTTCTTCACAACTGTGCTTTAACTCACTGCACCAGCCTTGTCTTCTGCTTCTCCATGTTATGCTCTTCCTACACTGGCCCCATCAGATGTTTTGCTATTGGATGATAGCTGTTCATGCCACTGTACTTTTACTAATGAGAAAAACTTCTGTGTCTGCAAAGTCCTTTTCATCCTGGGAGACTTTCCTAACTTACCCAAATACAATTAGACATTTAATTCTTTTGGTTTCCACAGCACTTTGTACCTACTTATATTGTGTTGTTTTCACACTTGCTATAATAATTTGGTTCTGACCTCTCTTCTCACTCATTGGGCAAATGATTTGTCCTCTCTATTAAAATAAGGGGGTTCCACTAGGTCAATGATTCTCAGCACTGGCTACACATTAGAATCATTCTTTTCAAGTAACTGTATCAAAATCTATGGAGAGACTCTCCTTTACCCCTACCCATTAGGAATTTTTTTTTTTTAAGTTCTTCAAATGATTATCATATTGTGAGGAGGGTTGAGAAGCACCTACTAGGCATAGATTCTAAGATACCTTTCAGTTAAAATGTTCTGTTATTCTGTGAACTTCCATAGTCTTTGAACATATAAGTGCATTCAAGTAATCAAAACAGGAATTAAATTAGAAAAAAATAGGGGAACAAAAATACTTTTCATAATAATAATAGTTAATGAAAACAGTAGGTAGTAAAATAATATTTGTGTAGAAACGTGCTTTTAGAACTCTGATTTTCTGGTTCCATCCTAATTGTTACGACTGAATATGGGCAAATTGGATGAAGTGTTCCTTTTTGTGATTGTTTTTTTTCCCCCAGTTATAAAACTGGGAGGAGAATGTTACTTATACAAAAATGTAAATAGACTTGATCCTGAATTCTTGATACCATTAAGAAATTTTATTTAGAACACAATACAGAAACAGCTGTATAATATTTAGAAAATACCTTTGCATATACAGTTGACAGGAGTTTTGTTCTTATATTCATAAATAAATTTTGAGCTCTAACATTATATGTTTAACAGATTGCCCCCAGGAGCTTTGAAGGGAGAATTGATAGCATAAAATAATCAATTAAGGTTGATATCACTAATTTACCCAACCCAATGACAAAAAATTCTGTCTCTCAAAAGTGCGTTTGATATAAAATTTTCAATTTGTTTGATCATGGGACTTAATAGTAAATACTCTTCTAATGCAGAAATTACTTTTTGTGTGTGGTCAGCTTTGTCTTTGAAATTCTTGATCCAAGTTTTATCTTGTTTGAATGCAAATAAGTTTTTGCGGGCTGTTAGCCAGGTGTTTCCCTAATATTTGTAATTCAGGGGCGCTTTAAGGGCAGGGACGACAGTTTTGCTGTTGCTAAAACATTTTTTGTTTAGTGTATTTGGATATTCTGCCTGTCTGCATTTGGCTGATTATATATTAAACTTCTTATGTTTGATATTGATATTCTTTGAACTCCTTTATTTTTTAGCATTTCTTTTATGTAGCAATGATTATATACTACTTTACTTATTAATGTTTCACACGAATTAGTCATTACGAGCCGTAAGGTACAGTGGAAAGAGATTTGGCTTTGGACTTCACTTGGTTCAAATCAAACGTTAGCACTGATTTGGGAACTACCTTAGCCCAGCATCTTTTTAAACATAAGATCAGGGGCTTCCCTGGTGACGCAGTGGTTGAGAGTCCGTCTGCCGATGCAGGGGACACGGGTTCGTGCCCCAGTCCGGGAAGATCCCACATGCTGCGGAGCGGCTGGGCCCGTGAGCCATGGCCGCTGAGCCTGCGCATCCGGAGCCTGTGCTCCACAACGGGAGAGGCCACAGCAGTGAGAGGCCCGCGTACCACAAAAAAAAATAATATATATAAGTCAGTTATCTTGACTCCACTGAGAAAAAATGATACGAGTGAATCAATAGATGGACAAATGAAAGTGTGATGCCTCTTGTTTTTTCCTGTGTTATTTTCTCTGTCTCTGGTGTAGTATCTGACAATGAAGTGATTTGTTTTTTGAGAGCAGAAGCCATATCCCAGGTTGATCTTATACTAGTGTTGTGCTGTGCTTTGACCTAGCATTGGATAAATGTTGGATTAGTTTCATTTTGGAATGAAGTTATATTATTGGGACGTGTCAGATATTAACTCCATAGTCATTCATTCTGTCAGTTCTAGACAAATTAATATTTTATCACAGTTTGTATTATTAAAGCTGAATGATTGCTTTACTTTCATAACTAGATTATGACCCAATGAAAGAATTCATTCTAATGCCATTTCTTTAACATCTCAATTAGAGACTGTTGGACAGAAAGTGTTTCTTTATGTTTGATGTTGAATTGCAATTTCAAAACAAAATTATCAAGCATTTAAGTAGATATTAGATGACAGCTTGCAAATTTGGTAGTAGAATTTCAGAATAGAAAGACTGTATGTACTCCGTTAAAAATGTTCATGACGGCTTCCCTGGTGGCGCAGTGGTTGAGAGTCCGCCTGCCGATGCAGGGGACACGGGTTCGTGCCCCGGTCCGGGAAGATCCCACATGCTGTGGAGCGGGTAGGCCCGTGAGCTATGGCCACTGAGCCTGCGCGTCCGGAGCCTGTGCTCCGCAATGGGAGAGGCCACAACAGTGAGAGGCCTGCGTACTGCAAAAAAAAAAAAAAAAAAAAAAGTTCATGAATATTAAGTTAAAAAATTTGAACACTTTTTCTTTTGCTACATTTTGTAAAGATTTTCTTAGCTTATAATGTTCTTAATTTGGAGGGATGTGTGGGAGTTTGAGGTGAGCATAATGTCAAGGAATAATAGGTTGAAAAAAATTCTTCGATATGAAGTGCAGATAATAGTGCATGAAAATATTTTTAAATTGTATGTCTAAAGGATCTTCCAAATCATTAGCACTAATGTTCAGAGTTTGTACATCTTGCCATTAAAATGGCATTATGGTATTGTATCTTAGAATTAATTTGTTATTAACAGATTTTATTTTATATGAATAAATAATTTGAAATGAAAATTCATAATTTTGAAAAAATCTAGGAGTCATATTTTAATTTTTCATAGCAAAATAAGTCATTTTACATGCAAATTCACCTACCTAACACATCCTTTGAGGTCTACTTTGATTGATGTTAATGTAGTCATTCCAGCCTTGCTGGGCATCTTGTTGTGACCTGTCTTTTTCTATCTATTTACGTCTTCATATTTAAAGCATGTCACTTATAGACATACATTTTTAGACTTTGAAAAATCCATTCTGTCAGTCTTTTAATCATAATGTTTAGTCCATTTACATTTAATATCATTATTGATAAGGTTGGATTTAGGTCTACTATTTTACTATTTGCTTTTGTTTGTCCCATCTCTTTTTTGTTTCTCTGTTCCTTCTTTTTAAATTGAATGAGTATTTTTAGAATTCCTTTTTAATACCCCTGTTGGCTTTTTAGCTAAAACTATGTCTTTTTTTAAATGGTTGTTCTAGGAATTACAACGTACAACCTTAATTTCTCAGTCTACTTCAAGTTAAAATGGTACAACTTCCTTATAATGTATAGAAGTATTTATAAGAATGTAGTAATATGGTTACCCCTCCCCCATCCTTTATGCTATAACTGTCATATATATTACATCTACATACATTATAAACCCCATAACACGGTGCTGTAATTTTTACTTGGAATGGTAATGTTAAAGAAATCAAGAGGAAGAACTAGTCTTTGGTATTTATCTATATGTTTACCATTTCTGATGCTTTTTATTACTGAGACCCAAGTAATATGTGGCATTACTTTCCTTCAGCCTGAAGAAATTCTTTTAGCATTTCTTCTAGTGTGTGTCTGCTGGTGACAGTTTTGCCTTCATTATTAAAGGGTATCTTTGTTGGATATGGAATTCTGGATGGGCAGTTGTGGAGATTCTAGACTCTGTAAGTTTCCCTCTTAGAGTATTATTTTATTTTAGCAGGCAGTTAACTTTGCTGAACTCACCTTTGCAAACTCTGTCTTTCCAATGGTGAGCAGTAGCTGAGATCTTAGTTCAGTTATTTTTGCTTTAGTAAAAGGAGTTGGGAACCTGTCCTGCATGTGCATAGTTTAGGGGTCAGCCAGAGACTTGGGCAGAGTTTATACACAGAATTTAGAGTCTCCTCCTTTGTGGTTCTCTCCTTTCTGGGAACTATATAAAGAGTCAATAGATAGATCCTCATATACATGGTCAGCTGGCTTGCAACAGAGGTGCAAAGACAAATTAGTGGAGAAAAGATAACCTTTTCGACAAATGGTGTTGGAACAATCAGTTTTTTTATGCAAAAATCAGAAAACTTTGATTCGTATCTCGCAGCAGATACAAAAATTAACTCAAAGTGGATCATAGACTTAAATGTAAAATATTAAACTATAAAATATCTAGAAAAAACCCTAGGAGATCATCTCTGTGACCTTGGGTTAATCAAAGATTTCTTAGCTACAACACTAAAAGCATGATCCATAAAAGAAAAAAATTGATAAATTGGACTTCCTCAAATTAAAAACATCTGCTCTTTACAAAACACTATTAAGAGCACAAAAAGGTAAGCCATAGACCGGGCGAAAGTCCAGGCATACCTCAAAGATAATTGCAGGTTTGGTTCCAGACCACTGCAGTAAAGCAAATTTCACAATAAAGTGAGTCACACAAATTTTGGGGTTTCCCAGGGCGTATAAAAGTGATGTTTACACCATACTGTAGTCCATTACGTGTGCAATAGCATTATGCCTAAAAAACAATTTATGTATCTTAATTAAAAATACTGCTAAAAATTGCTAACCATCATCTGAGTCTTCAGTGAGTTGTAATCTTTTTGCTGGTGGAGGGTCTTGCCTCGGTGTTCATGGCTGCTGACTGATCAGGATAGGGGTGGCTGTGGCAATTTCTTAAAATAAGACAATGAGGTTTGCTGCATCAAATTACTCTTCCTTTCATGAACAATTTCTCTATAGCACGCATTGCTGTTTGATAACATTTTACTCAGGAAAACTTTCAAAATTGGATTCAGTCCTCTCAAATCCTGCCACTGCTTTACCAATTAAGTTTATGTAAATAAAGTAAATACTTTGTTGTCATTTCAACAATTTTCACAGCATCGTCACCAGGATTAAATTCCATCTCAAGAAACCATTCAAAAGAAGCAACTCCTTTATCATGAGATTGCAGCAATTCAGTCACATCTTCAGGCTCCACTTCCAATTCTAGTTCTCTTGCTCTTTGCACCACATCTGCAGTTACTTCTTCTGCTGAAGTCTTGAACCCCTCAAAGTCATCTAAGAGTGTTGGAATCCGCTTCTTCCACATTCCTCTTAATGTTGATACTTTGACTTCTTCTCATGAATCGCAAATGTTCTTGATGGCATCTAGAATGGTGAATCCTTTCCAGGAGGTTTTCGATTTACTTTTTGTCCAGATCCATTGAAAGAATCACTATGTATGGCAGCTATAGACTTACAACATGTTATTTCTTAAATAGTAAGACTTGAAAGTTGAAATTACTTCTTGATCCATGGGCTGCAGAATGGATGTTGTGTTAGCAGGCATGAAAACAACATGAATCTTATTGTAAATCTCCATGAGAGCTCTGAGGTGACCCAGGTACCCTGTCAATGAGCAGTAATATTTTGAAAGGAATCTTTTTCTCAGCAGTAGGTCTCAACAGTGGGCTTAAAATATTCAATAAACCGTGTTGTAAATAGATTACTATCATCTAGGCCGTTTTGTTCCATTTATAGGGCACAGGCAGAGTAGATTTAGCATCATTCTTAAGGGCCCTAGGATTTTCAGAGTAGTGAATGAGCACGGGCTTCAACTTAAAGTCACCGGCTGCATTAGTCCCTAACAAGAGAGTCAGCCTGTCCTTTGAAGCTTTGAAGCCAGGAGTTTGACTTATTCTCTCTGGCTATGAAAGTCTCTAGCTATGAAAGTATCCTCCCAATATAAGGCTGTTTTGTCTACACTGAAAATCTGTTATTCGTTGTAGCCACTTTCATTAATTATCTTAGCTAGATCTTCTGGATAACTTGCTACAGCTTCTACATGAGCACTTGCTGCTTCACCTTGCACTTTTATGTTGTGGAGATGGCTTCTTTCCGTAAATCTCATGAACCAACCTCTGCTAGCATCAAACTTTTCTTCTGCAGCCTCCTTACCTCTCATAGCCTTCATAGAATTGAAGAGAGTTAGGGCCTTGCTCTGGCTTAGTCTCTGGCTTAAAGAAATGTTGTGACTGGTTTGATCTTCTATCCAGACCACTAAAACTTTTTCCATATCAGCAATAAGGCTGTTTTGCTTTCTTATCATTCATGTGCTCACTGGAGTAGCATTTTTAATTTCCTTCAAGAGCTCTTCCTTTGCTTTCTCAACTAAGCTAACTTTGGCTAAGAGGCCTCACTTTCAGCCTGTCTCGGCTTTCGGCCTTCCTCACTAAGCTTGATCGTATCTAGCTTTTGATTTGAAGTGAGAGACATGTGACTCTTCCTTTCACTTGTAGGGTTAGGAGCCATCGTAGGGTTATTAATTCGCCTAATTTCAATATTGTTCTGTCCTAGGGAATAGGGAGGCCCAAGGAGAAGGAGGAGACAGGCAATGGCCAGTTGGTGGAGCAGTCAGAACATGCAACATTTATCAGTGAAGTTGGTTATCTTATATGGGCGTGGTTTATGGCACCCCCAAACAGTTGCAACAGTAACATCAAAGATCACTGATCATAGGTCACCATAACAAATTTAATAATGATGAAAAAGTTTGAAATGTTTCAAGAGTTATGCAGAGCCAAGAAATGAGCATATGCTATTGGAAAAATGGTGCTGATAGCCTTGAACAATGCAGGGTTGCCTCAACCTTCAATTTTTAAAAAATGCAGTATCTGCGAAGTGCAATAAAGTGAAGCACAATAAAACAAGGTATGCCGATGTTTACAAATCACACATCTGGTAAAGAACTTCTGTCCAGAATATGTAAGGAACTCTCGAAACAATAATAAGAAAATAAACCACCTATTTTTAAAAAATCAACAAAATATTTGATCAGATATTAACCGAAGAAGATATACAAATGGCAAATAAGCACATTAAAACATGCTCAACATCGTTAGGGAAATGCAAATTAAAACCACGAGGTATCGGGACTTCCCTGGTGGCGCAGTGGTTAGGAATCTGCCTGCCAATGCAGGGGACACGGGTTCGAGCCCTGGTCCGGGAAGATCCCACATGCTGCAGAGCAGCTAAGCCCGTATGCCACAACTACTGAGCCTGCATGCCATAACTGCTGAAGCCCGTGCGCCTAGACCCCATGCTCTGCAATAAAGAGAAGCCACTGCGATGAGAGGCTGGCGCACCGCAACGAGGAGTAGCCCCCGCTCACCGCAACTAGAGAAAGCCTGTGCGCAGCAACGAGGGCCCAATGCAGCCCAAAATAAATACATACATACATACATACATACATACATAAAACCATGAGATATCACTACACACCCATTAAAATAACTAAAATTTTAAAAATTGACCATAATCAAATGTTGGCAAGGATGTAGAACAAGTAGAATTCTCATTCCCTGCTGGTAGGAAAGCACAAGGGCACAGCCATTTTAGAGGATAGTTTGTTAGTTTCTTTAAAATTTATGCATGCAGCTGCCAAACAATCCAACCACTTGCCTCCTAGGTATTTACCCAAGAGAAGTGGAGGCATACATACATATAAATACTCATACAAGAATGTTCATAGCATCTTCATATGTAATAGTCAAAAGCTGAAAACAACTCAAATGTCCATCAATAGGTGAATGGATGAACACACTGTGATGTGGGATGCTGCTAAGCAGGTAGCCTGTCAGATGCTTTGCCGTGGCATAATACGGACCACCATCCTTTTAGCTTTCAGCTTTCCATAACAGTTTTCTTATTGCCTACTGCTCATCCCCACATAAGCCAATGTCACATATTTAGGGTTTTTATTGTGTCTTTGGTACTTCTGTTACTAATTTCTGTATCAGTCAGAATGGGCCAGGTTATGCTGTGATAGTAAACAACCCCAAATCTCAGTGGCTTAAAATAAAGTTTTGTCTCTTTGTTGTGAACTGTATGTCCATTGTGGGTTGGCTGAAAGTTTTGTTCTCTGTTCTCACTCTGAGACCGAGGCTGACAGAGGATTCATTATCTGAAACATTGCTGGTTGCTGGGAATGTTGACTTCGTGTAAAGTTGTTTGATTTGTAGGAGTTGAGATAGATTTTTCAAACCAGACTGCTTTTTTATTTTCATCAGCATTAGTTGACTTTTGTCTCATTTTAGGGTGCATTAAAATCTTGAAGTAATGACACCGATAACTATAACTTTCTTTGATCCATAGTATAAAAAGTTATACAAAATACCTTTCAACTTTTATTTATCTAGTAAGCACTTTTTTAGATGGGAGGTATATTCCTGTGTGTTAGACGAGGAACCTGAATGCAGAGAGGGTAAACGAATGGCAGTTGCCACATAGCAGTGAAACTGAACTAGAACCCAGGGTTCCCATTTTAATACTTTCGTGCAGATCAGAGAAAAATAAAAGTACCATCTATTTACACATTCTTTGTTTTGACAGTCTCTTCAACAGGCCACATTTAAGAGGCGTCTCGTACCCTCTGCTGCCGGTGGCTGGGACACGATGGATCACACAGGGGCAGTGGACACCGAGGATGAGTTGGGACCTTTAGCCCATCTTGCTCCAAGTCCTCAAAGTGAAGCCGTTGCCCACGAATTCCAGGAACTCTCCTTGCAGTCCAGTCAGCACCTGCCCCCTCTGAACGAAAGGAAGAATGGTGAGTTCAGCGTGTGTGGTGGGAGCTTACCTCTTTGTGAGCTAAACGTATCCCTTTTTGGTAGTAACTTTTTGGTCCGTTCCATTGGGCAGCCTGTCACGAAGGAGAGAACCTCAGGGGGTGCTGGCTGGTTTTGAGGAACAGGCAGAGTTTCACTTTCTATCCAATTCTTTCATTATTTCCCCAATAAGTAGCAAAGTTATCTTTGGAAATAAGCTTTAGGTTCAACCATTTTAGCACAAGCAGAAGATTTCATGCTAGCATGGTACTGGAAAGCAGCTTCCTATGTTGACTCCAGGGAAAATAGATGGTGGATTTGACTAGATTCTCCTGCCATGTTCCCCATCTCCAATGTGTTGCACCTTAATTTCAGAATTGGCAAAATTTGAGCTATCTTAATGATCACTAAGAAAGCAAGAATTTCTTGTTTGAGTATTTTTTGTATTAATGAGTATAGGATATGGCCATATTCTCAGTCTTTGGCTGGCTCATACTTGTATACAAAATGAATATTTTCTGTTCATTTGTTATCTCTTCAGGAAATTCTCCTGATTAATCAGAAGCATCCCAGAGTCTCCAGAAAACAATACTGTCAGTTTTTAACAAAAATGAGTAGAGATAGGCGATACACGTCTATTTTTAATACTTAAAACATAAAAACTAACAAAGTATTAAAATTTACAAACACACCAAGCATACATATTACAGGGAAAGAATTAAGAATTTCAACTGGATTTGCCATGCTTTCCACAGTTCTGATGAGTCTTACAATCCCAAATGTGTTTTTTTAATTTCAGTTTTAAAAGCCAGAAGAAATAGAACTTTCCCTGTAGAGCACTTCCTTACGTATCTTGTTACTTATCTTCTGGGTTCTAAGTGTTTCCTGATCCTTTTCAAATAATGGCCTTATCTTATTCAGGAAAATGGATTGAAGACTTATGCTGCTATTCTCAGTTCTTCAGTGCATGTCTTTGGGGTGTACTTGTTCTCCCTTCCAACAAGATATCTGATACTTGTGTCTGATGCTTGTTGGGCACAACCCTTGTCCAGTGCGATTGGTATAAAGCAGCATCTTGCTCGGAGCTGTCAAAGCCTTCAGGAGGCTGTGTTTGGCTGGTGATGGCTTTAGAACCTTCCATCATTTAGGAGCCTAGCTTTGTCTTAGGCAGTGGCTGAGAGGGTATAACCACATTAACTGAAAAATGACTAAATTGGTCAAATTTACACAGTATACTTGGACCAGTATAATATTCAAATTATTTCCCTCAAAAAAAAAAAAAAAAAAGACCAAAATAAGAGTTGAACTGGTATAAAATTGCAGTAATATACAGTTGCTCAAGAAAATGGTCCTACGTAGCAGAGGAGGGACGTGTAAGGGGAAAGTTTATGCTTTGTGGTAGTTTTACTTGATACAGCTTGCCACATTCTCTTGCAAGAACGTTCTTTTGAATATATATGCCTGAACATAAGGTAAGCCCAAATATGAGGTAGTCCTCCCCTTATAAACTTTTAGAGGGAGGTAGATGAATGGTAAAAGTTAGAATTTATTAATTTAGTTACATGTATATAATTAAAACCACATATTATGAAGCAGTGCAATAAAATAAAAGGATTGCTTTATCCACACTCATATTTCATAAAATTATCTTGCCCAAACTCTGCCTGTGTATCTGTGTGGTGTTTTTATCATCAGTAGAAAACCTCTGCATCATCCAGCTAGCACTAAAATCCAGGGCGTATCTTCATTTCTGTCTCTCTTGTTTAAGTTACAGCAGTTTTTAGATGCATGCACGATCTGACACTGAAGATTTTATGTCTAAACCACAAGTACCATTCACAAAATAGTGGGGCTGTTTTTGGTTTTTTGTGTGTCTTACAGTGTGGTAGTCATCATCACTCATGTTTGATTTGTGATTGGTCGTAACATTTTATGAGGCTATGATTTCTGTTATAGAATTTAATCACTTTTTTTTTTTTGAATAGGTAATACACTTATCTGGCTTGAAATGTAGGGGGTACAAATGGGTACACAGTGAAAAGTAGGTCACCCTCCCAGTCTTGTCCCTCAGCTACCCAGTTACTTCTCCAGAATTAACTACTCTTACTTGTGTCCTTTCTGAGAGAACAGTATTTGACTACTTTTTTAGTTTAATTTTCTTTTTGAATTTTATTTATTTTTTTATACAGCAGGTTCTTATTAGTTATCTATTTTATACATATTAGTGTATATATGTCAATCCCACTCTCCCAATTCATCCCACCACCACCATCCCCCCTCCACTTCCCCCCTTGGTGTCCATACGTTTCTTCTCTACATCTGTGTCTCTATTTCTGACCTGCAAACCGGTTCATCTGTACCATTTTTCTAGGTTCCATATATATGCGTTAATATATATTTATTTTTCTCTTTCTGACTTGCTTCACTCTGTATGATGGTCTCTAGATCCTTCCACGTCTCTACAAATGACCCAATTTCGTTCCTTTTTATGGCTGAGTAATATTCCATTGTATATATGTACCACATCTTCTTTATCCATTCATCCGTTGATGGGCATTTAGGTTGCTTCCATGACCTGGTTATTGTAAATAGTGCTGCATGAACATTGGGGTGCATGTGTCTTTTTGAATTATGGTTTTCTCTGGGTATATGCCCAGTAGTAGGATTGCTGAGTCATATGGTAATTCTATTTTTAGTTTTGGGGGTTTTTTGGGGTATTTTTGCAGTACGTGGGCCTCTCACTGTTGTGGCCTCTCCCATTGCAGTGCACAGGCTCTGGACGCGCAGGCTCAGCGGCCATGGTTCACGGGCCTAGCCGCTCCACGGCATGTGGGATCTTCCCAGACCGGGGCATGAACCCGTGTCCCCTGCATCGGCAGGCGGACTCTCAACCACTGCGCCACCAGGGAAGCCCTATTTTTAGTTTTTTAAGGAAATCCTATACTGTTAACCTTATGGGAGTTCCCTTTTATGTTATTTGTCGTTTTTCCCTTGTTGCTTTCAATAATTTTTCTTTGTCTTTAATTTTTGTCAGTTTGATTACTATGTATCTCAGCGTGTTTCTCCTTGGGTTTATCCTGCCTGGGACTCTCTGTGCTTCCTGGACTTGGGTGGCTATTTCCTTTCCCGTGTTAGGGAAGTTTTCGACTCTGATCTCTTCAAATATTTTCTTGGGTCCTTTCTCTCTCTCTTCTCCTTCTGGGACCCCTGTAATGCAAATGTTGTTGCGTTTAATGTTGTCCCAGAGGTCTCTTAGGCTGTCTTCATTTCTTTTCATTCCTTTTTCTTTATTCTGTTCGGCAGCCGTGAATTCCACCATTCTGTCTTCCAGGTCACTTATCCGTTCTTCTGCCTCAGTTATTCTGTTATTGATTCCTTCTAGTGTATTTTTCATTTCACTTATTGTATTGTTCATCTCTGTTTGTTCTTTAATTCTTCTAGGTGTTTGTTCTTTAATTCTTCTAGGTCTTTGTTAAACATTTCTTGCATCTTCTCGATCTTTGCCTCCGTTCTATTTCCGAGGTCCTGGATCATCTTCACTATCATTCTGAATTCTTTTTCTGGAAGGTTGCCTATCTCCACTTCATTTAGTTGTTTTTCTGTGGTTTTATCTTGTTCCTTCATCTGGTGCAAAGTCCGCTGCCTTTTTATTTCGTCTGTCTTTCTGTGAAGTGGTTTTCCTTCCACAGCCTGCAGAATTGTAGTTCTTCTTGCTTCTGCTATCTGCCCTCTTGAGTACTTTTTTAAAAGCAGTGTTTCAAAATCTTCTTTGTAACAATATCCAACACTTTAAATTTTAAGGTTACTATCTGGGAATAATTAATGTGTTGGTTCTTTTCTTCTTTCTTTTTTCCCCCCTTGTTTCTCTTAAGACGTTTCTATAAGCATCCTAAAACTAGCTTCGAGTGAGGTTGATTTTTAAGCTAATGCGTTTTCCTCAAGTACCTTTTTGTTCAATATTAAGTAAATGAAAGAGAATCTCATGATACGAGATACTGTGTGAGGACTCAAATATGAGACAGTCTCCTCTTTTCTAATTAGTGACTTCAGGAAGTTAAAAGCCTTACCTTATATTCAGGCATATTACACTTTAATTTCAGGCTTATGATATGTTAGCCTAATTTGTGTATACATTCCAAGGAGTAAATGGAATTGTACAGCTATCAGAAATCTAGGTTTTTGATACAGGAATGTGAGCGGAGTAGAAAGAACCACATCAAGCCATCTATAGATGGAAGAACCATAACTTTCTTACCTTAGTGATTTTTTAATGTTTATTCTTCATCTTTTCAGGTCTTCTTAATGCCATGTTTAAATCATGTCATGTACAAAAAGTAGATGTTAGCCTCAAAATTAACACAAAGTACTGTTTAGATATTATGAAATAATTGAACATAGATAGTTTCTTGGTGATTGTGTTTTATTGTTGTTGCTAAGCCTTTGAATTTCACTTATCAGAATTACTTTCTTTGGGGAAGGAAATGAAGATATTTCAATTTGGGATTGGTATATAAAAGGATTATATCACCAAATAGTTTATAATTAAACTTTACAAGGAAAATGAGGTTGATATTTAAGTACAGTAACAGTTCTAGGATCTTCCCTTATTTTTGGTTAATACTTCTATGACAGTGGTAGTGGAGTGACAGAATATTCCCACTACTGGAGTAAGTATGAAAGATGTTTAGTAAAGATAAGCTAGGGCTTTCCTTTTACCCCTGAACATGGCCAAAATATTTCTATAGTTAGTGGCACCTCAGTAGTAAGGCAACCATTTAGGCAATGGACTCTTCCCAACAAGATAGTCCTTCATAAAGGAAAGTGGGTGTACTTTTACTAAATAATGTACCTTTACTAAAACAATGCATACACAGGAAAATTGAGCTTTGTTCTGACATTTTATGCACGTAACAGATCCATTTTCATGCTTCAACGTTAACGTTTTCATTATTAACACCGGGAATAAAAGGGAAATCCGTCAAAGGGAGAGTTAGTCCTTTTATTGTTTAAAAAGGAAAAGCTCAGGTGCTATAAGGTGAATATAACTTTATAAAAGCAGGCAAAGGCAAAGTAGATGGAAACAACATACCTGAAAGAGCTACAGCTCTTTCTGCCCATACTTAGATGAGACCATGAGGAAGAAACTTTTCATTCATGAGGTCATTTGCAAGACTGATAATTAAGTATGCTGGTTGGCGAACTTAAACTTTTAGGTCATTGCCAGCATTATCACAGAGTAAGCCAATAAGTTGACATAGATTCTCTCTTTATGAAACAGTTCGGTATTTTAATACTTTTTTGCACATCTCTGAAGATGAGGCTCAGTCATGTTAACATGGCCACGGACATACCACAGTCTAGCTGTTAGTAGTATCATGTAGGTGGAAAATGAGTATCTGCCACCTTTCTCTTCCTGTATTAGCAGGCTTTTTGAAGCTATATGTATTGTGAAATAGTCAGTGTGTTTTAGGCCTCCATAAAGAGGAGAGACTTGTTATTCATATTTTAAACTTCGATATCATTGGTTACTGCACTTGTTAGGTTTTTGAGCTTATAGTCCCATCTTGAAAACTTTTTTAAAGATTATCCATCTGTTAAATGGGTCACTGAACAGTTTTAGACCTCTCTTGTTCTGTTCCAGGTGACCACATACTAGAGAGAAAATAATGTATTCCAAAGTTTGTTGCACACAAGGGAATCAAGGTGGCTCTTTGCATTGGATTCAGTACAGGTATTAATATATTGGCAAACAGTCAGATAAACTTTGCCTAGCCATGGAGCCCAGCCAAAGGAAACTGCTCGCCTTGTACCATAGAAAATAAATTGTATGTGTTTGCAGCTGGTCTTTTTTTTGGGTTTTACTTTGAAAACATTTACCCGCACCTCATTAACCTGTTAGACTTACTGTCAGTCCAGGTGTTGGGAATGGTACAAAGGTGTTGAGCATTTGTCTTGAGTAAAACCCTGTTCCTTAGAATGTGCACGAGCTAATATGGACTAATAGAGGTTGGTGAGGGAAAGAGAGGATAGTTCTATTTTTCTCTGGAGCAAACAGCCAGACATGAAATTCTCATAGTGTCATAAATGGGAAGGAAATAAATAGATGCTAAATAGCCAAGACGTGGAACTGTGGGATTCTTGCTTTCCCTTTCTGTAACTGAACGTAATAGAAATGAATACTTTTATGTAAAATTGCCTTGTCATTGGCTTTATTATTAATGTATTTAGGTTCTTGAATATTTAAAATAATTCTCAAGGATATTAATAAACACTCTGATACATTTAGACAGTTTCTTTTCCTGCTCTCAGGAGTTACTGAGGAGTGCTTAGACTGAGAAGAGAAACATATACTCCTTGACTAATTTTCCTTAGTTTCTAATACATTTTTTAAATTAGGCTTTAGGACTTATACTAAACACAATTAAAAGTTTAAAGTTAGCTATGAATTTCCCGGCAGCTGCAGATGAATTTCTTGATTAGTTGTGCCAACTCTCATACTTTTTGTTGTGACAGCTTCTTGAACCCTTCAAAATGAAAAGGAAGCCATATAAGTAGCTTAAGGGTGAGGTACTCTCTTTCACAGTGGTCTCTATAAAGTCTCCTATTAAATAGCATGTTTTGTTCCACAGTGTAAATAAGCACCTGTAACCCTGTCCACCTTCTTTTTTCTACTATCGGTTTCTTATTTCGATAGTTTTGCTGTTACTGAGAATTTCATTTACTCAGTGCATTGCTGGAGACACCCAGGCAGTGTGTATGTGGACAGAGAGTAGGCGGGGGCTGGACATGAACTCACAGCCTCTCGCGTTTGTAGCCGGCAGTGTCAGAACACTAACTTAGGAGTGCTTTAGCTTTTGCTGAGGGGGTGTGTGAAGCTTATAACGGTTTCAGAAGTGCATCAGCAAGACCATAGGCCCCAGTTATAGCACCCTTGAAGCCTCATTTTGAGTTATTCATCCAGTCTTTAAATTGTGTACTCTTGCAAAAATGCCCTTGGAGCGTCAGCAATTAACATTTACTTAAAGTAAGGTTTAGGACATAATAGTAATTAGCAGTTTAATCCAGCATGAGACCTCATCATCTTAAACTTACAAAAATGTTTACCTAAAATTTTTACAAGACTTTTTGAGAGTTACTAGAGTCATAGAAATACTTTTTTTTTTTTTTTTGTATAGATTGATGTGATTTTCATAAAACTAGAGACCACCGTGTGATGTATATTTGGCACTGGACCAGTGAATAAACTGAAACTAATTTATTAAGAAACAGTCTTTCCTGTTCCTCAGCAATTTTTAAAATAACATATGTGGTATAAATGCTTAGTTAGTAAATATTACTCAACTATAGCTACTTAGGCCCTTCAAGGCTATTTGGAATTGAATAGTTAGTTTATAATCAGACCTTGTGCTGGTTCGGGAGACTTTGTAAAATTAAGTCAGGGCTCTTCTTACGTCTGCCTCTAACCCAACCACAGTGACCTCTTCTAGCTACAAAGGAAGAGAAAGGGTTGATATGGGACACCTGCTCTCTGCCATAACTCTAAAAAAACCTGATAAATACACAGAGTGTATTGAAAAAAAAGTGACCCGTGATTTTTTCTTTGTTATTTTAAGACATCAGTGATAAAGTACTATTGTGACAGAAAGCAGAAGGACAGATATGTTGGAGTTACAAATGAACTGGAATTTTCTCTTTAGTTTATAGTTAATAATTGCCCAAACTAATTAGCAAATATCATACCCAATGTTATTCTAACCCCTTTAAATTAATCCATACTGCTGGCTACCCTCACCTGCTGCCCTCACTATTATTAACAGGAAGTATAGTCTTTTGGGAGTCAGGACTCCAGTCTCCTCTGCTGACTCAGTCTGTGAGCATGGGTAAGTCTCGAGCTCTCTGTGTCACAGTTATGCCCATTGTAATATCCGTATGGTAGCTTTCAGCCCATGTGTCTTTCTCTGGCTGCCCTTTCTCATTACATCATGTGTTCTTATAGCTAGCTCATTATCACTTTTGCCTTGTACTGTTCATTGGGCAGCAGAAACAGAAAGAATGGAAGATAACTTCCATCTCAGTTAACGGATGGAATTTTCCATAGATATGAATTAATGTCGCTGTTTAATACATTCCTCACAGCTGTATTATTAAACATACATGCCAGCTCTCTCAATTAGTCAGACTTCCCCCCCATATTTAAAAGTGAAAAGAAATTGACTCAATTTGTGTTACCCTCAAAAAAATATATCTAACTTAGAATATGCAATATCTTTCTGTTCCTGGTTTTCAAGGGTTGGCAGGTATGTGTTAACATTTTTATAACAGGATCAGACTCAGTAAAAAGACACTATTGTAACTTTTTTTTTTAATCCCAAATTATTCATGTCCTTTTCTGGTTGTTTATGTTGTTTTCATTAAGAAAATGCTAATAGTTGGCTATCTGTTTCACCAACTTAAATTTTTGATGTGTGACCTCTATGTTTAGTAAAGATAGAACAAGAAAAGCAAAAAGTCTGATTCACAACTTGCCTTTGGTTCTTGTAGGTTAAGTTTAAAAACTGACAGATGTTAGAGTTTGTCAGCACTCTCTGCAGATTCCGGATTCATAGCTACAAAATAGGAGATGCTCTTTGACAATTGCTGTTCCCGACATAGAAGTTAAGAAGTGTATCGATTAGAGTTCTTGATCAGACAGCCATCATGTACTATATAAAAGAAAAATTTACCATATCAGAATGCTCAGCTTTCCCAAAGTTTTAAAAGAAATCAGTATTTCAAGAGTGGAAATGGGTTTACTTTTTATTATTAGAAAGCATTTATTGAATGATCATTGTGTCTCTTACCCTAACTAATTCTTAGATCTTATACCTCTAGTACAGTGTTGGCAGTTCAAAATGTAAGATATTCTCATAAAATTGTCGCATGCATAGATCTTTGAAAGTAATTATCTCAAGTAAAGAAAATTAATTTAGAGATGGTTCTCCCAGATAACTGGGAGGAAGAAGAACCTAATTGTAAAGAAAGTGAGTGCAGAGACAAGCCTAGAACCTGCTCCGTGGCACTAGACGTGTGGTGTGAGGCCACACAAGCCTGTGTCTGTCATCTGTAAATACGGGTCATGCTAGATGTACCTCCTAGGTTATTGGGAGGCTTAAGTGAAATAAAGCACTGATGGTAACTACATGTACATGACACAGCGTAAGTACTCAGTACATGCCATAGGCACCCAGCACTGCATGCTTGATGTAAAATACCATGAAATAGGCAGTGGTTAAGTATGCACAGTGGTTAAGGGCACCAACTCTGGAGGCGTCCCATCTGGCTCTACTATTACTAGTTATGTGAACTTAGACAAATTAGTCGTCCTCTCTTTGCCTCAGTTTCCTCCTCTGCAAAATGCGGATCATATAGTACCTGCTTCATGGGGGTTGTTGTGAGGATTAAATGAGTTCATATAAGTATTTAGAACAATGTGGGCATATAATTAGCACTTTATAATTATTTGTTATATATATTTTGAAAATTCAATATTTAAATTAACAGAGAATATAGTTTTTCAGGGTTCCATCGTGGTGTTTTATACCTTAATGTTTCTTTCAATAGTCCCAGTAATTTTTGCCCCCATTTCCACAAGTATTTCTTTTTAAAAACATCAAAATGACATGCAGTTTTTTAATGTCTCGCCATGGACCTACATAACATTTGAAGAGCACTTACCCTATGGGAGCCGAGAGGGCAAATGTAGTAGGCACGGATTTCCCATGAGTTTGTCTCTCTTGTTGGTACTGCCAGTTCCCACAATCCTAGCATTCCCTGGGCATCAGTCAGTGTCTACAAGGAATGATTTTCAAATATTAAAGCATGTGAAAAGACAAACAGGCCAAAACTCAGAGCTCTCTAGGGACTATGACCTCCAAAACAGACTCTGTTCTGACATTTTCACAGGCCGCTTGAAGGAATTCCAGCAGGGTCATTCCATTTGGTAAACCCCTAAACAAACCCTCTGTCATCAAGGACTGATTTATAGATTTTTCTCTTTATATGTACTTGTTCTGAAGAGATTAAGATAGTAGATATGGTTGCTGAGACTCTTCTAAGGCATCTGATGTATATGATAAGTACTATACAGAAGACTTTTGGTATTTTGAAGTAATAAAACTGTTATTTGTTATGTTTAAAGAGACTTCTTGCTCTGAGTCGTCTTTTAGATTTTTTTCTTTTTCATTTTGATTCCAGGAAATCTATGCCCTAATCACATCTCTAAATTAAAATTCTTTCATTTCTGAACCCGATTATTTAACAAATTCATTAAAATCAGAAATGACCTTTTAAAAAACAAATATACATATTAAAATATGTACATGCATATGATGACTTGTTTCACAGTGACCGCTGGAATGTGTGAAAACATCTAGTGTTGTAGAATATTCTGTGATATCTTGCTGTGATGGCAGTTGTTCATACGATGCTTTAAGGTCATGGGGTGGGGGGGCAGATCTATAAATTGATTTTCAATCTGAATTCTCAAAATATTTTGTATATTATTATACATTTCTTTAAAAAAAGAATATAATGTTAAAAATAAATGAGAAGGGCAGAACCCAAGAGATTTGAAGGCTGGACAACTTAAGGAAATGGGTAATTAGGGTTATTTGGTTTATAGTTGGCCTTAAATGCTGTATAGCCTCATGGTTATCCCAGTCTGAAGTCTGAGTGGCATGTATGAAATTCCAGGGATGAGCAGCATTCCACATTTGAAGGATCAGGTTTATTGGGGGATTTTGTATGGTTTGTTTCCTTCTGTGCATGTTTCTTTTCAGTGAGTTAATCCTTTGGATGAATGTACAAAGTTTTAACTATTAAATAAAAGAATTGTACACAGTCAAAAATTTCTTATGATTTTGATATCTGATTCTGTCATAGGATTGTAATATGTTTTGAACAAATTTTAAAATGAAACACAGGAAGTAAATTAGTATATGATCTCAACCAAGCCTCTTAAAATTACTTGTAAAAAGAAAACTTATTTAATCACATTTTAGTAACCTGTCACAAACCCAGGATGTTTAAGAGGTATCCTTAGTGGGAATTCCCTGATGGTCCAGTGGTTAGGAATCTGCGCGTCCACTGCAGGGGGCCCAGGTTCGATCCCTGGTTGGGGAACTAAGATCCCGCAAGCCACGTGGTGTGGCCAAAAAAAAAAAAAAAAAAAAGAGGTCTTCTTAGTAAAATGGAAATGAAAATGAAATAGAAAGTTGCTTAGTAATTGATCATGAATAGTTATTGAATGTACTAAAGAATTTTGTGGCTCTTGATTGAGGTATAAAATATATACGATGAAAAAGATATATATGGTTATATTATCATTTTTCTCAAGCCACGAATTAAAAAGTGATATTTTAACTAGATATGCTCTTAGGAGAAAGTAGTACTTTTCTAGTACATTTTTCAAACGTAGATTTTTTGATCGCTCACTATTTCTGCGAAATAGTCTCTTTTTCAAAGAAAGGGAATTTGGTTAAATAACTTGCTAATAAAGTAGTGAAATCTCTAGTTGTATAATTGTGTGCTTGTTTTGTTTATTTCTGCATAGAAGTGGAGAAGCTGCTTGCTTCACTGCCTTCTCCACCCTCAACAGAAACAAATGCATACACCTTCAGAAATTTGAAGATTTTATTTGGACACCCAAGTATTTTAATTTGGAGGATTTTCCAAATAAAGGAATTTAAATTTACTCCCATCAGATCAAATTAGGATTGAAAAAATTGAAATTTAAAGAAATCCAAGAACTTAGTCCTAAACTCTGAATTTCAGAGTCCAGGGGCTTTAGACAATACTTTGGTTTTTGTTTTTATCACCTGTTACAGTGAAACTATTTAAAGTATACTCATAAAAATGTCTTACATTTCTTAAATGACCATGAAATTTTATATACCATTGATAGTGGAATGTTATGTAAATTCAGTTAGGTCCAGTTGGTTTATAAGGTTGTTCAAGTCTTGTATAACCCTTACTGGTTTTTTTTTTACTTGTTTTATCAACTACTCAGAGAGATAGCTCCTGTTGTGGATTTGTTTGTTTCTCCTTTAAGTATTGTTTTTGCTTCATGTATTTTGAGCCTCTCTTATGTGTTCTTGATGAATTGATCCCTTTACATTATGAAATGTCCTTCCATTCTTGGTAATGACCCACTCCTAAAGTCTACTGTGTTGATATTAATATAGCCCCTCTAAGTTTCTTCGTTTAGCATTGCATGATATAGTCTTCCCCAGCTTTTACCTTTAACCCATCTGTACCTTTATATTAAAAGTACATTTCTCATGGACAGCATAGAGCTGGATTTTTCTTGTTTTACTCTAGTCTGACAATCTCTGTCTTTCAGTTGTGATGTTTAAGTCATTTACATTTAAGGTAATTATTGATATGTCTGGTATATTAGTTACCTACTGCTGTGTAACAAATTACTTCATACCTTAGCAGCTTAACACAGGATGCATTTATCATCTGACAGTTTCTGTGGATCAGGAATTCAGGAGCAACTTAACTTGGTACTTCTGCCTCACAAGCCTGCAAGGCTCAGGTTTCATTTGAAGGTTCAACTGAGGAATGATCCACTTCTAACCTTAGTTAAATTGTTCTTGGCAAGATTCAGTACTTTGAGGGCTGTTGGACTGAGGGCCTCAGTTACTTGCTGGCTGTTGGCTGGAGGCTGCCCTCAGTTCCTTGCCACGTGGGCCTCTCCAACATGGCAGCTTACTTTATCAAAGGCAGTAAGAGAGAAGAATGCTAGCAAGACAAAATTTTTGCAACATTTCCTTAACGTTGTCCTATTCTATTGATTAGAAGCAAATTACTCAAGGGGAGAGAATTATTCAAGGCCATAAACATCAGAAGGCTGGGATCACTGGGGAATGTCTTAGAGGCCACCTTCCACAATTGAGTTTAAATCTATCATTTTGTTGTATGTCATGTTTGTCCATTTTGTCCTCTGTTCCTTTATTTCTCTCTTCTTGCCTGTTTCGTTTTTTTGTTTTTCTTTTTTTTTAGTATTTCATTATTGTTTTTATATCTCATTAGCTATGCTTCTTTTTTTTCTGGTGTTTACTGATCTTTTCTAATGCAAGTGTAATATGCTGCTAATGCTATCCAATAAAATGTTTATCTTAGATATTTTTAGCTCTTTTTGCATTGTCCATTTCTCTTTTCATTATATTTATGTTTTCCTTTAAATACTTGCACATAGTTATAATAGGTGTTAATAGTTCCTTTTTTTCTGTCATTCCTGGGTCTGTTTTTATTGACAAAATGTTTCTACTATTAAAGACATTTTCCTGCCTCCTGGCAAGTAGTCTCCTATTTTTTTGGTTGGAGATAACATTGTGAATGTTACATTGCTGAGTGGCTGGATTTTGTCTTTGTTGTCTTCCTAAGTGTTAGGCTTTGGTTTGGTAAGAGTGCTAGACTTTTGGATCACCCACAAGGCCTTTTTAAAGCTTTGTTAGGAAAAATCTAGGGTAGCATTCATTGCACAGATGGTACCTTAACTACTAGGGCTTTAACCCCTTTGGAATCTTACTGAATGCCCCACTAGCTGCTCAGGGAGGACTTTTCACTATGGCTGATTGGAGCTCAAACATTCCCAAACCTTGTGTGTACTTTGGGAATTGTTCAGTACAGTTTCCTGGTCGTTTCTTGCCCAGCCTTATGAAATTTTACCTTGTAGACTTATAGCTTAGCACTCAGCAAAGACTCAGAGGCACCCTTACGCAGACTGCTGGAGCTCCTTTTCTACACTGAAACTTCTAGCTGCCGTAGCCCCCCTAAGCTCTCATCTCTGTCTCCATTCAGCGAGTCTGTTTGAGTTACAGTCTAGAAATTGCCTCCAGACAGAAAGGCAGTTGTAAGGCTCATCTCATTTATTTCCCTACTCTTTTTTTTTTTAAACATCTTTATTAGGGTATAACTGCTTTACAATGGTGTGTTAGTTTCTGCTTTATAACAAAGTGAATCAGCTATACATACGCATATATCCCCATATCTCCTCCCTCTTGCGTCTCCCTCCCACCCTCCCTATCCCACCCCTCTAGGTGGTCACAAAGCACGAGCTGATCTCCCTGTGCTATGCGGCTGCTTCCCACTAGCTATCTGTTTTACATTTGGTAGTGTATATATGTCCATGCCACTCTCTCACTTCGTCCCAGCTTACCCTTCCGCCTCCCTGTTTCCCTACTCTTAAGGGTCACAGTCCTGTGTTACCTGCTTCCCAATGTAGGAAAGCAATTGTTTCGTGTATTTTGTCCATTTTTCCAGTTTCTTATAGTGACAGGTTAAGAGCAGTCCTGTTATGCCATAACAGCCGAAAATGGGAGTCAGAGTTGGGATTTTAACACAAGGTCTGTGCCTTCCCCTGAAGCATGTTTCCTCTCTGTATACAGATAACTTAGCTTTCTGACTAGACTACAGCAGCAGTGTCATTTTAACTTTGGGATCCACCTAAATATTCAGACCTTGTTGGGCACCCAGGGTGCTCCTGGCTATTTGATCAGTGAATGAATGAAACCAAATTTTCGGTTGAAGACCAAGGCTGATAATTATGGTTGGTTCTCGTGGCAGGTAGCTTTCCAGCTTCTGCTCTTGGCACAGAATGGTCAGCAAGATTGTCATAAAAGATAACATGTTAGACCTTAGATCACTTGGAGCCAATGACATAGTTATTCATTTGGTTCAAGAACTCATCTTTTTACATGCACCCCAGGGTTCATAGCAGCATTATTTACAATAGCAAACATATGGAAGCAACCTAAGTGTCCATCAATAGATGAATGGGTAAAGAAGATGTACACACACACACACACTGGGTTCATAGCAGCATTATTTACAATAGCAAACATATGGAAGCAACCTAAGTGTCCATCAATAGATGAATGGGTAAAGAAGATGTACACATACACACACACACACACACACACACACACACACACACACACACACACAATGAAATACTACTCAGCCACAAAAAAGAATGAAATTTTGCCATTTGTACAAACATGGATGGACCTGGAGGGTATTATGCTGAGTGAGGTAAGTCAGACAGAGAAAGACAAAGACTGTATGTTATCACTTATATGTGGAATCTAAAAGATAAACTAGTGAATATAACAAAAACAGACTCACAGATAGAGAGAACAAACCAGTGGTTATCAGTAGGCAGAAGGAAGTGGGGAGAGGCAAGATAGGGGTAGGAGAGCAAGGTACAGACTACTACATGTAAAATAGATAAATAGATGTACTGGACAGCACAGGGAATATAGCCAATATTTTATGAAAACTATAAATGGAGTATAATCTATAAACATTTTGAATCACTGTGTTATACACCTGAAAACTAATATAATGTTGTAAATCAATTATACCTCAATTTTTAAAAAGTTATTAAAAAAACTTTTGGAGCCTCAAGGAGAGAAGTTTTCATTGGTTGGCAGAATTCATTCTTCATATTATTTTCTCTTTATAATATTGAAATTAAGAAAAATTCTCTTTTCCTCGGTATTTGAATTTTATCCAACTTGGCAAAATGCTATGTAATGGGGAATATCATAGTGATTTGATGGCTCTCAATTATATAGATATTGGAGGGGTTCTACTTAGAGCCAAGCAAATGTCAAGTTGAATCTTCACAACACGTCACAGATCCTCATCCTTTGTTGAGGAACAGAGCTTCAAATGAGACTTTATGTTGATAAAGAGTTTTATCATGGTGGTAAATGGTGTAATAGAAATAAAGTAGACTATCACTGAGGTCATCTGGGAATCATAGAAACACAATTTGATGAAAATCTCTGTAGTCCCGCTTCCCGTAGTCCATACTTCCTACTTTACCCTTGGGCTCAGTGGCTGTAGGCTCCCACCTCGGTTCAACAGGGCCACCCTCGCTGCCTGTCTGTGCCCTTGTGTGGCTGTCTCAGTCACTGGGAAGCCTGAGTGGGTTAGGAGACAGAGAACAGATGGGAGTCGCTGGTAGTGGGTGGAGTGAATGAGGCTGACGTGTCAAAGCTGGCCCCAGAGACCCAGAAGGACAAGGCCTGGGGCAGGTGTGCAGCCCCATTAAAGAGCTGTCAGGGTTGGTTCTCACTCTTATTTGGTCCAGATGACCTGTTGATTATAACAGATAGAAACCAAATAAATAAGATACTACTGAATAACTGAAAACTAAAAAGACATTATTTTTTTGAAAATTAGAATCATCAATATATACTCATATGGTATACTTTAGAATATACTATATTTGGTTTTTTATCAAATGTTTCATATATGCAACTCCATTTTCTTGTCCCAAATGTTTGAAAACATAATTATTTGAATTAATGTGTTAAGTGGTTTAAATATACTAACATAGAACTTTTTCCAATAGAATTTTTATTTTTAAGCTGTACACTTTATATAAAGTGCTGTTTCCTACCTTTGCTTTTTTAAGAAATATAATCATGTAAATTAAATACCTAACACTTATAATCTGACCTTTTTAGTACCCTGTGTCTTCTCAGGAAAACAAAACACTTTTTTCTCACTCCCTTTTATGATATAACCAATCAGTGCATAGTTTTTTAATCCACCTACACCAAGGGCACTGTGTGTGTTCTTCCATGTGTTTCTGCACATCTCTTCATTCTTCCCCCTTGCTCACACGGTGGGCCTGGAACCCAGATTGGTAAATACCCAAGTTAAAGTACTAAATTCTGCCAGTGAAGAGAGGTTTTCTTCCCTGAATAGGTAAAGACATTTTACTTTATGAAGTAGGTTTTAATTGTTCCCATCTTATAGAACCGGTAAACTGAGGGTCAGAGGGATTAAATAATGCAAAGATAAGCAGCTGAAAAGAAGTAAAATTGTAAAGATGGAGTTGGCTGTAAGGCCTAGGGTTATAAAGACCACTATTACAATAGGAAAAATAAGTTTTATTTGGAAGAAAGACAGTTAAAAGTATTTTTAAGATAAACTATTGCTTTTAACTTTTATATGAAGAACATAGTTACAAAAGGTATGCATGTAACCACATATAAAGCTAAAATTTTAAATGTTTAAGATTTTACTTGAACAGAATAGTTTTACCTAAAAAACGTGTTGAAGATTAAGACATTCTGCAGTCACCATCAACCTCATTGAATCTGTCAGGATCACCTCCCATTTCAACTCAACCAGCATGTATAATGGGTGCTGTAGAAAGTTTCTCTACGTGGACGTTCATACAAATAAAGAAAAACTCAGGCATGTTCAGTATTTCCCTCTCACTTCATATTTCACTTTATACTTGTCTCAGACATTGCCACGTGAGGAAGAATTACTTTAGCAACACACACCTTGATAGTTTAGAACAGAGAACTCTAGTCAGTTTTGTGTCTCTCTACATTCTAGCCTAGTACCTTTGAAGGTACTCAGCTAAATGAATAAGGAAAATTTAAAAATTCCTCTAGTGGAAGATATCCACATAGTCATTTTGTCCTTTTTAATCTTTTAAATATATTTTCGGATTTGCTAGAAAAATTGAGAACCTAATAATAGATCATCCTGTTAATGGCAATTTATTTCATATTAAAGTATTTGACATTAAAAGACTAAAAGAAAGATCTACTTGCTATAAATCATTTGTATCTTTTCTATGGAAAAATATAAATGGACATTTTTTTCTCTTCTAGTTTCCTAAATAGGGTAGCAATCTTTTTATGTGTTCTTTTTAACTCCTGAACTTAGAGCAGTTTATTAACTTTTTATTTAAGAACCATTTACTAGTAAGTTGTAGGCGTATCTAAATATGGCAGCATGCATCTTCTAAGAATAAATACATTCTCACTTTGCCAAAATGCATTTATCACCCTCACAAAAATTAACATTGGTACAAAAGTATATTTACTATATAGCCCATGTTCATACTTCCCCACTTTCCCCAATAATGTTCTTCACTGTTTTTTTAAAAAAACAGGATCTAATCAAGTATCATTTATTGCATTTAGTTGTCATCTCCCTTTAATCTCTAATCTAAATAGTTCCCCTACGTTTTTTTAAAAAAGACTTTATTTTTTTCAAAGCAGTTTCACATTTGTAACAGAATTGAGAGGAAGGTGCAGAGATTTCCCATATACCCATAACCCCCCCACATGCATAGCCTCCCCTAAGTGTACCCAGAGTGGTACACTTTTACCAAGGTTTAATGTATGCTGACATCAAAGTCACCCGAAGTCCATAGTTAACCTTGGGGTTCACTGTTGGTGTTGTATATTCTGTATGTTTAGACAAATATATGATGACATGTATCCGTCATTATAAAATCATATAGTTTCACTGCCCTAAAAATCCTCTGTACTCTGCCTGTTCATCTCTTCTTTCTCTGTCCCCCCTCCCCGAACATAGTCTCCATAGTTTTGTCTTTTCCAGAATGCCATGTGATTGGAATCATAAAATATTTCAGTCTGGCTTCTTTCACTTGGTAATACGCATTTAAGTTTTCTCCATGTCTTTTCATGGCTTGATAGCCATTTCTTTTTAGCACTGAATAATAATATTCCATTGTCTGAATGTACCACAGTTTCTTTATCCAGTCACCTAGTGAAGGACATCTTGGTTGCTTCCAAGTTTTGGCAGTTATGGAGAAAGCTGCTATAAACATTTGTGTGTAGGTTTTTGTATAGACATAAGTTTTCAGCTCCTCTGGGTAAATACCAAGGAGCGTGATCACTGGATTGTATGGTAAGAGTATGTTTAGTTTTGTAAGAAACTGTCTTCCAAAGTGGCTGCACCATTTTGTATTCACAACCACTTTCTTTTTTTTTTTTCCAAATCTTTCGTTTTACATTTTTGGGGAGTCCAGGTCAGTTATTTTGCAAAATGACCCTCAGTTTGGAAATTTGTCTGTTTGGGTCCTTGTGCTCAGTCCAGGTTAGGCATTTTGGTGGGAATGTTACACAGGTGACATTGTGTACTTGGTGGACCCCATCAGGACATACATGACAGTTTGTTCCATTATTGGTGATACTCAGTTTGATCACTTGGTTAAGGTAGTGTTCCCCCTCAACTCCTATTGCTCCTATGTAAATATACCCCGTCCTCTTTGTAATTAATAATTAATTATAAAGTAATGTGTGAGATAGTATTTTGAGACTATCTGACTATTCTCTTTCCCAGCCATCTTTCATCCATGGTTTTGATGATCATTCTTGCCTAAGTTATTATAAAGATACTTGAAATGGATGTTTCTCTAACATTCCTTCTTTCTATTAGCTGGCATTTTTCTGGAAATAAGAATCTTTTTTAAGGGAAATATCTCTATGGACTTATAGATTGTTTATTTTTTAAAATTGGAAAGGTGCTATCCACTACTATCATGATTTTTGATACACAAATTGCCCAAATTTGTCTAAAAAAGAGTCTGTTAAAGTTGGCTTTTGTATCACTTTGACTTATATCCCCCTTAATTTTTGAGCACTTACCTACCTTCTGGCACAGGATATTTCAGGATCTCCTTACACTTTTCATTGCCTGAAATGAGCCCTTTTTCTAAGATCCCTGGTTCCTTTTAGTGAGGAAATCAAGATCTGAGAGCTAGGCATACTTCTTGTTAACTTGGCTGTCATTGCTTCTAGCCCTTTTCAATAGACAGAGCTAGGAAATTGTTTTTAAATTATGAATACAGCCAGGAATAGCCATATAGTCTTGAAAAAGATGAGTAAAACCAGAGGAATGGGCTTCCCTGGTGGCACAGTGGTTAAGAATCTGCCTGCCAATGCAGGGTCCACGGGTTCGAGCCCTGGTCCAGGGAGATCCCACATGCCGCGGAGCAACTAAGCCCGTGCACCACAACTACTGAGCCTGCTCTCTAGAGCCCGTGAGCCACAACCGCTGAAGCCCGTGTGCCACAACTACTGAAGCCCGCGTGCCTAGAGCCTGTGCTCTGCAACAAGAGGAGCCACCACAATGGGAAGCCTGCGTCCCGCAACACTAAGCCCGTGCACCACAACTACTGAGCCTGCTCTCTAGAGCCCGCTCTCTAGAGCCCGTGAGCCACAACTGCTGAAGCCCGTGTGCCACAACTACTGAAGCCCGCGTGCCTAGAGCCTGTGCTCTGCAACAAGAGGAGCCACCACAATGGGAAGCCTGCGTCCCGCAACAAAGAGTAGCCCCCGCTCACTGCAACTAGAGAAAGCCCGCGTGCAGCAGCAAAGACCCAATGCAACCAAAAATTAAATAAATGAATAAATTAAAAAAAAAACCAGAGGATTTATATTACCAAATATCAAGACCTACTATAACACTATAGTATAACAGTTTAGACAGATAAACAGCCTGACCAATAGAACAAAATAGATCAGACAATATTCTGTCACCTGATTCATTACAAAGGTGACCTGTGCAGGCAGTGAGGAAAAGATGGTCTTTTTAAATAAATGGTTCTGGGTTAGTTAAATATCCAGTGGAAAGAAATTTACCTGCAATTTATACCATAAACAGAAAAAATTCAACTCTGAAAGGTAAAGAAAGCTTTTGGGGGAAAACATCTCCATAACCTTGGGGTGAACAAAAAATTCTTAAATAGAACACAAATAGCACTGTTCATAAAAGAAAAGCATGATAGATTGTGCTATATTTCTTTATTTTAAACTTTTTTTTAAAATTTATTTGTTGGCTGTGTTAGGTCTTCATTACTGTGTGTGGGCTTTCTCTCTAGTTGTGGTGAGCAGGGGCTATTCTTCGTTGCGGTGTGCCGGCTTCTCATTGCAGTGGCTTCGCTTATTGCAGAGCATGGGCTCTAGGCACATGGGCTCAGTAGTTGCGGCAAGCAGGCCCTAGAGCGCCCAGGTTTCAGTAGTTATGGTGCGTGGGCTCAGTAGTTGTGGCGCACAGGCTTAGTTACTCTGCAGCATGTGGGATCTTCCTGGACCACAGATCGGACCCATGTCCCCAGCATTGGCAGGCAGATCCTTAACCACTGCGCCACCAGGGAAGTCCTGATTGTGCTATATTTAAATGAATTACTCTTGGGCACCTAAAGACATCACTGAGAGAGAAAAGGCAACCCACAAAGTGGGAAGAGATAATTCGTAATACATACGTTTAACAAAAGATTCTTGTCCAGAGTATATAAAGGTCTCCTACAAACCAGTATAAATACATGGACAAAAGCCTTGACACAAACTTCACAAAAGAGAAATCCAAATGATGTGCATGGATATGGATATATGTTCATTAGTCATCAGAGCCGTGCAAATGAAAACCACAGTGACGTATTATGCATAGCAACTAGAATGGCTGCAACAAGAAAGAAAACACCAGTTCATCAAGGATTTAGAGCAATTGGTGGATATGTAAACTGGTATAAAACCATTTTAGAAAACGGTTTTGTGTAATTCTAAATATCATCAATTTCACTTCTAGGTTTTACTCAACAGAAATTTATGCATATGTTCATCAGAAGATGATGTATTAATTTGAGTTATATGAAATGCCATTTTTTGTAGGTGCTATCAATAATTTCACATGGTTGAATCTACTGGAATACTCATAGCAGCACTACTTGTTATGGGGAAAGACTGGAAACTCCCCAAATACCCACGTACAGTAGAATGTTATAATAGTGATATGTCACACAGTGGAACATAGCCACGAGAATGAGCAGACTACAGTTACATGTAAGAACATGCATGAGTCTCACAAAAATAACATTGAGCAAAGGCAGCTAGTCACAAAAGAGGACATGCTATATGATTCCATTATATAAAGTACGAAAACAGGCAAAAGTAGTCTGTGATGTTAGAAATCAGAGTAGTAGTTATCCTAATCGCAGGAGAAGAAAATAGAAGGGAAGCAGAAATCAGGAGCTCTTAGGGTACGAGAAATGTTTGGTTTCCTAATGCTGGTTGCATGGGTGTGTTCAGTTTGTAAACACTCAGCAAATTGTACACTTATGAAATGTGCACTTTTTTGTATGGATATTACAGTAAAATTAAAAGTTAAAAAACAAAAATCCTAGGGCTTCCCTGGTGGCACAGTGATTGAGAGTCCGCCTGCCAATGCAGGGGACACGGGTTCGTGCCCCGGTCTGGGAAGATCCCACATGCCGCGGAGCAGCTAGGCCCGTGAGCCATGGCCGCTGAGCCTGCGCATCCGGAGCCTGTGCTCCGCAACGGAGAGGCCACAACAGTGAGAGTCCGTGAGCCACGGCCGCTGAGTCTGCGCATCCGGAGCCTGTGCTCCGCAACCGGAGAGGCCACAACAAGGAGAGGCCCGGGTACCATAAAAAAAAAAAAAAAAAAAAAATTAAAAATTTAAAAAATAAAAATAAATAAAAATCCTAAATCTAATTTCAGTCTAACACCATTGGCTTTTTCCTCTCTTTCCTCCTTATTTGTATATCTTTTCTCCAAAATGAAAATCTTGATTCCCAAAACATCAGTCTATTTACTCATTAGCTCAGTCCTACAATATACAAACTGATTTCAGGATTAGACTCCAATACTACTACTGGCAATAAACCCATGAAATTCAAAATTTCTTTGTAGTTTGTTTTTGTCCTTAGACTGTATCCCATTGAGGGTGGACAATCATGACTGTGTTGAAAAGTTTCTTGGATTCTTTTCTTTCTTTTGTGATGTTATCAGTTTGATATATAATTAGGTTCATTTGTTTCTGCTTGTATTCATTTTTAATTTGTTCCCAATCCTTATTGATTTAATTTCATTTTAAAAAATATGTAAGAAATTACCATGATCCAAAGAGTTAAGTAAAAAGGATACTCAGAACAGACTCATTCCCTTCTGTTCTTCTCCCCCACTCACACTTATCCTTTTGCTTTTTTTTTCATTATTATTCCTTGTATATTGAAATAGGTAATAGATTTCATAGTGTACCATTTTTTATATTTTTATATCATTTGGGTAGATTTTCTTGGGACTCAGTTGGGAGCAAGTCAGGCATGACCATTTTGAAGAGACTTTTTAAAGAGGGGGTTCAACTTCCCAAGGAAGAGAAATATTTTAATTTGCAGGGAAATCAGTAGTCATTACAACCTTGACTTCTGTTTATACATTTCCCAATATTTAAGCATTATCTATCAATTTATTTGAGATCTAAGCCCAAGGTACATTTTAATTTAATGAGGGTATTGAGAGAGAAAGCCCATGTGAAAACCGTTTTCCAAATAGTTCACACATATTTATGTTGTACTTGAAAAAGCAAACCTTTATTCTCTTTCTCTTAGTTATTTTCACTGGAAACTGTAGGTATGAAGAAGAATGGAACGGGCACCCATGTTTGTTGACTGCTTCTGATAGTGTAGACACTGCTCTGGTGCTTTTACTTGCATTACCTCATTTAATCCTCCCTGCAATTGTGCAAGATAGGTAAGAGTTATCTTTCCTGTTTTACAAATAGGGAACTTACCTTACCATTACCTTATTATTTGGAAACTTACCCAAAGTTACATGGCTGGAAATGGCAGGTTGGGATTTGTCTGAATCCAGATCTTTTTTTTTTTTTTTTTTTTGCGGTATGCGGGCCTCTCACTGTTGTGGCCTCTCCCGTTGCAGAGCGCAGGCTCAGCGGCCATGGCTCACGGGCCCAGCTACTCCGCGGCATGTGGGATCTTCCCAGACCGGGGCATGAACCCGCGTCCCCTGCATCGGCATTCAGACTCCCAACCACTGCACCACCAGGGAAGCCCCTGAATCCAGATCTTTATGACTCCAATGCAGATGCTCAGTTATGAGCATCTTTCGTGTTCTTAGAGTCAAATCATTTTAAAATTGAGATTTAGGATTGGCTCTGTATGAAAAAGAAAAAAACTGAAGACAAAAACAATATTTCGAATTGTGTCTTCCTTTCTTTTCAAATTTCAGGATTGAGATTTTAGCACTTCTTTCCAAGCTAAAAAAGATCAAACTGTTGCTTGCTCTCTTGATTTGAAATATAGTTTTCTTGATAATTACTGATCTTTCTGTCCTAATACTGAGTTTCCTTTAAGATAAGGATGTATATAGTATTAGTAGGTTGAAAGTTTAGATAATTTAATTGCTTAATATATTGCTCTGAAATCTAGTCAGCGCTACCAGCTGAGGATAGATCACATGGTTAATAGAAGGATTATCTGAGAAACCGTAGGAAAGTGACTTCTGTACCTCCTCCTCCATCTTTGCTGCCTTGGAAAATTGCAATAAGCTGCTCTGTTCCTTCTCCCAACCACACTTTCTGCTTCATATATTTAGGTGTGACACCCTTGCCCACTGTGGAGTGACTCCACATTGCCTTTAGGATACAGTCCAGACACCTTATGGACTTTTAAGTCCTTTTATGGCCCAAACCTTGCCTAGCTATCCGATCTTTTCTTGTGCTGTTCTGCACGCTGCATTCCAGCCCTGCTGAACCTCTAGCTCTTTCTCGTGCATTATTCACTCTTGGGACTCTATATTTTTGTACAGGTTGTTCTGTCTGCCTCTTATACATGTTCTGCCCCTCTCACCCGCACCTTATTCGTGTTGCACCATCTTCCAACACTCCTACTTCTTGCCCTGCACCATAGAATGGCTTTCATCCAACTAGATGATTCAGAGTCAACTGCTGTTAGTCATTCTGTGCAGTGAAACGGTCAACAATCTTTGCCTTGAGTGTTAAACCTGAATTTGGGCATCTTCTCAGTTCTGGTGTACTTTACTATATAAAATATTTAGTGTTCCCTGTTTTTTAGGTACTATTTTGTAGTTTAACCTTCTCTGAGTGTTTTACTTTAAATGACAGGAGGCACAGTTTTTCTGCAACTTTGTTTCTATTTCTCCTTCCCCCTTCCTTGAAAGTAAGAAGTAGAGCCTAATAACTTTGAAGGAAGAAATTGTGATATTTGCTTTCTGTGCAAAACAGAGTGGCTCTTTCCAAGTGTGCATGTCAATCTTATCATTTAAAAATTAACAAGAATAGGATGACATATTGTTCTCTGATTACAGAAATTTTTTTAAAATCCTGGGTTTTTAATTTATTTTTCGACCAACATTTTATTTTGAAAAAATTCAACCATACTGAAAAGTTGAAAGAATTATACAAAATACCCATCTAATAAATACCTAGATTCTGTAATTAACATTTTTTTCTGTACGACCTCTATTCATTTACCAATCCATCAAATTTTTCGTGTACTTCAAAAAAAGTTGTGGTCGTTATTAGTATACTTTAAACACTTCAGAATGAGCATCAAAAGTTCAAAAGTGATTTACATTTTCTAAGGCAAAATACATATCATGTAGGTGTAATGAAATGCACAAATCTAAAGTACACCATTAGATGAGTTTTTGCATATGCATATGTACCCCAAACCCATGTCAGTCAGGATACAGAACATTGCCATCACCCCAGAAAGTTTCTTCATGCCCCTTCCCAATCAGTCTTCACCCCAGCCCCTTGGAGACAACCACTGTTCTGGTTTTGTTCACCACAGGTGAGGTTTGTCTTTTGGAGAGCTGTATATAAATAGAATCATACAATATATACTCTTTTGTGTAAGGTTTCTTGCACTTGGGGTTCATGGTATGTATCAATACTTCATTCTTTTTTATTGCTTAGTGATATTCCATTGTGTGCCACAAAATTTGTTTATCCATTTTCCTTTTAAAGGACACCTGAGCTGTTTTCCAGTTTGGGGCTATTATGAATAAAGCTGCTGTGAATATTCTTGTACAGATATTTATTTCTGTAGCTATATATGTGGGAAGAAAATTGCTGGATGTTTGTTTCATTTTCTAAAAAGCTGCAAACCTTTTTCAAAAGTGGCTGTACATTTTGCACCCCCCAAAATGTATGAGAGTTCTGGCTGGGCCACATCCTCACCAACGTTTGGCAAAGTTAGTCTTTTTTATTTTAACCATTCTGGTGAGTATGCAGTGGTGTCTTGTCGTAGTTTTAATTTGCATTTTTATATTATCTAATGATATTGAGCACTTTTTAATGTGCTTATTGGCTGTATGTGTGAAAGATTTTTTCCAAAGCTCTTGTGCCTTTTTCCAAGAATTGTACAGTGAGCACTCAAGTATACACCACTCGGGTTCTACCATTAATAGTTCGGATCGCTTGTTTTATCTCGTGTGTACTCGTGTACTCGTGTCTCCCTCCAGCCATCAGTCAGTCTTACCTTTTTTTTTTACATGTTTCAAAATAAACTGCAGGCATCTGTACCTGTCTCCCTAAAGACATCAGCATATATATCATTAATGTAGAGCTCAGTATTTATTTAAAATGCCCTTATTTTGAGAACAAATTATCCATATTTCTCCATCCCATTTTCCTTCACCTCAGTCTGTTGCCTACCCTCCCTGCCCAGATGTGCTATGAGATGATAATCAGTCCACCTCAGGCCCGATTCTGAATATTACTTAAAACACAATAGTAGTGCCTGAAGCACGTCTGTTCATTTTTAAAATGTGTTGTTTGTCTTTTTATTATGAGGTTGTTGGAGTTCTTCATATATGCTTTATACTTGTCAAATATGTTCTCCCAGTCCGTGGCTTACTTTTTCATTTTCTTAAAGTGTGTTTTGATGAGCAAAAGTTTCAATTTTTGAAGAAGTCTAATTTATCCATTTTTTATGATGATTGCTTTCTGCATCCTGAGAAACCTTTGCCTACCCCCAAGCCATGGAAGTATTCTCCTTTATGCTCTTTTAAAGGCTTTATCATTTTTGATTTTACATTTATGTCCGTGATGCACTTCAAATTGACTTTTGTGTCTGGTGTGAAGTAGGGGTCAAGGCTCATCTTTTTTCAATGGATTTCTGATTGTTTAAACAACATTTGTTAAGAAGTCTCCCTTTTCCCATTGGGATGCTTTGGCACCTTTGTTTAAAATCCAGTGATCATTTAAGGGTGGATCTGTTTGTGGGCTCTCCATTCTGTGCCATTGATCTGTTTCTTAATCCTTATGCCAGAAACACTGTCCTGATTACTATAGCTTTACAGTCAGTCGTGAAATCGGGTAGGGTAAGTCTTCCAGCTTTGTTCTTCTTTTACAGTATTGCTCTGGATATTCTAGTTCCTTTGCATTTCCATTTCTATTTTAGAATCAGCTTGTTTTAAAAGAAAAAAATACCTAGCAGGAATATGATGGAGATTTGTTGAGCCTATAGATTAATTTGAGGTTAATTCCAGTCCATCAATATGATAGCTCTCCATTTATATAGGCCTTCCTTCCTTTCTCTCAGCAAAGTTTTCTAGTTTTTAGTGTAGAGGTCTTATCCATAAATTTATTTTTAACAATGTTGCCAGTGAAATGGTTTGTCAAATTTCATTTTAGATACTCTGACTTTATGACCTAAACACTGCTTTCTGTTTTGCTTTGCTGATGATTTTGTAGACTTCTAATAACCCTTAACTAATTGTTATTGAGGTGGGAAGTTACATATTAATTTACGTTTCTGTGAAGCATAAGTTGAAAACCCCTTTGAAAGACATTTCATTCTGCATCAGTTCAGATTAGGATTTATTTTGCCGAAACTGCTAGAAACCTCTAAAAAGAGTGAGTTTATTGGTGCCTGTATGTTATGGTCACTTAAGTGTGTATAGATAATGGATATCTAAAAAAAAACAATACTAGATAGCTGTCAGTGGATGCATTTTGACCTCACTGGTTTTATGATTATCATTTATTGCCATAGCAGATACTTATTAAGTGTTGGACTTTGTACTAAATGCCAGGGCTGCAAAGGGGGAAAACTACAGTCTCTCCTCTCAAGAAACAATCCAACAGTTTAGTTCATTCCACAGCCGTTGGTAAGTGTTATTGGGGTTTGTTTGCCATGGAAACAGATCAACCAGATACAAAGAAACCCAAGAAAGTTGGTTTAATTTTCGTCATATATTTTTGAAAATATTCCTTATCTGTTAAAAAGAGGGCTTCTGTGTTATTGCCGAACAGTATACTGTTTGTTTCATTGCTTAAGTATATATATTGGCATTTGTGACTGAAAATTCCTGTCAGTGAGCTAGCACATGCTTTAGGAAATCTGCTTTTTTTCCCCGTCTGGCTCACAGAACTAGCACCACACTCTGGAAATGAAAAGTCCCTGCTTGGGCCCTAGAATATATTCAGGTTGTGTGATGCTCATGAAGTCATATGGTATTATGAGTGTTCTGAAGTGGTAATGAGCCTCATTTTGAAAAGAATTGTTGATTGCTGGGAACATTAATATCACTCTGAGCTGTCTGTATTTAATTATACACAATTTAGTGCTTTACAGATCTCCATGTTCAAGAATTTGCCCTGTTATTTTAAGATTATTTCTAGAATATTCTGGTTTCCCATTCTTTGTTTTTTTGGTTCATTAGAAAATTGTATGTACTTTAATAAAAACAGTAGAGATGTACTTTGTCATAGTATTTCCCAAGGTTTCTTGTCTTTCCTTATTAAATAAATTTACGTATACGTATATATAAAATGTTCATAATACATCTAGTATCCCACTTCTCATTTTTCTCTTAAATTTTTTAGTTATATTTGTATTCTGTGTATAAATAGTATCTAACACTGTGACCAAGAAAATGATTCTCCTTGACAATGCTTTGCCCTGCTATCTCCTGTTTTCTTTCCTGTTTATCTTTTCCTTGTTAGAAGTTCTTACCCTTCTCTTTGAAACTTCCTAACTCTTCTTAGGTTAGCATGTAAGTAGTGTTCTCTAAGGTTAAAAAAAAAATTCATGTTTCCAAAAATAGTATATAGGGGGAAAATTTAAACCACAACAAACATAATACTGGAAAAGAAACCATTGTGATCATACATAACTAAAAAGCTGATATCAGTTTTTAAGTGTTTTCATTGTCAGTCATTGTTTGCACTTCTCATTCTTGGTTTTGCATTTCTTTGGTTTGCGTGTTTGTGTGTGTGTGTGTGTGCGCGCGCACATGTGCGTGTGCGCTGCTGAGTTACTTAGCTCTTTTGAAAATAGTTTGATTATTTGTTCTCAAATTGGCAGTGGTATATACTTATGGTAAATTTGTGAGAAAGAAGAGGAGAAACAAAAAAGTTAATACATATTCCCACGACTCAGATAACACTTAAATTTTTTAGTATCTCCTTAATCTTTACTGTGTAGGCTATTTTGGTTTTAAAATGTCATTTATATAAATTTGTTTCCCGGGTTTGTTCGTTTTTAATTTCACATACTGTTTTTGGTAATTTTTAATATTTTGTTTTATAAGCATCAGTTTAGTCATTTCATATCCACTCAAGTAAGTGCATCAGATAGTAGTTCAGTTAACCAGATCCTCACTCTTGGACACTTAAATTGTTTTTGCTTTTGCTTTTTTTTGCCATAGGTTAAAATCTTTGTATACGATAATACACTACCACTTCTGAAATTGTTAAAATACATTTTAATTCCATTTGTTGAGGTATGCCTTATGAGCTCATGTAAAGTCTTCAGATGTATCCTGGCTAAGACCAGGGAATTTGGGCGCAGACAGTTCTGAGGTTAAGAATCCCAGCCAGTTACCTTACCACTGTTATGGTTTTGTCATCTGTAAATTGGGATGAAAGTAAAATAAACGTCCTTATCTGTTAGGGTTGTTGAGGAAATAAAATGAAATAAAACAAAGTTCTTAGCATAGTCTTTTTTTTTAATTTTAAAAAATTTTTTATTTATTTACTTATTTATTTTTGGCTGCATTGGGTCTTCGTCGCTGCATGCCCGACTTTCTCTGGTTGCGGTGAGCGGGGGCTACTCTTCGTTGCGGTGCACGGGTTTCTCATTGTGGTGGCTCCTCTTGTTACGGAGCACGGGCTCTAGGCGCGTGGGCTTCAGTAGTTGTGGCTCGCGGGTTCTAGAGTGCAGGCTCAGTAGTTGTGGCACACGGGCTTAGTTGCTCCGTGGCAGGTGGGATCTTCCTGGATCAGGGCTCAAACCTGTGTCCCCTGCATTGGCAGGTGGATTCTTATCCACTGTACCACCAGGGAAGCCCCCTAGCATAGTGTCTAATATACAGTTAGTTCCCAATAAATGTCTCTAATAATTACTATTATTTAATCGTTTCTATTTTATAGGAATAAAGGAGTTACAATGAAATTTAGTCTCATTTATATTATGCCTAGAATGTCATCTGCTCTATTTGAGTGGTTCATCAAAATATGTTTACATGGTAAACGAAATTTCAATTTGGGAGATGGTAAAAGTCCTCTTGTTGTAAATTAATTCTGTAGCTCAAAATTCTGGAGTGCTTGTTGTTTTTATAGACTCTTCATTAAAGTGTTTTTCTCTAGTGAGCATTACTAGACTGCTTTACTGAATTGTGGCTTTGGGACTGGTAGTGTGTCATCTGACTCTCCCTCAGATGCTCAAACTGGGTGCAATCTTTGATAATGTAGAAACTTTTTAAAAATTTAATCTTGTTAATTCTTTTCAAGTGGCCTCATTCTTAATGTTTTAAAAGAAATGTCAGGCATAACTTATTTGCCAAAAATCATAGAGAATGACGATAGTGTGTAATATATGAGTCATTTCCTAGAACAATACCAGAATCATATGAGGTAAGGAAATACCTATTTTGCAAAGAGTCAGAATATAATGATTTGCTGAGAGGTCTGATGAAATAAAATACTTATTTCTTTTCAATTTTAAATCTATAGAAACGCTTTAAAATTGTAATAAGTATTTTCTCAATAGTTGTCTTGCTTCTTTTTATAGAAGTCTGTATTTGCTTATCTAGAATTACAGTACCTTAAGATTTGTTGAAGTGAATTACATACAGGCTGCTACCATGAGGAAACAGTTTGGAGTACCAATTCAAGATATTTTAATATAAGAAATATCTTGTTAAGGTTTAGTTTTTTCATCATAAATATAGTGCATAATCATTTTAGACCATTTTTAAAATTTGAAGGATAAAAAGCAGAGCATGTAAGTAAACTGTAAGTCCTACCACTCAGAGTATTTTGTCCTAATCTTTTTTTTCATTCATATAATTTTTAGAATAACAAAATGGGGACCATAATGAGCGTCCATTTTTATGGCCTCCTGTTCTCCCCTCACCCTCATAGTGCACATTTTTCCATGTTGTTGAAATATTCCTCTGAAAATGAAATCATTTTTTACTTCTTCGGCTCACTGTAAACATCCAATAATTATTTTTTATTTTGAAGCCATTATTTCAGTGGCTGTACAATATATCATTATATATTTGCTCTAATTTAATCACCCTTTATTTAACATTTAAGATCATGTCCTGGACTTTGCTGCTGTGGTTAATGCTAAGATGAATAGCATTGCACATAAGTCATTTTATTTCTATATATATTCCGGAATATTTTTTTGTAATAAAGTCATAGATATTGAATTACAGGGTCAAAGAGTTTAGACCTCTTTCTGGGTTCTTTAACATATTTCCTGGAGCTTCCTAGAAACATGATACCAATTTATACTTTTATTGGCAGTGTTTGACAGTATTCACAGCATTCTTATCTATTTGAAAAATGTTTGTCATTAAAATTTTTTAAAGTTGAAGTTATGTTTTGCATACACTGAAATGCACAGCTCTAATATGTACAGTGGGATGAGTTTTTTAAAACTTTATTTTGAAGTAACTTCTGACTTAAGGAAAGTTACAAAAAATAATACAAAGAATTCCTGTATATCCTCCATCCAGATTCCTCAAATGTTAATGTCTTAATTAAATTTGCTTCATCATGCTCTTTCCATATCTATACATAATGTTTTTTCCCTGAACATTTGAAAGTAAGTTGCAGTTTTTTTTTTTTTGCGGTACACAGGCCTCTCACTGTTGTAGCCTCTCCGGCTGCGGAGCACAGGCTCCGGACGCACAGGCTCAGCGGCCATGGCTCACGGGCCTAGCGACTCCGCAGCATGTGGGATCTTCCCGGACCGGGGCGCGAACCCGTGTCCCTGCATCGGCAGGCGGACTCTCAACCACTGCGCCACCAGGGAAGCCCAGACGTGTTGCTTTTTTACCTGTAAACACTTAAGTGCGTGTTTCCTAAAAATAGAGATGTTCTCTTATTTAACCACAGTACAGTTATTTAAATCAGAAATTAACGTTGATACAGCATTATTAACCAATCCCAGACCCTATTCAAATCATGCCAATAGTATCCTTTGTAGCAAAAGAAATAAAATATGTTTTTCCCATTTCACAATCCAGTCCAGGATCACATGTTGCATTTAATTGGTCTCTCAGTCTCCTTTAAAATAGAATCTTTTCTGTAATCTTATACTTTTTTGTTTTTTGTCTTTTATAATGTTTTTGAAGAGTATAGGTCAATTATTATGTGGAATGACATTAAATTTGGGTTCATCTCTTGGCTTCTTGTGACTAGATCAGGTCGTTCCCCTTTGGCAGGAAGACCACAGAAGTGATGCTGTGTCTTCTCAGCTTTCCCTTTGTAATTTTGTAATTAATAAGTATGTTATAAGGAAATATTTTTACATTATGTAAACTCTCACCTCATCCAACTCTCACCTATACTAAATAGTTTTAGTAGCCATTGGTAATTGTTGCCTAAAACAATTATTATGCTGGTAATTGCTAAGTGGTGATTTTCTAATTTCATCATTCCTTACATTTTATTAGACAACGTTCTACTTTAAAGACAAGCTTTCTTTTCTGACACTTTTATCTGTTAATTTATATCATTGTGGAATCATGGAATCTTATTTTATTCTAATTATTAGTAAATAATAGTATGTATTAAGAGCAGTTCTCTTACTATTATTTATTTTATTGCTCAGATTGTCTTAGATTTAGCCAGTGGGAATTCCTTCAAGCTGACTTCTATGTCCTTTTTTTTTTTTTTAACATCTTTATTGGAGTATAATTGCTTTACAGTGGTGTGTTAGTTTCTGCTGTATCTGTGTCCTTTTGACAGGTTCCCTTCATTCTTTGAGAACTTATTTGCTTTCTGGCACATAAAGATGTTCCAGGCTCAGCTTGTACTTTGCCCTAGCCCTGGAATCAGCCCTTTCTCCTGGGAAGTTCAGTTCATTTTAGTGCAGTATTTATAAACCAAGATCTGGGAGTGAGCTGTATTCATTGCTACTGTTTGTTCTGTTTGTTCATTGCTTCTAGATCCTCTCAGTAGGCAGAAATAGGAAATACATGTGTGTATTCACATTTACACACATACATCTATATCTATTCCTGTCTGTCTGTGTTACTGTGTATATTAAAAATTAGGCATCCTTACTGATATCTCCAGTTTCAACCCAGCATCACAGGGTTCATTGTACCCTTCCCCCTTTCCATGTTTTTAATGCTCTTCTCTGACAGTGAAGAACCCCTCGTCCCACCATCCACAATATATTATGTGTTTAATTCTTGAATCCACATAAAGTAGTTTCAGAATTACTAACCCATACCACTGTGAAAAATAAATTCACAGTGTAAGTTTAAGGTGTTCAGCATAATGATTTGACTTATATACATCATGAAATGATGACCACAGTAAGTTTAATGAATATCTGTCATCTCATATAGATACAAAATAAAAGAAATAGAAAAAAAATTATTTCCTCTTGATGAGAACTCTTAGGATTTACTCTCAACAACTTTTTAAAAAAATTAATTTATATATTGTTGCTTTGGGTGTTCATTGCTGCGCGTTTGCTGCGCATGGGCTTTCTCTAGTTGTGGCGAGCGGGAGCTACTCTTCGCTGCGGTGCATGGGCTTCTCATTGCGGTGGCTTCTCTTGTTGAAGAGCATGGCCTATAGGCGTGTGGGCTTCAGTAGTTGTGGTGCGCGGGCTCAGTAGTTGTGGCTTGAGGGCTCTACAGTGCAGGCTCAGTAGGTGTGGTGCACAGGCTTAGTTGCTCTGTGGCATGTGGGATCTTCCCGGACCAGGGCACGAAGCCGTGTCCCCTGCATTAGCAGGCGGATTCTTAACCACTGCGCCACCAGGGAAGTCCACAACTGTCCTATATAACATAGAGCAGTGTTAATTATATGGATCATGTTGTGCATTACATCCCTAGTACTTATGTATCTTTTAAGTCGAAGTTTGTACCTTTACACGGCTTTCACCCAATTCACCCTCCCCCCACTCCCACCTCTGGTAACCACAAATCTGATCTCTTTTTCTGTGAGTTTGTTTTCAAAGTACAATTGACCTACAACACTATGTTAGTTCCTGGTGCACAATATAGTGATTCAGTATTTCTATACATTTCAACATGATCACCACAATAAGTCTAACATCCATCTGTCACCATACAAAGATATTACATAATTATTGACTCCATTCCCTACACTCTACATTTCATACCCGTCACTCATTTATTTTGTAATGGGAAGTTTGTACCTCTTAATCTCCCTTACCTATTTCCCTGATCCCCCACTTACGCCTCTGGCAACCACCTGTTTGTTCTCTGTATCTGTTTTGTTGTGGTTTGTTCATTTGTTTTGATATTTAGATTCCACATATAATGAAATCATATAGTATTTGTCTTTCTCTGACTTATTTCACTTAGCATAATATCCTGTAGGTCTATCAATGTTGTCACAAATGGCAATATTTCATTCTTTCTTACGGCTGAATGATATTCCTGTGTGTGTGTGTGTGTTGTGTGTGTGTGCCACATCTTGTTTATACAGTCATCTGTTGATGGGCACTTAAGTTGCTTCCATATCTTTGTTATTGTAGATAATGCTGTAATGAACTTAGGGATACATATATCTTTTTGAATTAGTGCTTTCATTTTCTTTGGGTAAATACATAGGAGTGGGATTGCTGGATCATATGGTAGTTCTATTTTTAATTTTTTGAGGAACTGCCATACTGTTTTTCTGCAGTGGTTGCACCAGTTTACATTCCCACCAACAGTGTACAGTACTAGAGTTCCCTTTTCTCCACATCCTAACCAACACTTGTTATTTGTTGTCTTTTTGATAATAGCCATTCTGGACAGATGAGAGGTGATATCTCATTGTGGTTTTAATTTGCATTCCCCTCATGATCAGTCGTGTTGAGTATCTTTCCATGTGTCTATTGGCCACTATATATGTTCTTTGGCAAAATGTCTACTCAGATCCTCTGCTCATGTTTTACTTGGGTTGTTTGTTTTGATGTTGGATTGTATGAATTATTTGTATATTTTGGATATTAACCCCTTATTAGAGATATTATTTGCAAGTATCTTCTCCCATTCCATAGGCAGCCTTTTCATTTTGTTGAAAGTTCCCTTTGTTGTGTAAAAGCTTTTTAGTTTGATGTAATCCTACTTGTTTACTTTTGCTCTTGTTGCCCTTGCCTGAGGAGACATGTCCAAAAATATTGCTAAGACCCATGTCAAAGAGCGGACTGCCTATGTTTTCTTCTAATTTTATGGTTTTGGGTCTTAACATTTAAGTCTTTTGTCCATTTTGAGTTAATTTTTGTATATGGTGTAAGAAAGTGGTCCAGTTTGATTCTTTTGCATGTACCTGTCCAGTTTCCCCATCATTTATTGAAGAGGCTGTCTTTTCCCCACTCTACGTTCTTGCCTCCTTTGTGGTAGCTTAATTGACCATATAAATGTGAGTTCATTTCTGGGCTCTCTATTCTGTTTCGTTGATCTATGTGTTTGTTTTTGTGCCAGTACCATAATGTTTTGGTGACTGTAGCTTTGTAGTACAGTTTGAAATAGGGAGCGTGATACCTCCAGTTTTGTTCTTTCTTAAGATTGCTTTGGCTATTCAGGGTCTTTTGCGCTTCCATACAAATTTTAGAATTATTTGTCCTAGTTCTGTGAAAAATGCCATTGGTATTTTGATAGGGATTGCATGGAATCTGTAGATTGCCTTGGGTAGTATGGTCATTTTAACTGTATTATTTTTTCTAATTCATGAGCATGGTATATCTTTCCATCCATTTGTGTCATCTTTGATTTCTTTCAATTTCTTTATAATTTTCTGAGTACATATCTTTTACCTCCTTAGTTAGATTTATTCCTAGGTGTTTTATTCTTTTTGATACAATTGTAAATGGGATGGTTTTCTTAATTTCTCTTTCTGATAGCTTGTTGTTAGTATATAGAAACATGGCCAATTTCCTTGTATGAATTTTGTATCCTGCAACTTTATCAAATTCATTGATGAGCCTAGTAGTTTTTTGATGGCATTTCTAGGATTTTCTGTATATAGTATCATGTCATCTGCAAACAGTGATGGTTTTACTTCTTCCTTTCCAATTTGGATTCCTTTTATTTCTTTTTCTTATCTGATTACTGTGGCTAGGACTTTGAATACTGTGTTCCATAAAAGCAGTGAGAGTGGGCATCCTTGTCTGATTCCTGATCTTAGAGGAAATGCTTTCAGCATTTCACCCTTGAATATGAGATTAGCTGTGGGCTTGTCAAATATGGCCTTTATGATGTTGATGTATGTTCCCTCTATACCCCCTTTGTTGAGAGCTTTTATCATGAATGGATGTTGAATTTTGTCAGAAGCTTTTTCTGCATCTGGTGAGATGATCATATGATTTTTATTCTTCAGTTTTTTAATGTGGTGTATCACATTGATTTGTGAACATTGAACTATCCTTGCATCCCTGGAATAAATCCCACTTGATCATGTTGTGTGATCCTTTTAATGTATTGTTAAGTTCAGTTTGCTTATATTTTGTTGAGGATTTTTGCACTTGTGTTCATCAGTGATATTGGCCTGTAATTTTGTGTGTGTGTGTGTGTGTGTGTGTGTGTGCGCGTGTGTGTTAGCTTCATCTGGTTTTGGTATTGAGGTGATTCTGGCCTGGTATAGAAGCAATCTGGTACAAACTGGTACTGAGTTCAGAAGCAATCCTTCCTCTGCATTTTTTTTGGAATAGTTTGAGGACAGTAGATGTTAACTCTTCTTTAAATGATCGGTGGAATTCACCTGTGAAGCCATCTGTCCTGGACTTTTATTTGTTGGGAGTTTTTATTATTACTGACTTATTTTCATTTCTGGTAGTCGGCCTATTCATATTTTCTTTTTCTTCAGTCTTGGGAGATGGTATATTTCTAGGAATTTGTACATACATTCCTTCTAAGATGTACATTTTATTGGCATGTAATTGCTCACAGTAGTCTCTTATCCTTTGTATATCTGTGGTGTTGGTTATAATTTTTCCTTTTTCATTTCTGATTTTATTGATTTGGGCCATCTCTCTTTTTTTCTTTATGAGACTGAATAAAGGTTTATCAATTTTGTTTATCTTTTCAAAGAACCAGCTCTTAGTTTCATTGATTTTTTTCCTTTTTTTTTTTTTGTCTTTTTCATTTATTTCTGCTCTGATCTTTATGATTTCTTTTCTTCTGCTAACTTTGGGTTTTGTTTGTTCTTTTTCTAGTTCGTTTAGGTATAAGGTTAGGATGTGTGTTTGAGATGTTTCTTGTTTCCTGAGGTAGGTTTATATTGCTGTAAGCTTCCCTCTTAGAACTGCTTTTGCTCATCCCATAGATTTTGGATTGTTATGTTTTCATTTTCATTTGTCTTCAGCTATTTTAAAATTTCCTCTTTGATTTCTTCAGTGATCCATTGATTGTTTAGTAGCATATTTTTTAGTCTGCATATGTTAGTGGTTTTTTGCAGTTTTTTCTTGTAGTTGATTTCTAGTCTCATGTGTTTGTGGTCAGAAAAGATGCTTAACATGATTTCAGTTTTCTTAAATTTACCAAGGCTTGTTTTGTGGCTTAACATATGAGCTAACCTGGAAAATGTTCCATGTGCACATGAAAAGAATGTGTATTCTGCCACTTTTGGATGGAATGTTCTGTATCTATATCTATTAAGTGTATTTGGTCTAATGTGTTTCTTAGGCTAGTGTTTCCTTATTGATATTCTGTCTTTATGATCTGTTCATTGATGTAAGTGGGATGTTAAAGTCTCCTACTATTAATTGCATTACTGTCACTTTCTCCCTTTATGTCTGTTAATATTTGTCTTATATATTTAGGTGCTCCTATTTTGGGTGCATATATTTTTACAATTGTTATATATTCTTCTTGGATTGATCATTATGTAATGTCCTTTTTTGTCTCCTGTTACAGTCTTTGTTTTAAAGTCTGTTTTTTCTGATATAAGTATTGCTACCCCAACTATCTCTTCATTTTCATTTACATGGAATACCATTTCCCATCCCCTCACTATCAACCTGTGTGTGTCTTTAGATCTGAAGTCTCTTGTAAACAGCACATATA
>NW_020173198.1:11775059-11775214 GCF_003031525.2 Neophocaena asiaeorientalis asiaeorientalis | reverse complement strand
TATATATATATATATATATATATATATATATATATGCGTCTTGTTTTTGTATCCATTCAGCCCTTCTGTGTCTTTTGATGGGAACATTTAACCCGTTTACATTTAAAGTAATTATTGATGTATGTACTTTTTGCCTTTTTTTTTTTTTTTTTTTT
>NW_020173198.1:11707600-11775006 GCF_003031525.2 Neophocaena asiaeorientalis asiaeorientalis | reverse complement strand
CGGCAGGCGGACTCCCAACCACTGCGCCACCAGGGAAGCCCACCATTTTTGAAAATAGTTTGGGGTTTGTATTCTTTTTTGTAGTTCTTTTGTGTTCCTTTCTTATTTTGTTCTCTTCCCTTGTGATTTGATGACTATTTAGTGTTATGTTCAGATTCTTTTCTCTTTGGTATGTGTACCTATTATAGATTTTTGTTTGTGGTTACTATGAGTTTTATATGTATGTATATACACACACACACAATTATTTTAAGTTGCTGTTCTTTAAAGTTCAAACTCATTTTAACAACCCTGCATTTTTATTCCCCCCATCACCACCCACATTTAATGTTTTTGACCTCATATTTTACATCTTTTTGTTTTGTATGTCTCTTAACTACTTACTGATGATATAGGTAATTTTACTACTTTTGTCTTTTAACCTTCCAGCTAGCTTTATTAAGTGGCTAATCTTCTACCTTTATATTTGTCTTTACCAATGAGATTTTTCCTTTTGTAGTTTTCATATTTCTAGTTGTGGCCTTTTCTGCTTAGAGAAGCCCCTTTCTTGCAAAGCCAGTTTCATGGCTTTGCTTTGCTTGTCTGTAAAACTCTTGATCTCTCCTTCAAATCTGAATGATAGTCATGCCAGGTGGAGTATTCCTGGTTGTAGGTTTTTCCCTTTCATCAGTTTAAATATATCATGCTGCTCCCTCCTTGCCTATAGAGTTTCTGCTGAGAAGTCAGCTGTTAGCCTTCTGGGAGTTCTCTTGTATGTAACTAGTGGCTTTTCCCTTTCTGCTTTTAATATTCTCTCTTCATATTTAATTTTTGCCATTTTAATTGCAATGTGTCTTTGAATTGACTTCTTTAGGTTGATCTTATTTGGGATTGTCTGTGTTTCCTGGACCTGGATGTCTGTTTCTTTTCCCAGGTTAGGGAAGTTTTCAGCTGTTATGTCTTCAAGTACATTCTCTTCCCCTTTCTCCCTATTTTCTCTTTCTGGGACTCCTATAATGTGAATGTTAGTACATTTGCTATGTCCCAGAGTTCTCTTAAACTGTTTTCATTTTTCTTTCCTCTTCTCTGTTCAGTTTGCATGATTTCTACTACTCTGCCTTCTAGCTTGTTGATCTGTTCCTCTGTGTCATCTAATCTGTTGATTCCTTCTAGTGTATTTTTTATTTCAGTTATTGTGTTCTTCAGCTCCGTTTGGTTATGTCTTCTGACTCTTTGTTAAACTTCTCATTGTGTTCATCCATTCTTCTCTCGAGTTCTTTGAACATCTTTATGAACGTTACCCTGAACTCTTTATCAGATAGGTTGTTTGTCTCCATCTTGCTTAGTTCTTCTGGAGTTTTGTCTTGTTCCTTCATTTGTAGCACATTCCTCTGTTGCCTCTTTTTGCCTAATTCTGTATTTATTTCTGTGTATTTGGTAGATTGGTTACATTTTCTGATCTTGGAAAAGTGTTCTTATGTAAGAGACGTCCTTTGTGGCTATATGCTTTAGGGATGCCCTCTAAGTGGGCTGCATGGGCCCTTCTGTTGTGCTGGGTCGAACAACTATGGGCATGATGGTAGGGGTGATTGGCCCCTGACCCAGTTGCTTGCTTGGCCCTGCCTTGTATGGAGGCTGCCAGGCACTGATGAGTGGGGCTGGGTCCTGGCATGGCTGGATGCACAGCCCTAGGAGTTCTGGTGCTGGTAGGCAGGTTTGGGTCACAGGGTGGCTGGCTGCAGGGCCTAGGCATCCTGGAGGTGGTGTCATCTGCTTGTGGGCAGTCCTGGGCCCAGGGCTAGTGCTGGCCCAATTTGGATATTCCTTCATCCTTGTAGATTCATTAATTTATATTTTGAGTGTGTGATATATTCACAAGGTTCTGAAAGTCAAAACTGTACCAAAAATGGAGCTTTCCTGGTGGTGCAGTGGTTGAGAGTCCGCCTGCCGCTGCAGGGGACACGGGTTCATGCCCTGGTCCAGGAAGATCCCACATGCTGCGGAGCGGCTAGGCCCGTGAGCCATGGCCGCTGAGCCTGTGCATCCAGAGCCTGTGCTCCGCAACGAGAGAGGCCACAACTGTGAGAGAGGCCCGCGTACTGCACAAAAAAAAAACTGTACCAAAAATGATGTTCTCAGAAAAGTGTTGCTGCCTTCATCTCCCTCCCATCCCATTTCCATCCCCTAATTCTTCCTCCCTGTTTCCCCACCCAAGGAAGGGGATTAATCTCATTAGTTTCTAGTTTACCCTTCCTTTCATTTTTTTCCTCCTGAAGCAGCTATAAGTATACATTTTATTGTTCTCCCTTCTCTCTTATGCAAGAAGTAACATTGATACTCTTTTGTAGTTTGCTTTTTTTTTTATTTCCACTTAACATATTCTGCAGGTCTCCTGGTATCAGTTCATGGAGATCTTCCTTAGTCCTTTTTACAGCTGTGTAGTATTCTGTGGTGTGGATGTACCATAGTTTATTCAACCATTCTCCGGTGTGTGGGCATTTAAGTTGTTTCCAGTATTTTGCAGTAACAAACAAATTGCTATAGTAAATAACTTTTGGCATATACCATTTTATAATGTTGGAGGTGTATCCTTCAGGTAACTTCCTAGATGTGGAATTGCTGAGTCAAAAGGTAAACGCATTTGTAGTTTTGTTAGATATTGCTAAATTCCTCTTTCGAGGGGATGTACCAGTTTGCACCCCAATCAGCAATGTGTGAGAAATAAACACTTCCCCCACAGCCACACCTACAGAATGTGTTATCATACTTTTTTGCCATCTGATGTTCTGATGTAACTTTAATTGCACTCTCTAATTATGAGTAAGGTCGAACAGCTTTTCATATGCGTAAGGGCCATTTCAGAATCTTTTTTTGGAGAAGAGTGTGAATTATCTGTTCATTTCTCTGTCAGGTTTTTAAACTCTTTCATTTTTACAGAGTTATTTTTGTATTAAGGAGACTAGCCCTTCCTCTTCAGTGTTTTTGTTCTGTTTTTAACGTGGCCAGAATTTATCAGTCTTTTCTTTTTATTGCATTTGGATATGGGGTCATAGAAAACTTTCCCCTATGTCCAAGGATCCCATCAGTATTTACTTACAGTACTCATGGTTTGATTTTTTTTTATTTTAACATTTTCATCCCTGATCTACTTCAAGTTTATTTTTATCTAATCAGACTCTTTCTTCCTCCCCTATGTGACACTTTTTTTTTTTCTGTGTTTTCCTGGTTTGCCTCGGGTGTTTTTATTTTTTCCATATGAACTTAAGAATCACCTTGTCTAGCTCAATTAAAAAGCCTGTTGCTATTTTTATTGAAATTGCATTAAATGTGTAAATTAACTTAGAGACAACCAACATTTTAATAATGTGGTATTTTATCCTATTCATGAACAAGGATTATCTATGTGTTCAAGCCTACTTTTGTGTTTTTCAGGAGTTTTGTGCATTTCTTGTTAAGTTTACTCCTGAGTTTTTGTCTTTTTGCTGTTATTAATGGAGATTTCTCTACTATTATGCTCTGTAACGGCTTGCTTGTGTATCTGAAGCCTGTTGATTTCTGTATGTGCTTGAATTTATCCTCCTTGAAAGTTTGCCAGGTTTCTTGAATCTGTACTTTATGTATTTCATCAAATTTGGGGAGTTTTCAGGCATTATATTTGCAGTTATGTTTTCTGCCTCATTCTCTCTGCCCTCCTGGAATGCCAGCTGCGCATAACCTTATGATATCCCAAGGGTCTCTAGGACTCTAATCTTTGTTTTTTTAATCTTTTTTCTCTGAGGCACATAGTTTATTTTCATTCTTTCATTTGTACTGATATAATGGTTTATGGATTTGAATTTTTCTCTGCTCACTGCTTTAAATATTTGCCATAGATTCTGATTATACCCCCCAAAACTATCTTTTTAAAAAAAATTCTTTCATTTCTGTTTGTATTTTTTCTCTTTACTGTGAGTTAATAGAAGATGTTATTAATTTCCAGGTAGACAAAACTTTTTAGTTTTTTATTTTATTAATAATTTTTAGCGTTATTACATTGACATCAGAGTGTTGTTTATAATTTTTGTTTTATGGAATTCACTGGAATTTTCTTTGTGACCTAATATATGATTGTTTTTTGAATAGTCCGTGTTTTTTGAGAAGGTGTCTTCTCTGTCATCAGGGTGTGAAGTTCACTATATAGCAATAAGATCTCCTTATTGATTATGCTGTTTTGACCTTGTATATCCTCGCTTATTTTTTGTCTACTTCATCTGTCTTGTACTGAGCTTGGGAGATTAAAGTCTCCTGTTATTTGTGTGTTTTTGTCTATGTCACATTGCGTCTCCTGTCTTTTTTGTTTTATAACAGTAATTATGTTGTTTTGTACATAGTCACAGCTGTTATAGCCTCATTGTTGAATCCGGCTTTTAGCATTAAAAGATGTCCTTTGTCATGTAAAATGTTTTTCACTTGAATTTTATGTTTTCTATGTTCAGAATCACTACCCCTTCACCATCCTCATCTGTAACACACATCAGTCCACCCAAATCATGCAGGCCTGTCAGTCACAACGCTCCAGGTCACACCATTAGCAGGCACATGAGAAATAATGCAGTTATTATATATGGGAATTATTTTATTTTACTTATTTTAATAGGTTGTTGTTTTTTTGTTTTTGTCTTAAGATTCTTTAGAGCAATTCTGCTGCTCAGTTGTTTTCAGAGTTCAGACACCCAGGAAAATAATCTTCTACTGCATTAAAGTTTGTAAATAGTAGAGACTGTTTCAAAGTTATCATATCACATCAAGGAATTTGTCTGTTTGCACAAGGGCCATTGTCTTTAAAAAAACAAACGTATTGACGTATAATTGACGTACAATATATTGCACGTATTAAAGGATTCAGCTTGAGGGGTTTTGATATCACGCTAATCAAGAGCATTTTCATCACCCTTAAAAATTTCCTCATGCCCCGTTGTAACCGTTCTTCTTTCCACCACAGTCTCCAAGCAACCACTGATTTGCTTTCTGTCACTATATAGTTTGCATTTTCTAGAATTTTTTATAAAGGGAATCATGTGCTCTTTTTCTTGTCTGGCTTCATTCCTTCAGCCTAATTATTTTGAGATTTATCCATATTTTTGTTTATTATTCTTTTTTGATGATTAGTATTCTATTGTATGGATACACCAAAATGTATTTATTCATTTACCTATGTGTGGATGGTCATTTGCAGTTTCTGGCTATTACAGATAAAGCTGCCAATAAAGTTCTATTGAAGAAGCCATAGTTTCAAAAGCTAAGCATATACCTACTATATGACCAAGTCTTCATTCAAAAGAAAGGAGTATAATTATATACACAAAGATTTATACAAAAATGTTCATGACAGAATTATTCATAGTAGCACAGAACTGAAAAGTACCCAAATGTCCATCAACAGGTGAATGGATAATCAAACTATGGTCTCTCCATACAATGAATTATTGTTCAGTAATAGAAAGGAACTAACTAGTGATGTATGCAACAACACGGATGACTCTCAGAATCGTTATGCTTAGTGAAAGAACTCAAACACAAAAGACTACATACTGTATGATTTCATTTACTTGCCATTCTGGAAAAGGCAAACTACTCCATAATGATAGAGAGCAGATCAGTGATTACCTGAGGCTGGGTGTAGCAGAAGTATGTACTGCAAAGGGGCAAGAAGAAACTTTTGGGAATGATGAAAATGTTCTGTACCTCACATGGGACCATGGTTTCACAGGTGTGTACCTCCATCAAAACTCACCAAATTATATACCTTAAATGGGTGTATCTCATTGTCTTTATGCCTCAGTAATCTTGATTTTTAAATGCCTGTCAGATACAACCAAAAAAATATAACAGGTAGCTTTAGTTGTTAGTTTCCTGTAAGGAAGTCCAGTCAACTAGCCTGGACTACTGAATGTAAGAATTTACTTAACTAAAGAGAAACATGACCATGTGAACCTGATTTAAACACTGAGATGGCTCTCATAGGAGACAAAAAGATGAATGAGATGCAGTTGCAGCTTTTGAAGATTGTAATTTACTAAGATGGGGAAGGGGTATCAGGAATATGAAGAGCATCCAGACACATTGAAAGAAAGCATAGTGAAGCAGTGAAAAGCATCCCCTCCCCCAGAGGAGTGCCCTCTGGGCCTTCCAACCAGAACTGTTTACGTGAAGATACTTGCTGTTCATAAATACACTTGATTGTCAAGGATTAAGACCTATGTAATATTTTTTACTTTTCTAATTGAAAAAAATATTGCTAAAACAACTTCTTTTTCATCCAGGGTTCTGTGAGAAAATTAATCCCTATACATGTGATTAGAGTGACTGTTTTCTTAATTATCCCAAGGATGACATAGCTAGTACCATTCTAGACACATAGGAGAGAAGTTAATTCATTTTATACAGTGGATACCTTTGGATATTAGGGCTTAATTCTCTCACAGAACCCACTGAGAAAAGCTAGTAGTCTGCATCCATACTGCCTAGGTTACAAATCCATCTTCTACTCCTTAAAAGCTGTGTAGCTGGAAAGTTACTTAACCGCTCAGTACCCCAGTATAAAAAGGAGAGAGTAGTAGATAGAGTTATTGAGAATAGTAAACTGAGTGGGTGTATGTGAAGTACTTAGCATCATGTATAAATAAAGCACTTCAGTACACAGTAAGTGACATATAAACGTTAGTACCAGCGTCGTCATCATCTTCATTATTATTCACAGAAGGCTGAGTCCTCCCATGACAGGTATCATGAGTGTTCAGATCTGACTCCTTGGGGGTGTCGAGAGACATCCTGAAAAGCTTCTGAAAGAGATTGATACTGGAGCTAGTTCTTGCTTGGGTACAGTTTCCATGGGCAGAAATAGAGAATGTCAGGCAGAAGAAAAAACTTGAGCAAAGATAAGGAAAACTCAGAGTGTATCAGGAGGTAAAAGAAGCTTGATTTAGCTGAAGCATAGGCAACATGTCGGGGGTTAATAACGCTCCTCAGGAAAGTGGGAGACAAAGCATCAGTGGCTTTGGATGCCAAGATACGAAATGTGGGCGGAATCACACTGGTAGGGAGAGGCCTGTATGAATGTGGGTCGGTTGAGTGACATTCTGTTATTTACCCAGGCACCATTACTTGTGCAGGCGGTGTCCCAGGCACTGAGACTGTGAGGACGAGTGAGACAGCTTTGGTTTTAAGTGCATTGTCTGGAGCTGGACCTACCTGAGGTCTAGGCTAAGCCCATTGCTTCCCTTTAAAACAAGCAAACAAACAAACAAACATCTTTGTTTTTCCAGCAAAGTCTAACTTACAAAACTAGAGACGATTTCGTCCTGAGTAGAGCATATAATCTTAACATCAAGGGTATTTTAACTGCAGAAGGAAAAGTCGTTTAGGGATTGCCGTTTAGAAAGCAAGAAGCTCCTGAATCCAAAGTAGGGCACGTGTGTTTCTGTGTGCAGTGGTGGGTGTTTAGGGTTGACAGTTGATGCCAGCGCAATCTCAGTGGGCACAAAGGATCCTCGCGGAGAAGGTTCATTCATTGATCACAATTTTGTAAGTAGGTGGGAGGGAACTACAGTCCTGTCTGGATTCCCCTCTGCAAGAAAAAAGGTTGCTTTTTCCTCAAAGACAGTAGGTGGGGTGGGAGTTGGAAGGTGGAGTGGAGTTTATGTCTGAAGACCTCAGTATTCATAAATCTTAGGATCCCAAGTTACTTGCTGAGAAAGGTAAAAGGGTGGTTATGTAGCGTTGCCTTGAGGAAAATGGAGATGCTTTGGAACAGTGGCTCAGGTAATTCAAAGTAGAGTCAATAAGAGATAAAGGAAACATTCTGGAGCAGGGGTGAGGGCATGACATGATTTTATATTGAAATTGCATAGTCCTCTTGCCTCCTTAATTTCTCAAGCCATGCTTGGTGTTATCTCCACCTTTTGTCATGACTCCCAAGATGGCAAAATAGGATCCCCAGTCGGATTAGATAAACAAAGGCAAATGCTTAATTCTCACCTCAGGAAAATGTTGTGGAAGGTGAGCAGCAGAGTAAATGGGTCCCCTCTCCCCATTTGAGTTATACGGTAAAGCGTTGGTTCACAGACTTAAGAAATGTACTGACCCTTTAAGAACAGTTAGGAGATGACTTAACGTTTATTAGTGTAATGTTGCGGAATTAGGTACAACTGTAAAAGGAGTGTAAACTCCTTGTGCTTAGTAGCACTTACACAACTACAAAACAAGAACACTTTTGTATGTTATTTACAGAAATCTACAAAGCTAATGAAATTCAGATCGGTGTTAATTTCCGGTGACACCTGCATTTCTGCATAAATGTGACTGCTGGACACCTGACCGTGGTGCTCACTGCTGTCACCTAGGCTCAAGCCTGTGCTGCCCCCTGCCACGGTGCCTCGCTTCTCCCACCCGCTTCTCTGTTAAGACCGCTGCAGGCTGCTATCACTTTGCCTTCTCTAGGCCTGAATATGTCATCACCACAAGGTCCAGCTCTCTTTACTTTGCATTCTTATATGGCAACACTTGATTCATTTTTCAAGGTTAACAAAATGAAAACACGAAATTTTAAAATTTTCCACAAAGAACTCATCCAAGAAGCCATCCTTGGATTCCTGAAAGTATGTCCTCGGGTTTGTTCTACCCAGTTCTCAGAGCCCATGGCTGACTACTTGGCTGTGATTAGTCACCTGGGGCGGTTTTTCTATTTCATTATTCCAGTTAAGTGAAAAAGTATCAGCAGGGTTCTCTGTGAGTATAAAAATTTCAGATTTAATCTAATACATGAAATCTCAAGTAGTAGAAAGACACCAGAAGGTGTTAAGTGCCAAACCAAAAAATGATGAACTTTATCTGCACCCCGCTGCAGCCTCAGAGGGTGGGGTTGGAAAACAGAATGCGTGTGGTGTGGTGGTTAGTGTGGTGGTCTGCACTTATGTCTGTGTGTATATGTCTTGCCGGAGAAACCGCAAGCCTAGCAGACAAGCAGCCATGGGGGAGACAGACAAAGGAGATCATTCCAGAAATGAGCCCCGACAGACTCCACCGTTTGGGGAGTGCCAGTTGTGCCTGTCCTAGGAATTTTATATGCATTTTTTCCTGATTTTTATAATCACAGAAAACAGCTACTGCTGTTGTTATCGTTAATGCACTGCTGTAGATGAGGCAGCCATGACACAAAGATGTTGCCACTTTTCCAAGACCTCATAGCTCTCACAACCGAATTATGTTTAACCCTGAAGTTGTATTCCTTCCACAAAACCATCCTGGCTCTAACCTTCATAAAATCCATCTGTGATCTTACATCCCCCTGAAATTAACTTACCAATTTTTCTTAAATACATGCCTCTGAAAATCACATGTCAATTTAGTAAACAGGAAAAAAAAAAACCCACAGGCTTTTGCTTTTGGTGAAAAGAATGTTGGAGTGAGAAAACCAGGATTAAGGATATGTGTTCACCAGCAGAGCGACTTGAAAACGCATCATTTCGTAGCTGAGCTGCACTTTCTTTTTTAACAAAACAAATATCGATACGTGTTTCCCTCAGAGCTGCTGAGGGTCAGAAAGATCCTCAAGATCCTGCTAAATTTACTTGTGATCTAAAAACCATTATCACAGATGGTGAACATTTGTTATTTTCTCATTGAGGGTTTCCTACATACAGTTCTTTCTTATTATCTTATTATTTTTTTCCTCAACAAAATAGGAAATACTGGCTTTCCCTCTTGTAAATTAAGCATTCTCAATAGGAATGAAAATTGGCTCTTGGGGTATAGGCAAAGAAATCTTTTTAATGTATAATGTACAGATATACATAGAGTACATAAATACATACAGTAAATCTGTGATACTAAAATTTCATGGAAAGTGATTTAAAAAATTATATTAAAAAGGGTGAGAAACACTATGGTAGTCAGTTTCCTTGTTACAGGCGCTGACCTCAGCATCAGACTGGTCGTAACTGGATGATGTGCCTTCCAGTCTTCGCTAGGACTCCATCCTCTTAACGTGTCACTCCTCCCATCTATGCTAAACCCTCAAAGCTGTAGTCATTTCATTCTCCCTTATAGTCCATAACTCAGAATTCAAGGAAGTCTGCTTTGAAGAAATATAATCTAAGGAAGGCTCTTGGTTGTAAATCTTCCAGCCAGTTGTCTGTGTTTATACATTTATGAGTAACTCTCAGGCTTAGAAGTAGAGAAAGGATTTGGATGACTTTCTCAAAGCTGATAAAGTATATCCTCTCGTCTCTTGATTATCCGTACTAAAGATCTGGGGTTGGGGGGAGAAGACAAAGGACACCAGTAACTGAGATGCCGTCAGAATGCTGCGATTGAGTGGTGCCATTGTCACGTGAGGACCCGCCTGAGGAAGAGCTAGGAAACATGTCCTCTGCCTCACCCACTGGTTGCCCCGCCCCAAAGGAAGTTCTCTGCCCTCAGTGTAAGCAGAGGTTAATCAGCAAAGTGTTAATGGTCCAAATTCAGTCCTGAAAAACCTTGCCAGGGTTGCCGTTCACATCTTCAGAGAGGATAAGGCAAATACAGGAGGGAAGTGCCTCCATGCCGGTCATGGCTGCATTCTAGGATGAAAGATTATGATAAGCACAGATTACAAACGAAACTATCAGGCTGTTTGGCCCTGTTGTAGTGTTCAGTTATGCTATAATACTTAGTTGCTCAAATCATTGATATTCTTTCAAAATCTTACCTTAGAAGTGTTAGAAAAATGTATCCCTCCTCATGAAACAGTCGTTTCCATAGTCTCTTTATATCTGCAGTACTATTCAATATCCATGTATTTAAACAGTGGTAAAAATGAAGGACTTTTAAGATATGCTGTCTGATTTCACAAATAGCACTCTGTACTTGTCCTTGTTTACAAAAAATATTTTAAATTATCAATATTATCAAACTGGGCTTAATAATTATGAAATTATTGGAATTTACCATACCATTTAGTAATTGTCTAAAGATATATTTTATAGTGGCATTTGTAATGTTAAAAAGGAGAAAATTAAGGATCAAATATGTATTTTACTGAAAATATGACACCCTTAGGAAAAAAATTTAGGTGTAACCTGGACTGAAATTTTTCTCCCTAAATGCGTCCAATCTGACTGACTATGACTCCATAAATGTTGTAATACTGTGCTCAGACTGTGTGAAGGAAGCCCCAGAGTGCCGGCATCTTCTTCAGTGAATGTTCACCTGAGGACCTGTTCCAAAGCACCCAGAGGTGGAAGGCAAAAAGAAAAGGGCATCTTCCTCAATCCCGAGGTCCAGAATGCTGCAGGAGAAGTACAAACAGTACTTGGTATTTAGCAGTCTCTTTGCATTCTGTTACTAATTATTTTATTTATTACTTTTATTCATTATTTTTGAATATTTTTACGTTGGCGGAACATTGCCCAGTTGGTAACATCCTCAGGTTTTTCCTTATTGAAGCATAGCACCATCACAATGATAGTCTTTCTTGCCAGCAGTTTTGTAAACGTATATTGACTCTGCCAGGTTTTTGTGTAGTTCCCTTGAGCCATGTTTGTTTCTGTTCTGATTCCCTGAGGCCTTTCTTGGATTGTTCCTAGTCTCCAAGCCATACAGTTTTTCTCACGCTTATTAAATATCTATGCTTGGGGTAGTGGGAAAATTGACTTGATTTATGGTACTCTTTTTCATACTAAAACAGCTCTTTTGAGTGTAGACACAAACACTGTGGAAGCATATTTATCAGAGCCAAAGTGAATTTAATCACCTATCATTTGACGTTAAACGCCACTCGTGACAATAGAGCCAAGTGCCACTGAAGATGATGTAGCACATAAGGAACAAGGGCAGACCTACCGGAAAGCAGTTCACATGATAACTGTGGGCTTCTCCTACCAGGAGAGAAGGCAGGTCTCCTTCCTCCCTCCAGCCCTAATTCAATCCAAGAGACATTATGTGGGGCTGAGCAAGGCAGCTGCCCCGTGGGAGTGGGGGCAGCAGTCCAGTGCCACGCTTCAGAGCCAGTGGGTGAGCAGATATCTGCCTTGGGTTTGGCCACAGCAGTGACAGTAATGGGGTGGACGGGGTATCCATGAGTGGGGTGGCAGAGACCACGGGACAAGGTTCTCACTATAGGAGGAGGAGTTTACAAATATAGAAAAGAAAGAAACTGAGAATGACCCTGTGGGGTTGGACTGGAATTGGAGGCATTGGGGTGAACTCATGGTTTTCAATATACATAAATACAGATGTACATACTTAAATATAGGTCTGTATTTACATCTGTTAATAGTGAGAGACGTAAATATGTTTGTGTTTACACACACAGAGACATAAACTCACACATATTTCCTACCTCTGACTACAGAAGAGGCCTGGGAACAGTGACACCCGAATAGCATTGAGCACACCTAGCTTGGTTTCTCAACAGAGCAGGAAAAGTAAACGGTGAGCCTGGAACATCTTATGCCAAAAAGTAAGAAAGTGCTCAGAACAATAAGATGCTGAAGCCAGCTCAAAGGGATTCCCACTGGCCAAACCTGGAATTATTTGAATTATTTTTGAGCATCAAAATAAATAATGATAGGAACATGTTATAACCCATTGAAAGAAGTAGGAGTCGTGAGTCCATGCTGATATAAATAGATAACATAAACTGAATAAAGAGAACTTTTTCTTACAGTAGGATGTGCCACTAATAAATGTAGAAGGAATGATAGAATTTTCAAAATCATCATTTGGAGTCATTCTAGTAATAAATAACTCAGCCCCATGAAATAATTAATTACAAAGAGAAAAATTAACTTTGCAGTGAAGAAACCTGGCCAATACCATTTTAATAAATGAAAAGAAACATCATCAGCTATGAGACAAATTGAATTTGTGCACCACCTGATGGGATGCAAAGAACACACTACGTTGCTTCTGTGGTATTCCTGCCAAAACTATTCCTGCCACGACTGGTATGTAATCATGAAGACACATCAAACAAACTCAAACTGAGAGTAATTCTACCGAGTAACCAGCCTGTAATCTTCCAGAGTCAAGGAAAGAAATATCAAGAAAGACTGAGGAACTAACTGTTCAAGATGGAAGAAAACTAAAGAGACTTGAAAACTCGGTGCCATATGTGATTCTGGTTTGGGTCCTTCTGCTATAAAGGATGTTGTCGGGACAACTGGTAGAACTTGAATGGAGTCTGTGGATTAGGTGGCAATGATAGATCAGTGTTAGTTTCATGATATTGATGGTCATATTGCGGTTATGTGGGAGAATAGCCTTGTTTGTAGGAATTATAAACCAGAGCACTTAGGGTAAAGAGGTATCGTGTCAGAGCCTTCTCGCAGATGGTTCGGGGGAAAAAGGCTTTTTGAATTTGAAATTATTTCAGAATTTTTTAAATAGCAAAATAAATGTTCTTTTAGGCATATTCACCACTAGAGAAATTATTATTCCCTTTCAAAACTACAAAGGCAAGACTTTTCATATAAATCTACAGCCAGAAAATGTTTCCTTATTGAGATCTTTTATATTTATTAGAAACAAAAATAATAAGACTACAGAGGATCCTTAAAAGAGAATTGTATTACTTTTTGACATACTAAACACACACACACATACACATGGCCAATAAAGAATTTTTAATCTTTTATATTTATTAGAAACAAAAATAATAAGACTACAGAGGATCCTTAAAAGAGAATTGTATTACTTTTTAACATACTAAACACATACACATGGCCAATAAAGAATTTTTAGATGGATGGTGTAGCTCTGTATCTACTTAGGTTTCTAAACTTGTGGCCCAAAAATTGGGTACAGTTTTATAAACAACATCCTGAAAAGGAGAATGTTGGGGTTTATTGTTTTTGTTGTTCTTTTTGCAAAGCAATTAAAAATGTAGGCTCTGGAACCAAGCTGCCTGTTTGGAATCCTGGCCACCACTTATGAGATGTGTGATCTCTGACAAAATATTTGATTTTCCTGTGCCTCAGTTTTCTCATCTGTAAATTAGGATAACAACACTGAACTCACAGGTCTGTCAACAGAATAAATGAGATACCATACCACTTCTTCAAACCATGAAGAGCACTTAGACGGTGTTGTTTAGAGCACTAAACAAAGTTGGCTGCTGTTGTTATTATTTCAGGAAAAGTTAAATTGCTTTCATAAAAGCACTCTAGTATGATTACGTTGCCTTCCTTCTCCCTCACCAGGAGTAGAATTACCTGAAGGCAATGAAAGTAATGGTCTCTGCTCTTAAACCTGTCCCAAGATCAAACTAAAGCGTGGAAATGGAGCACGTTTTAGAAGACAGCAGGCATTGCAACGCCATAGAAAAAAGATATGAGCTTTGGAGAACTAAGATGTTGGTTGAATTCCAGATCTGCTGCTTACAAGCTCTGTAACTTTGGTCTTGGTCTGTAAAATGTCTAGAATGTACAAATAATCATAGTGATCACAGAGGGCTATTAGGGGTTAAATGAGATAAACTTGGCAAAACTTTCGGCAGACCGACCCAAAGAATGTCCGCAGAAAATGATGGGGTTTTTTCTTACTCCTTTAAAGGTGTAGGAACAGTTAATTTAGAAGAATGGAGGCCTTAGGATCAGAAATAGTAGCAGAGCATTTGAGGGCATTTTTTGAGAAGTGTGTTAAGGTCGTCGCAGTTTGTTCCTGCAGGGGTTTAGACTACCAACGATGGACTTAAATTGCCTCAGAAGGAATTTCAGTTGACAAGAAGCATGTCATGTGTTGTGTAATCCCATTCTTGAGAGATGCTGGAGAAGGATAGATAACTATCTTTCTAGAACAGCACAGATTTAGTGCACACCAGCCTTGGAACCAGGGACAAAGGAAAGAATCTTCATCCAGTCCCCCATCTCTGTTATATGTTGAAGAGAATATTGATTTTTCTGGCTGTAAAAATGTAAGCCTTTCTCTATCCTACAAAAGGATCATGTCACATGCACATTCAAAGTGTATGCGTGTATTTTCTTTTAAAGAGAAAATGTGCTTCCTTTAAAGAACACATAGCTGTTCATCTAAAAATTAGTGACTCTTGGTCACTGACCTAGGACTTCTTTAGAACTCTGAGTATTATCAAAAGAAGAGCTCTGAGTGTTATCTTCTGCTTTCATTCATTCACTTAGTCATGCAACAAGTATTTGTTGAGAACTCCCTAATATTCCAGGCACTCTGTTAGATGTTGATTATTTAAAAAGTGAACAAAGCAAAAGCAGATCTCTCATAGAGGGAGGATTCAGTCTCCTGCCCTTACAACCTCTAATGGGTTTTATGGGACCTCTTTGCAAAGGAGCATACTTCAAACCATGAAAATCAGATTCTTTTGGCTACAGCTGTAGACAGATAGATGTTTGGTGTGTATGAAAGCAGGCATTTCCACTTTGCCTGGAGTTGCCTTACCTGCACATTTCCTTCGGGCAGCGTCCCTGTGCCTAGTGGGCAGCCAGTGACCTGGGGGAACGGTGCCCGTTGATAGCTCATGTGAAATTAAACTTGGCTGCTTGCTGGTGGAACCTGTTATGAACTAGAAGCTCTCAGTGTCTGCCTTTAATACAGGGGAGGAGATTTTCTTCCTTAGCACAATCATGGCGATGTTAACTCTCTCGGCCGACTAGTGGCACAAAGGAAAACTGCCGCCCGGGTCTGCATTGGCGAAGGCAGAAAGCTGCAGTTACGGTCATTCCCTGTGACCGAGAGAACCGGCTGTGGCTGGGAGAGCCGGCAACGGCGAAAAGCACACCACGAAAGCAGTGTGGTGGTGACATGCTTCTGTTTTTATCCAGATATGCTAGTAACATGTTTATTCAGTGTGGTGCCTCTGCTGAGATAAGACCCTCTTCCTTTGGGTGCTTTAGACCGCCGTTTGTTTAGCTGGAGAACTTAATGAGTAATGGATGTGCTTGGCTGGCTGATAGAAAGTATTTCCACAGCCTGTGGCTGTGTTTGTAGAGAGCCGGAGAGAGACCACAGGCAGCAATTTGTCTTCTTAGGTATCAGCAAAGTCTTGTCTTTTAACAACTAGAGGATTTATTTTTAACTGCTTGAGTCAGTGTTTGTCAGATGACGCGGACCATCAAACTGCAGATTGAAGTCCCCAGTGCGGGGGAAGCTGGGCTGGCTGGGAAAAGGGGTGGGATTTCAGCACCATCGTGCTTCCGTGCCTCTGCCTCCCAACGTGGGAGAGAGTTTCGGGCTTCCAGCAGCAGGAGTCAGTTCGCAGGTCCAGCTGGCAACTAAAGGGTAACGGCTCCTTCAGCTGCTTGAAGACAGACTTGCCCAGTGATCGGGGTGTTGTGGGGAGCCACCCAGGACCGCGGGACCAGAGGATTCCGAGCGCTGGCCTCTGCTGTTTGGCAGACTGAGTTTTTCCCTTGCTTGATGCTGCCTGTCTCCAGAAGCCTCTCACCATGATCGATAGCTCCAAGAAGCAGCAACAGGGCTTCCCGGAGATTTTAGCTGCTGGCGATTTCGAGCCACTAAAAGAAAAGGAATGCCTTGAAGGGAGCAACCAGAAAAGTCTCAAGGAAGGTCAGTCTGTCTGTGGACAGGGGCAGAACTGCCAAATTCATACTCTCATCAACCAGGCTGAGCGTGTGTGTCTGCTTCCCATGCCGTGTGTCTGCTCTCTCTGCACTCACGTACCTTACACGCTCTAAGTTCTTTGAAATGAAAGCTTAATGCTGTTCTTGGTAGCCCTTTCTGAAGATTCATTCACTGATAGGACTCCAGGGAGGTGGCAGTAACTGATAGAGTAAGGGGACTTAACGAAGCCAGTCCTCATTTCGGTGAAATCCTGCCAGGTTCGTTTTGTCGATTTTCTCATGTCCTCTAATTTTTTTGCTTCCCCCCACCTCACTTTAGGAGAGGCCATTTCCTTTTCAGTGTTATGCAGAACCCTGCTTCTTCTACATTGACGAACACGTAGTTCCAGGGAAATGATTTCTTTTTCCAGTTAACATGTTTATGGTTTTTATTGTTTAAAAGCAGGAAGGTAGCTAGCTCTTTCTTAATTGTATCTTTAAATGATTGGTTTAATTGGTTATAATGCACATTGCACCATCATTTTGTTTTGTTTTTTAGGCACATTGCGTAGTTTTGTGGTTTTTTAACAAAGCAAAGAGTAAGCTTAAGAATGCTGTCAGTGATTGTTAGTGGCCACCACGCAGGTACCTCCCTGACTGATTTAAGAAAATGTCCAAAGTTCTGGGCACTGCTGTCCTGTGTCCTGGTACACTGAAGTGAGGCAAGACCAGTGCCCAGTGTGCTTTACTACATACAGCAGCTGGAGACCAGGGGCCATGGAGTAAGAAATTCAGAATCTTCAGAGAATAAGTTTTTTCTGAATTTGAGATATGAAAGTCACCCCTCTCGATGCTTGTTTAATTTGAAATTTGATTTTCTAGTGTTCTTTGGGAGGAAAACTCCCCACAATAACCATCAGCTGTCCCCTCACCTCTCCACTGGCTCTTCCTCGTCTTCTGCAGACCCAGACAGTAAATATAGTCATCTGCCCAAGCAGCAGTCTGAGCTTCTTCCAAAATGATATTCCTTCTTTTCTTTTTCATACATTTAGAAAAGGAGAATGTGGTGACGGATTGTTGCATATTTAAACAATAAGAAGAAGGAACGATAGTTGTTTTCTTATTGGAGTTGAACTTCTTTTGGGTACTGGTTGAAAAAAACATGTAGATGGAAACAAAGGACACACAATGAAGTATCAATAGGTGCTGCCAGGAACCAGACAGCGGGGCTGCCCCCGCTTGTGCGCTGCAGATCTTCTTGTAGACTGTCGTAAAATCAACACCGGTAGAGCTTCTAGGGCACGTTCTAGAGACTCACTGAGGAGAACTTAATTTTTTTAAATCAGTAACTTAAAAAGGGGATTATCTATGTATCATTTAAGTCAAGTTCTAGTGTTAAGCTCCTATTAACATCACAAATTTTTAACAATTTTTACGCTACTTGAAAAACCGGGAAAAGTGGAGGAAAATGCAATTGGAGAAATAAAAAGATGTTACAACAACAGTATGATAAGGAGTGTAGAGAGCAAGAATTAAAAATATAAAAACAGGGTAGGAGAATTATCAACAGGAACAGCAAAACTGCCTTGAGATGATTACATAATGTATCGATTCTTTCCCTAACAGTTGTGACCATGCTTTGAATTTATACATGTGCTGTAGTATAATGTCACAAAGCAAGAGCATGGACTCTGAAGTGAGATATACTTAGGATCAAATCCCATTTTCTAGCTCTGTGACCCTAGACAAGTTCACTGCTCTGAGCCTTAATTTCCTCCTTTGTACAATGAAGATAAACAATACCTACTTCATAGTGTCTTTATGAGATACCCAGTTTCATGCCAGTTTGCCACCCCTCTTCTAATTTTTTTAACCCTTTGTTACTTTTCCTTTCTATTTAAAATTTAATTTTTAAAATCTTGTGTATATTGGCAAAGTAGAGAAGTACTTACATATCTTACTGTCATGTAAATTCATCAGTATAAAGAGGTGTACAGGGAGAGAACTTACATATTTTTAAACACTCCACGGAAATGACTGGATGATAAAATTCATCTACCTCACCACAGTTGCACTGAACTAGGCTTCGCTTTCTGTCTCAACAGACTGTATTTCTACTTATTTTTTGCTAGCGATAGGGCTGAGGGGGAAAAAAAAAAAGAGAGATATCAAAGGTGATCTGTACCTCAAAGGTAGTGACACCGAAAGAGGATTAGACCTGAGTTTAATTAGAACAGAAAAAATAGGAGAAATTTTGCAGAAAGCTACTTTTTTTCCTTGGTGTCCTCTGAAAATGACTACGTTCCTTTGCAGGGTTGAACTCCTGGAATTCAGTGTGTCACAGTCACTGCCTGCAGATGAGTACCAGCGGTGACCTTATCAGACTCTTGGGACAGGCCACTGCTGAGCTTCTTCTGCTGCTAGGTCCTGGGTCATATGTCAGTTTTATTAATCTGTGAAAGCTTATTGATACGGCAGCAATGTTCAAACACTAAAATGCCCCAGAGTCTAATTAGATCCTATGCTATCTTGTCAAAAGACAAATTTCTGACTATTTAGTCATGTCTGTGGTTTATGCCTCGTGTTAAGAGATACTAATTTAAAATACTACCTTTCACATAAATAATATTTGATGTTCCACTCATTTGTGGCAGTGTCTGAATCAAAAGTTTTCAGGTAATGAAGGAGGAATAGATTTGGGTCCATTCCATTCTAATCGTAGTGACACAGCCAGGTCTCTGGCGTTTGTGATGGTGTCTGCTGCGAGGGGTGGGAGGTCGACCTCTGCTTCTCAAGTAGTTGCTCTCGTTCTTGCTTATTTGGGGACATTTTAGAATTCCTGTCATTGTTGACAGTGCTAATTAGCTGAAATTATTATTAGGGGGAAAAACAGATTTTGTAAGCAGATAATCATAGGTTTCAAAGTTTATGTGACACCTTAGCAAGAAAATTTAGTAATACCTGTTGAAAGTTTAAGGGAAAAATGTTCCAAGTGTCAACCGCCTGTGAAAAGTTGTCACCACATACCAGAGAATTCTTTGGATAATAAAGCATATCTCCTCACAGTTTTGTTAATGCTTATATAAACTTTTTGATAAATACCAACCCACATATATAGTTGGAGAATTTAATTATTTTCTGCTTCAGGTGAGAAATGGCAACAAATGTCATGAATTCTGATCAACTTCAAAATAGAACATTTTCCTTAGACTGGTTTCTTTTGTCAAAGCAGCAGTAGGGAATCTCACCTTTTGACTTATCCACAAAAGGTTTAGAACATTTTTTAATAGGGCTCATCACAGATGAGATTTAAATTTAATTTCTGGTTCTAACAACTAAAGGATATTACACATCACTGACTTGACAACTTACAAATTAATAATCATGAAACTTGAGGGGAAAAATCAAATAAATTGAGATGTTTAATTCAGATAAGTGGTTTAATATGAAGCGTTACTTGAGATAATGAATCATAATGCCAGTGCTACCAGCTAGTTGTATCCCGTATTTATCCAAGACAAAATGGTAGCAAATCAATTTAAAGAGGAAAAATTGATGTTCGATATACGGAGCTCTCTAATGGTGAAAATGAAACACCAAAGAAAGAAAACTGGCTTGTGTATTAATTACTTTGACTAAACTACCTGCTCTAACAAACAACCCCCAAACTCAGTGTTTTAACCAATCAAAGCGCATTTCTTGCTCAAAACATAGTCCCAGGTGGATTGGGCAGCTATCCTAGTCAGCCGTCCTCTAAGAAATGACTCGGGGATCTGGGCTCTTTTTATTGTGTGGCTCAGCTGTGGCTGGTGGGGAGAAGAGCTACTGCTTTGGGGAACCACATTTCCAATTCTGTCGTAGACTGGCTAGTAACAGTTGTGATAAAGCATGTGAAAGTTTGTGGCAGACTGCATCATAGACAGCGGAGTGGGTTAATGGGGTGCGCTGGGACATGGCTATAGGAGATCTGTGTATGGAAAAAATGCACATTTGTCTGAGATATTCTGAGCAGTTCAACCTAGGGAAAATAGACTAAATAAATACCTTTATTAAAGCACCAAAACTTTTCTAAGTGACCAATTATCTCATACATACTCTACCTGCACTGTCCATGAGCCTCGTATGGCTGTTCAGATTTACGTTTAAAATCATTAAAAATGAAGTAAAAGTTTTTAAAATTTACCTCCTCAGCCACATTCTCCACATTTCAGTTACTCAGACGCCACACCTGGTTAGTGGCTTCTGTATAGAACCATGCAGATTATAAACCATTTCCATCACTGCTGGACGTTCTCTTGGAAAGCTGCTCACCCCAGCTTTGCAGGTCCAGAGTCTCTTAAAACCCAGTCCCTGTGCCACTTCCTAAAGAAAGTCACCTGATCCTATCAACTAAAAATAATTTCTTCTCTATCATATACTCCCAGTAACTGGCTCTGCATCTTTTTATGGCATGTCACCTTTTGCTACTGTGGTATGTGTCTGTACTATGTGTCTGTACTATCTTCACTATTAGACCATAATATTTCTTGGAGATACTGTCATTGGATGATTTTTATACCTCACTCCCAGTGCCCTGCATCTCAAAGATACATTACTATTATGCAATAAGTTTTTGAAGAATATTATACCCCTCTCTGCCTTCTTAAACAATATAGTTTGAACTATTACCTTCAGATATAATTTAAAATTCAATTATAAATTAATGGCTAACCCAAAATGTAATGCATTGGTGCCTTAAGTCATTGTTGAGGTGTATAAAACCGTTTGCCCATGCACAGAATGATCCCTAGATCATTACTAGATTACTAGAATCATTGTTTATTATTTGATTTTTGTCATCTGCCACGTTCGGCTGCTCTTCGCTTTTCTGACCTGCTGCTTCTAATCTTCCAAGTAAGCAACAAATAAACAAAATGTAATAGTGGAATCCTGATTGTGTTGTTGATTCAATTAAAATTTATTGAGTCATACTGGGAGAAGCAGACAAATAAGCAGTTAAAATAGAGAATGCTACCGAGCCTTCTTCTGTAAGTAAAGCACGTGAACTTTGCAGCATCTATTTTTATTTCTTTGGGAATTTCTTCTTTCTTTGTTTTCTGCCAGTGTTCTACATAACTGAAAGTGTTGTACAAGTGAGGTATTGCTAAATTAATGGGTTTTTTGAAAATAAATTTGAAGTGTACGGTATGGTCCTTAAAATAAATTCAAATAACATACAGGTATGAAGGAAAAAGTAGAAGATTCTTTTTCCCAGATGTAATTCAGCGTCTTTTAAAAATGGGTATATGCTGCCTTTGAGATGAAATTATGTAATTTAACTTTTTATTGGAAATCATTTTATTTGGCAGAAATTTGAGTGCTTCTCCACAGCATCATTCTAGAGGTTGTAAACCTCTATAAGCAGTGGCATTCAGGGAGCTCACAGCCTGCAGAGTGGGAAACTGAATGATAATTTAGAAGTTAAAATACACACACACATAAAAGACATAGCAGAAGAAACCTCTATCTGCTTTAGTCCAAATGAGTGAGGATCACAGACTGAGCGCCAGGCGTCTCTCTTGTGCTTCAGACCTGCACGGTCATCTACATCCCTGACGGCTCCAGTAGGCCCCTTACTTCTTCCCATGAAACACATTCCTCCAGGGCTTCCTGTCTCTCCGTCAGTGGCACCTCCGTCCCCCCATCAGCTCACAGCAGGAACCCAAAATGGGAGTGATCCCTGATACCTTCCTTGACCTTCTCATAGCCTGTCACCAAATGTGGTTATCGAATCTGTCAATTCTACCTCAAAAATATTTCATTTCTCAACAGCACTGTTTCACCACAGCCCCACCCTTATCCAGGTCCCCTTCCTCAAATAGAATCTCAACAGGAATCTTTACTCAAGTAGAGATAGAGCTGCCCAGCTGATCTCCGCCTACACTCTGGCCGCCTTCAGCAAGTGAGGCCCTGCCTCTGTGCTACTTCTCTCTCTTCGCAGCTGTTCTCTCCCAGAACGCCTCTCCCTGCCCACCCATCCCCACCCCATCCCCACCCGATTGGCCTGAACAACTGCAGCTCATCCTTTGATCTGCATCATCATGCACAGTTGCTCTGACATTAGGATTGCACACAAGTTGTGTCACAAGTTCTCTGTTCTCCTTATGTTTTTGTGGGCAAATTGGCACATGTGTTTGTAGGTATACATATATAACGTTGAACAACGTGGGAGTTAAGGGCGCCAGCCTCCCACCCCCCTGCCATGCGCAGTCAAAAATCTGAGTACTGTTCTCTCTGCCTCAGAAACAAAGGAATTGACAGATGACTCAACCAAGGGCAGGAAACCAAAACGGTCTGGGTAGAATCAGGACTCAGACCCTAATTCTTTTGATTCCACATATCGTGATCTCTAATCAAACACAAACTTTCCCCCCACTTAGTTAAAGATGTGTAAAATGAAAATACAGATACTGTATTTATTGAAAAAAAAGTCCACGTGTAAGTGGACCTGTGCAGTTCAAAGCCATGTTGTTCAAGAGTCAACTCTGTGTGTGTGTGTGTGTGTGTGTGTGTAGTATGTCCCATTCCTGAATCCACAAAATGGGAAGAAAAACCAGGATATTGAGCCAGGATCAAATGACCTCAAGAGAGTAGCATGTTCTTACTATTCTGGGAAAAACTGGAGGTAAATAATATTCCACTATTTTCCTGTTTCATTGTTAATTGTCTTTTTATTCAGAGAAGCTGCCTTAGGAATTTACCCTAAGGCATTTCAGAATCTTTATGCAGCGTACATTTTCCCAATTTAGAGGGATTAGGAAAGAGCTTTAAGCTGTCAGCACAACACACATATATGGGATCTAAAAAAAACAGTACTGATGAACCTAGTGGCAGGGCAGGAATAAAGACACAGATGTAGAGAAGAGACTTGAGGACACAGTGGGGAAGGGGAAGCTGGGATGAAGTCAGAGAGTGGCATGGACATATATACATTACCAAATGTAAAACTGATAGCTAGTGGAAGCAGCTGCATAGCACAGGGAGATCAGCTCGGTGCTTTGTGACCACATAGAGGGATGGGATAGGGAGGGTGGGAGGGAGACACAAGAGGGAGGGGATATGGGGATATATGTATACGTATAGCTGATTCACTTTGTTATACAGCAGAAACTAACACAACACTGTAAAGCAATTATACTCCAATAAAGATTAAAAAAAAAAAGTGTCAGCACCTCTGCCTATGGCTGCACACTGAAATTCTAATGCAGCAGTGAAACATAGACTTTTTGATTACCCCCCAAATAAGAAAAATAAACATTATCTTCTTTTGGAAACATGGAGGGTTAAGAAATCTAGACATTCAGGTATAGAAACAGCATGGTCCTACAGATTAAAAATTAATTGTCTGAAAAAACAAATCAAGTTTTTTTTAAACCTCTTTACATTGCTGGTGATCAGGCACTTAAGTGGATGATTTTACTTTTGCAGTGCCTATTATTTGTGTTATACTTCAATTTATTCCACTGTGTAATTTATTTCCACTGCGTTTTAACCAAGTGAGATTTTTTTAGATGCACATAGGTATGTATAATATCTTTCTGTATGTCTGCCACAGGCTAACGTTGTCCCTGCCATTCTGTACCAGGTCCCCTGGCTTGATATCACATTGTCATACCATGAGAGGCATACTTAATTCATTCCAACTTTTGACAAAAAGGAGAGGGGAATTTGTGTGAAGGTATGATCAGTTTAAAGAAACATGGCCCATTTTTAGCAGCCTGTTTCCATGGAAACAGAAGCAGCAGCCAACCAGAGAGTTATCAAAGTACCTGTAAATTTCCAAGGGCTGAGCGTTGAAAACATTGCCTTCCTGACCTCATGGTGCAGATTAATGCAGGAAACCTACAGTGCATTAGCCTGGACTGCTAGCATTTTTAGTTTTTACTTCATTTTTGCTCTTTAATTCCTGATATAGGGTAAATGCTGCATTCTTGACTGTGACGTCCCTACCAGCAAGGGAGAGTGGTTTAGAATTCCACAGTTTGTATCACCTGCCTCTTCCCCCACACCCCTCACCCCAGTGGATGTCAAAGGATGCAGTAGACTTTCTGATATTGGATGAAAGGCAGTATTTCCTAGGTAGTCTAAGACCTAACTTTCAAACACTGATTTGCACAGTTTTTTTTAAATTAACTTAATGTTGTCTCTCCTTTTCCTAAATGGAAAATAATCATAATATAAAAATTCCTGATCAGAATGCCCTTTGCGCTCGGTAGTATCAGAGGTTTAGATTTATGTGCATACTGTGTTAACTCTGCTTTTGCTTCAGACAGGAGTGTTGACGGGAGTTTGCTTAATGAGCGCAGATAGCATGGCTCTTATAGGACAAACCACCATTTTATTTTTGGCCTCTTTGCATTTCATTATTTTAAATTACTTGAAGAAGAACCTTATTTTATAATTGGCAAATCAGACCCCTGAAAATACAACCAAAAGTCTGTCATCTTCGGTTGCTACTTTTTATCATCTATGAGAGTGCTTAAGTGTTTGTACGCTTCTCTAATGCAGCCTAAATTTCACATTAACTGTAAATGGAGATGAAAATAAATTACTGTCTACCAGTTTTTCATGCTCTTCTTTACTCCTTTGCCCTTAGTGTTCCCTTTTTCAGTCTTCTTTTACCCTTCAAAACAATATAATTAGATTTTGTCTTCTGTTCTACCACCAACATCAATTCAGAAATATCTGAAGCCTCAAATTCATACAACTAAGCAAGACAAGTGTTGGTTCTGTCCCATGATAATCACTTGCCCATACAAAATCTTCTTGGTGGTTTATTCTTAAACTTGGCTAGAATTCTTTTTCCTTAGAAAATAGTAACTCAGTTATATACTTGTAAGTATACCATACAAAATTAAGTAAAACACGTTTATTAAAACTTCTATATGGTGAGCATTGTAGAAGGTGCTAGAATATAAGGATGAGATTTAGAAGGGGAATTAGAGGCCCCCCCAAAACCAACAAAACCTAGAATTTGGTGGGACAGGAAATATGATATAATATATAGCTGTTATTGTAGTTATCAAATCCTTAAAAGATGAAGTAACCATTGGTGGTTAACGGAATTATGATGGTGAGGGGGGATAGCTAGCGATGGGTGGGAAACAAGAAATTTGATTATTGAGTAATTAGTGTCTTAAAGTCAGTTGCTCTGCCAACTGTTCCATTTTTTCTATTGAGGTAAAATTCACACAACATAAAATTAACCATTTTAAGTGAACGATTCAGGGGCATTTAATGTATTCACGGTGTTGTGCAAGTACACCTCTGTCTAGTTCCAAGACATTTTCATCAGCCCAAGAAAAAACCCTGTAGCCATTAAGTAGTGGCTTCCCCCCAGTTCCAGGTAGCCACCAATCTGAGCTCTGTCTCTGTGTATTTACCAATTCTGGATATTTCACATCTATGGAATCATATAATATATATGATGTTTTGCCATCTGGCGTCTTTCACTTAGCGTAATGTTTTTCAAGTTCATCCATGTTGTGGCTTACATAGTACTTGATTTCTTTTTATGGCTGAATAATAAATATTCCACTGTATGGATGGATCAGGATTTGTTTATTCATCTGTTGATGACATTTGGACTGTTCCCACCTTTTGGCTGTTGTGAATAGTGCTGCTGTGAACACGGGTGTACATGTGTGTGTTTGAGTACCTGTTTTAACTTCTTTTCAGTTCACCTAGAAGTGGAATTGCTGGGCTGCAACTGTTCTTAACTAAAATTTTATATAATGAGCTTAAGAAAGAACTGCCAAATGTTCTAATTTTGTATCTTGTGGTCTTTTTCTCTGATGAAATGATATCGTTCACAGCCAGTGAGTGATTCGCCATTTCCTAACTGACTTCTCTCCCCCAAGCTGTTGCCATTATTAGTTGGAGCATGTCAAGACAAAATAACCATGTTTCTCTTTTCAACTTGTTCTTCGCAGTCTGCAATGATTATTTCAAACCTCCTTCACTAGCCTCAAAACTGACGTTTCCTTCATTCATCTCACTTTGAACAGATGACCTTTCTTCCTCCTTCTCTGAGAAAATAAAAGCCATCATCTGGGAACTCTCTGGACGTCCCAGACCACATCTATAAACCTATCTGCAGCTGTATCCAATCCTCATTGCCTTCCTGTCATGATAGAGGAAGTGTCTCTTAACAAGGTTGTTCTTGTTTGCTCTGAATCCCCTCGCCTTCAAGGGATCTGCTACCTCTTATTCTCTCCTTTATTCTCATTCATATTCATTCATTCCCATTCTCTCCCTCCTCTCCCCTCCCCTTTTCTCTCTCGCTCTTCATCACTTGTAAACCTGTTCAAGTATGTTCCAACCTGAAGTTCCACACCCCTCAAGCTTTCGCCTCTCTCCTACCTTCCTGGGCAACATCTTTTTTTTTGCGCTACACGAGCCTCTCACTGTTGTGGCCTCTCCCGTTGCGGAGCACAGGCTCTGGATGCACAGGCTCAGCGGCCATGGCTCTGGACGCGCAGGCTCAGCGGCCATGGCTCATGGGCCCAGCCGCTCCGCGGCATGTGGGATCTTCCTGGACCGGGGCACGAACCCGTGTCCCCTGCATCGGCAGGCGGACTCTCAACCACTGCGCCACCAGGGAAGCCCCCTGGGCAACATCTTGAAAGCATTGTTTCCATTACTATCATTCTTACTCTTACCCCTCCCTAACCTCTTCCAGCCTGATTTCCATCCATCACTCCAAAAAGCAGCTCCTTCATGTATTACAACAGCAGCATCGGACCCAGTTGGTCGTGACCCCTTTCTAGAAACACTTTTATACACACTCTCCAGGCTCCTCCTGCTCCTTAGGCAGCTTCCTCTCACTTCCTTTTTTGGACCTTCATCCCCTATCTGACCTATAAAAATGGGCTTTTAATTGTTGGATTTCCTAGGAACTTGGTCCTGTGCTTCTTGTTGTTGCCTCCTCTTTCTATATTCTCTACCTTGGCAAACTCCCATAGCTTCAAGTACTACATAAGTGACAACTTCCAAATTTTAGCCTCCTGCCAAGAGCTACCTTCTGAAATCTGGACCCATAGAGCCAGTTGTCGCTTTGACATCTCAGCTTCTAATTCAGACATGTCCAAGACTGAACTCCCTAAATGGCCATGATGTATTCTTTATTCAGTCAGTGGTCCACCCACGTGCTTAAGCCAGAAACCCAGGCATCATCTTTATCTTCTTTCCTTCAAACACAACATCAGTCCCTCAGCACATAGTGTTGATTTTGTTCTAAGTATTTCTCAAATCTGTCTATTACATCTCTCAGCTGTGTTGGAATTGAAGAGAAAAGAATGAGAAGTCTTAAGCTTATTAGGTTTCTGTCCTGGAACATGAGAAGAATTCTACCAAATTTATAAATAAATATGTGGTTTACAAGAGAAAGCTTAACCTGAGCTTATGACAACCACTGTAAATATCTCTGCATTCAGTCAAAAACCCAGCCCCATCACTCTCACTAATTCTTTTGATATCTATTGGTCCCTTACTGCTTAATAGTTATTTCAAATTTTACTATTACTTTGGCATAATATTGCTGATAGCCTTAGGTAAGAGTAAGTGCTCTTTGTTTCTGAATTTAAAATTACCTTAAAGCATGATGATGTATATTATGGGGAAGGGATGAGCAAAAAGGTCCTCTCTCTTGCCTTGTAAGTGGGGATATAGATTGGTACAACCATTTGGATTGCAAAGTGTCCCTATCAAAATTTTCAGTGTGTGTGTGTGTGTGTATTTTAAGTGTGTGTGTATATATATATATCTTTAAGTGTTTATACATACACACACACATACACACGATGACACAAAATGAAGATAATCACTGCAGCATTGTTAATAATAACAATAATAGCAGGAAATCTAGAAACTTAAATGTATATGATTGACACATCCATATGTTAGATGCAGCCACTAAGATAACCAGAAAGAAGAATGAGGTGGATTTCATGGGTGGTTTGTTTTTTTTTAAGCAAATTATCGAACTGTGTGAATGGTATGATGCCTCCGCATGTATTTCCTTTGCATATTTTATACTTAACATTGCCAGAATATTCACGAAACATTCTCTAGAGCCATAGAAACTTAATAGTGGTTACCTTTATGGAGGAGGACTGGAGGTCTCCGGTGGGATGGACTGACTTTCACTTTTTTTTTAATTGAAGTATAGTTGATTCGCAATGTTGTGTTAGTTTCAGATGTATAGCAAAGTGATTCAGTCATATATTTTTTCAGATTATTTTCCATTATGGGTTATTATAAGCTACTGAATAGAGTTCCCTGTGCTATACAGTAAATCCTGTTGCTTATCTATTTTTTATAGTAGTTTGTATCTGTTAATCCTGTATATATACCACATCTTCTTAAATCAGTCGTCTTGATTGTCACTTGGGTTGTTTCCGTATCTTGGCTTTGGGGTGCGTGTATCTTTTTGGAATAGTGTTTTCATTTTTTCCAGATACATATGCAGGAGTGGAATTGCTGAATCACATGGTTACTCTGTTTTTAGTTTTTTAAGGAACCTCCATAATGTTTTCCATAGCAACTGTACCAGTTTACATTCCTACCAACATTGTACAAGGGTTCTCTTCTCTCCATACCCTCTCCAACATTTATTATTTGTAGACTTGTTGTTATTGGCCACGACGTGCAGCTTGTGGAATCTTAGTTCCCTAAGATTGAACCCTCGGCGGTGAAAGCACAGAGTCCTAACTACTGGACCACCAGGGAATTCCCTGTAGACTTTTTGATGATAGCCATTCTGACCAGTGTGAGGTTATTGTGGTTTTAATTTGCATTTCTCTAATAATTAGCAATGTTGAACATCTTTTCATGTGCCTGTTGTCTATCTGTATGTCTTCTTTGGAGAAATGTCTATTTAGGTCTTCTGCCCATTTTCTGATTGGGTTGTTTGATTTTTTTTGATACTGAGTTTTATGAGCTGTTTGTATATTATGGATATAGTTGGTCGCATCATTTGCAAATATTTTCTCCCAGTCCGTAGGTTGTGTTTTCATTGTGTTGATCGTTCCTTTGCTGTGCACAAGCTTTTAAGTTTGATTGGGTCCCATATGTTTATTTTTGCTTTTGTTTCTTTTGCCTAGGGAGACTGATCTAAGAAAATATCTTTCACCTTTTTTTTGTTGTTGTTGTTGTTGTTTTTGGCGTTGCGCGGGCCCCTCACTGCTGTGGTCCCTCCCGTTGCGGAGCGCAGGCTCAGCGGCCATGGCTCACGGGCCCAGCCGCTCCACGGCATGTGGGATCTTCCCGGACCGGGGCACGAACCCGTGTCCCCTGCATCGGCAGGTGGACTCTCAACCACTGCGCCACCAGGGAAGCCCTCACCTTTTTTTTAATGTCCTTTTTTATGTGCATGTGTCACTTTTATTTTAAAAAATAAATAGAAAAAATTTTATAAAATACGGATTTTTTTTAAAATAACTTTTTTGTTTTTTTTTGTCTGTGTTGGGTCTTTGTTGCTGCAAGCAGGCTTTCTCTAGTTGCACCAAGCCAGGACTACTCTTCGTTGCGGTGCACAGGCTTCTCGCTGTGGTGGCTTCTCTTGTTACGGAGCACGGGCTCTAGATGTGCGGGCTTCAGTAGTTGTGGCACGTGGGCTCAGTAGTTGTGGTACACGGGCTTAGTTGCTCCATGGCATGTGGGATCTTCCCACACCAGGGCTCGAACCCATATCCCCTGCCTTGGCAGGCGGATTCTTAACTGCTATGCCACCAAGGAAGCCCAAAACATGGATTTTTAAATATAGGTGTTAGTGGTACATACACTGTGTATTTCTGAATCCCAGGCTTAGAAGGAAAGCCTTCAGGATGTGACTGCTTACCCTGTGACTACAAAATACCCATTCACAGCAAAGAACTAAAAATATGGGAATCGTTTTTTTTGTTTGTTTGGTTTGGTTTTTTTTTTTTGCGGTACGCGGGCCTCTCACTGTTGCGGCCTCTCCCGTTGCGGAGCACGGGCTCTGGACACACAGGCTCAGTGGCCATGGCTCACGGGCCCAGCCGCTCCGCGGCATGTGGGATCCTCCCGGACCGGGGCACGAACCCGCGTCCCCTGCATCGGCAGGCGGACTCTCAACCACTGCGCCACCAGGGAAGCCCCGGGAAACTTTATGGAGTTAAATTTTTTTAATCCTGTTGATGATGGGGAGGCTCAGTATGTTTGATGGTAGGGGGTGTATGGGAAATCTCTGTACCTCCCGCTTGATTTGGTTGTAAACCTAAAACTGCTCTAAAAAAGTTTTACTTTTAATCCTTATGGTATTATGTTTGGAAAAAAAAGTGGTTATCTTCACCGATTATCTAAAGTAGTAGTAGTAACAATAATAATAACCACCACCAGCTTTTTTTTTTTCCCGTTGCGCGGGCCTCTCACTGTTGTGGCCTCTCGCGTTGTGGAGCACAGGCTCCGGACACGCAGGCTCAGCGGCCATGGCTCACGGGCCCAGCTGCTCCGCGGCTTGTGGGATCTTCCCAGACCGGGGCACGAACCCGTGTCCCCTGCATCGGCAGGCGGACTCTCAACCACTGTGCCACCAGGGAAGCCCAGCTTTTTAAACATTTACTTCTGAGGAACAGGAAAAGCAGTCCATCAGTCTTTTGCTCTTTTGATACAGATTTTTTCAAGATGTCATTTGCCCCTAGCTGATTGAACAAATGTAGTTGTAAACTTTACTGCTGAACCAGCTGCTTGATAGAACACTGAAATCAGGGTTGAATGGGCCCCCCAAATGTAACTGTTCTAAGGTATTACTTAGGGGCCAGTTAATCCCTCCTGTATCTAAGTTCAAAAGATAATATGAAGATGTTGGCTTTTCTAAATTGTCTTGTTTTTATAGGACCAGGCCCTTAAATTAGCACTCTTTAAACAATGCATAATAAATTTTTGCCAAAGTACAACTACTTCATTCTCTTAACTACTCAAACATCTTTAAACAAATTTTTAAAAACTGAAACCAGGGTCTGTTTTTTGCCTAATATTATCTTCAGAGTCAATACATAGTCAATTCTAGAGTATTTTTCAGTTTCCCATCTTTGCTTTTGCCACTGGTTTACCCAGCCTTTACTTGACTGGCTTAGGGTTTTGGGGTGTTTTTTCCTCCCCTCATGATTCTGCAGATTTATTCTGTCCAGTGTCCTGTAATTAAATAATATACATGGGATCTTCTCTTTGACTTGCAGGCAGCTGCTAATCCCCACCCCCACGCCCCGTCCCCACTCATCCCACCCTCCTTCATACCCCATAACTGAAACTAGCTATTTATAAAGAATTTCTTAAGACCATGGCTGCCTGCCATACTGCTTCCCAGAAAGTGTCATTTCTGCCTTGTTTTTGTTATATACGTTCCTCAGATGTCCCCTTGCAAATCCCCTGGCCCAAAACTGTGCTTTGTTTTGGCTTGTTCAACTCATGCCAAATTGCTATATGTTATTAAAATGCTGCATAATGTGGGTTTTTTCCTTTAGAGTGAAAAGGCACTTTATGTCATATTATGGAAACATTTCAAACATTTCTACTTATAGAAACAAAAGAGAAAAGACATATCTTGGTTCAAAAAGCAGCTAAAAATTTTGAAGGGGTGTAAATATTATGTGAAAGACATTATTCTATTTTGAGGTTGTTTTTTTTTTAATATTGGAAACTAATCCTAAAATTTTGCTCTAAAAGCACTTTAATCCACTTAAGAATCAGGGGAAAGGAACTAAGAGATGATACTTTTTGCGTGTGTGTTTGTGGTGTGTGTGGTACGCGGGCCTCTCTCACTGTTGTGGCCTCTCCCATTGTGGAGCACAGGCTCCGGACGCGCAGGCCCAGCGGCCATGGCTCACGGGCCCAGCCGCTCCATAGCATGCGGGATCTTCCCAGACTGAGGCACGAATCTGTGTCCCCTGCATCGGCAGGCAGACTCTCAACCACTGCACCACCAGGGAAGCCCAGAGATGATACTTTTTAATTCTAAACTATTTCTGATGATGAATAAGAATGACATTTCCTCTTTGCCATTAGATGAGCTACCTTTCATTTTTCAGAATGGTGGTTAAAATTATGTTTTTACTTTCCTTGTATTAAAAAAAGAGCAAGTTGAAAACATTTATGTTGACAGAATATTGTTTTTGTCTTTTGTAACAAGACGTAACACTTAAGTAGAATTTTCCAAATTATATGCATTTTTCTTTTTGTTGAAATGTAATCAGAAATCATGAATGTTAGCCCTAAGAAATAATAACACACATCATCTTGGAAAAATTCAAAAATTAATTAAAATTTTTTCTCTAAATGCAACAGATGCAAAGTAGTCTGTATCCATGTTTTCACACGTCTACTGTAATTTCAAAGATGATGGTTTGCATACAAATTTGTCTCCTTACTTTATGGCCATGCCTTATATGGACCACATAGGGAATCCTCCTTTTAGGAATTAAAGAAATAACTAAAAATAAGGAATAAACTTTATACACAAAAAACCCACCGTAGCATTAGTTATAGTAGTTGTAAAAATTGGAAACAACCTAAGTGATAAATAATAGGGGTATATTTAGTAAACTATGCATGTCCACCCAACAGAGTATTTTATGTAGCCATTGAAATAACAAGAACATTTATCATTGTACAGTGTGATCATAGTATGTAGAAGCAGAGAATCAAAAATTATGCTTAGCTGGGCTTCCCTGGTGGTACAGTTGTTGAGAATCTGCCTGCTAATGCAGGGGACACGGGTTCGAGCCCTGGTCTGGGAGGATCCCACATGCCGCGGAGCAACTAGGCCTGTGAGCCACAACTACTGAGCCTACGCGTCTGGAGCCTGTGCTCCACAACAAGAGAGGCCATGATAGTGAGAGGCCCGCGCACCGCGATGAACAAAGACCCAACACAGCAAAAATAAATTAATTAATTAATAAACTCCTACCCCCAACATCTTCTTTAAAAAAAAAAAAAAATTATGCTTAGCTAAGAGACAGAGGAATACACCAGTATGGTAACAGTAGTTGTATATCTCTCTGGTTGATGATATTATTGGTGATTTTCTTTTTTGGTTTCTTCCTCCTCCTTTTTAAAATTTCCTTATTTTCTGTAATGAACATATATCACTGTTTTAATAGGTAAAGAGATTTATTTTCTTTTTAATAAAAAATAAAAACCTTGGACTCAGGCTAGTTAAGAAAGATGTGACACAAAGGGTAAGCAAATGGCTGTGTAACCTCATCTCCTTCTGTTAATGGAGGTCCTTTGTGTACCTCTTGTGAGTTTGTCATCGGGAAACACAGAGCTGTTACAGACTTCTCAGCCTGTGGTGACGGTTTTTGCACAGAGAATACAGTGCTAGCTGTATAATGAGATACGCTGTTAACACCTGTGTGCCACCACCCCCCCCACACACACCTTTTTGAGAAAATGAAACAGGTTTAACCCCACCCATTTTAAACGTAAGAACTTCTTAGGTCCATGTATCAGATTATTTTCATTTCTACATGTTTCAAAGATAAAGACATTCTTTGAAAATGTTCAAATGTGAGCAGTCGTAACATGAATTCTATTTCAGCGCCATTATTACTGTGTCCTTTGTTTTCTGAAAGGATGTAGCTGCTCACTCACTGAGTGTTTTGAACTCTTTTTTTTTTTTCCTTCCAAAATTCTGTAGATTTACATATTTTCTTTTCTGGCATGTAATTATTTGTAAGATGGCCATGGAGTTGCTGAATTTTAGTCAGTTTCCTAATGTGTTGGAAGCTATGATGTCAGCCCAGTAGCACAATTTATCAATTCAGCAAGGCACCGGGGGCGAATGCTCTCAGGTCTGTTTTCAGACACAAGGCCATTGCCCCGAGGTTGGCTTCTTAGGCAGCCATACACCACCACCACCCGCTGATGCCACAGGAAAGCAGTGCTGGACCAGCATCTGGTCTTCTGTTTGTGGCTACAGGAGTGCAGTCTCATGAACGTGTGCAGAGTATGTCAGGTTTCCAGGGATCAGCCAGCCTACCGGGTTATCCATCGGTCTTAAGAACTGCAACTGTGCAACAGGCCCAGTAGCATTCAGTGATCTGGGCCGTCCTGCCCTCCACACAGACGTGAGTTTGGAGGCTGCAAAGGGAGGAAGATGGTCTCCAAGGTTAACTTGATAAAGCATCTTTAGATGCTCACTTGCCCGCAATGGTGAACGCCTCTATGATCGTTAAGAGTCAGGCCCTCTCTATTCAGGGTCTCTTCCCCCTTCACGGTCTGGATAAGCTCTGCCCACCTCTGGGCAGCTCTAGCTTTCTAGTGTTGCAGGACAGTTCAGCTGTCTACATCATTCAAGCCTTGTTCTTCCTGGCCTGGGTGGTCTGCCTTTAAGGGACAGGTATTGCTTGTCATTTATTGTGTTAACTTTCTTTTTTTCCACTCATTTGATGAGTGGAAAAGAGTAAAAGGAAGTTTGCTATTGTCCAAAATTATGAGCCTGTACCTATCTGATAGGTACTTTTTATAATCATTAGTACTCAGAAGAGCCTCCATCAGGTTGCGAGTGATTGGTTGTATTTGATATGAACGAATACTATAATTGTGTTTTAACATTGACCAAAAGTGGCAATGTACCCAAGTCTCTCGATAGGGCATAGTGCCTTATATTCAACATAATGTGTCCCGTGCTGCCCACCTTTTGGTATAGATGAAAACTAAATCAAGCTGGGTAATCTGCAGTCTTAACAACATGGCTGGTTATTTGCCTCCTCTTCCATTCATGTCCTTCCTAATGTCTTTGCCTAAAAACAGACCTTCTATTCACAGCTGCTGCTGTTCTTTCCCGTGCATGCACCCTGCAGTCACTAACAGACACCTAATAACTAGGCTCTTAATGAATGAACATGCCTGGGGAAGGCTGCCTGCCACACCTGCTTTGAGTAATATTTGTAGTGTGAGGATACTGCTACTTGGGAAAATTAACAGGTAATGAGAGCATTGACTGGGAAGATTATTCTCCTCCCTTCGAGCAGTATGAAATAAATAGGATTGATTGTTTTGTCGTGAAGAAAAATGGATGGAAAACACAATGGTTTTGTTTTATTTTAACAATTGGTGGTTTGTGACATGCATTCATTTGGCGTATTACCCTCATGGCAACAGATACCTTCGCACAACAGCATGAAAATGCAATTTCTGGTGAAAGATAATACAGCTGACAGGACTGCTGTGAAGGCGCATGAGGGCAGCTGACCAGCATACAGTCAGGAGATGCTTCAAGACTAACAAGCTGTTGTCACCATGTTGTTGCAAATGTATCTCTCCTTCCAAGATGCCATTCGCCTAGAAATATGTATTGTGTTTGACACATTTGTCTCACTAGTATGGTGCTTTGTTTGTCTTAAACCAAAAAAGAGGCTGATGATATTTTCATTACCCTTTCTATTTTACTCCTTTCTTTGAAGACTCCTGTGGGAGAAAGGAAAAATACTACTGCTAGAGATTCTGCAACAGACGTGGACCACCGTGTTCCAGAAGTGTCAGCCTTTGAACTAGAGATTGTTCTGACCCTTTTCTCCTCTCAGTATTCCTTTTCTTGGTATTCTGCCTCTCGAATATGACCACCTTGATTTCAGACAAGAATTAACTTCGGCATTCATAGAAGAATGTCGGAGTATGCAGGCATTTGGGTGCTATCAGATCCACAGGTCATCTCCTTGGTTATTTTTGTTCCTAGTAAAGTACAGTGGGAACATACTATTCTCAATAAACTATAAGTTATCAGGGAAAAGATCTTTGTGTTAGAGCATAATTGATTCAGAGAACCGCAAAACATTTTAATGTGAGAAACGTGCATATATTTTATTGACTCTAAGTTTTTCTTTTGCTGTGTGTAATAGAATCTTATGTCAATTGCTTCAGTTCTAAATGGGATGTCAGTGAAGCTTTGTGGCCCCCAAAAGAAGCATATAAAAATTTCTTTTCAGTATTAAGTAAAGGATAACATTCATATCTAGCAATGAATATGAAAATATAAAATATATCTAAGATTGGGCTCTGCTCTGCAGTCAGCACAAGGGCAAGCAAAAAGCAAAGGATATGCGGGCCACAGGCCCTGCATCTTCAGGTCTTGGGGTTAATTGCAAGTAGGAGCCGTTACGTGCCTTGCATCTGAGCCTGGTCCAAGCCAGCCTCATCACGCCCTTGCTAAAAAATTGTCTTCCTTCCCTACCATTTAAGAAATACACATAGCTAATTTATTTTTTCATATTGACAACTCTTAGGCGGACCCTTAATAATCCTAACCTTGGTTTTCATCCATAGTTTGAAAGAAAAATTAAAAATGGAAACTTAAAATTGAACGTAAGGCAAACCAAGGAAAATATTTTTCAAAGTTACTTCATATATTACTCTTTTTTGAAATCAGCTCACTTTCCAGATAAAAACATAGAGATGCTATGAAAGGAATCTGCTTGAGAAATCTAGGGGAAAAAATATATTTTATTAAATTTGGTAAGCGGGATTTCCACATTTTGTGATGTATACCTTGTTTTCTACAAGTTTTATGATTTATTTACTCTTTTAATTAAAATAATTAGGTACCAATTGATTTGTGGCTTTCTTAGAACTTCTGGAGTGAGATGCAGCGTTATGTTTTGCAAAGATTATTAAACTTCAAAGTCTTAATTCAGAAATTTTCCTTTGCGTAATTAGAAATATCTCATAGGTCTAATTTTTATTGTGAAGTTGGCCTTCATTAAAGCTATTTAAAATTTGTTCCAGGGGCTTCCCTGGTGGCGCAGTAGTTGAGAGTCTGCCTGCCGATGCAGGGGACGCGGGTTCGTGCCCCAGTCCGGGAAGATCCCACATGCCGCGGAGCGGCTGGTCCCGTGAGCCATGGCCGCTGAGCCTGCGCGTCCGGAGCCTGTGCTCCACAACGCGAGAGGCCACAGCAGTGGGAGGCCCGCGTGCCGCAAAAAACAAACAAACAAAAATTTTCCATATGGAGTTCCTCCAAATACATTAATCTTTCCTTAAAATACATTTTTGCTATTAACTTGTTTTTTTAAAAAAACTAAGGAATGTCAAGGTATCTCACATTTCTATTTTTTATTAATAAGAATATATAAGCCAACTATTTTTGTTTATTTGCTGAGTACGATGTGATTGTATTTAAACAACAAAGACTTAGCTTTAATCATCAACTTAAGATTATTAACTGACTAAACAAAAGATAAGCTGAGAGAACTTCAGAGTTCACCCAAAAGGCAGAAATCACAAACTGATATTTTTTTTTTTTTTGGACAGGTTGAATGGTACCAGGTAGTATCCTTATTCAATTATGAAATATAAGCTTTTTAAGTAAGCTTAATTGTATCTCCTCTGGAACTTTGTAAGTTGGACCCTACAGTTTGCCCGTTAACTCCAATGGTGATTATTTCCTTTTCACAGTGCTCCAGCTGAGGCTGCAACAAAGGAGGACAAGAGAACAACTAGTGGACCAGGGCATCATGCCACGTAAGACTGAAGTGTCACTGTCATTTCTAATGTGATGTAACAAAATGGGCATGTCTAAGAAGAAGCTGTTCCACACTCTACTTTCAGTGGTATCCATTTAATCCATATACAATTTATAAGGAAAAACCAGGCATCAGCATTGCTAACCTAACAGAATCATTTAAAATACATTTTGGAAACCAGATGCAACTTAAAAGATAGACACAAATTTTATATTATCAAAGAATACCTTTAAAGCTCTGTAATTAGGCTAACATCAGTTCTTACTTCAAACTTCAGCATTACTTTCAGCTTTAAAATAACTGAAATAATCACTCTAGATAATGAATCCAATGATACTGGCAAAAGTAACATGATAAGTTAATTCAAAACCTGGTTCTACTTTAATTCAAATTAATTATCTTTGATGCTATAGTATAGTCTGTATAATTATGTATCTCAATTACAGGACTAATAAGCATTCTATTTATAATTAATAAAATCTTTCTTGCCCAAGTACAGATATTTTCCCAAGTAGCTCTAGGCTTCATTCCTTCATTTTTGAGAGTCTATTAATTTTAGAATATTTGTCCAAGTTGTCTTCTTTACCTTTAATCACCAAATTTGGAGGTGATTTTATATTTTAGAGGAGAAGAGTGGTGGTTTTATATAGGCTGTTAGCATTATTTTGGGATTTTTGTCTAAAAATTGATTTCTCTAAGAAGTAACTTATTTGGCTTAAAAAAACTAGAAAGAAATTACAAAATGTACTTATGCTTCCCAGTCTTCACAGTCACTGCTATTGCCTTTTTTTGGTTTGTGATAAGGAACGATTTTTCTCTGTGATAAGGAGATGTTTTTCCCTGTGAACACTTTTTTTTCTGAACTACTATTAATTGAGTATCTACATATTTTAAATCTAGCATTGTGATAAAACCAGTTATCAGAAGCTGGTTTGATAATCTGCCAGATTTCTCCACCACTGCATTCCTGATATGAATCAATCAAACAGGATCAAAGTGTGGTGCTTTAAATACCACTGTGAAGCCAGCTGTAGTCTGCTTTTAGGAGCTGGTCCCTGGCCAGACCTGTTTGGCTGGGCTTCTGTGAGTCTTTGCAATGCTTTAAGTACCAGAATTGAAAAGAATGTTACCAAGAGCTGATTGGCCAATATTGGGAGGTGATAGCCCAGGTGAAGCCTAGTCCTGCATTCCATCCACATTCTCTGACTGCCCATAGTGATAAGTGCAGGGTGTAATCAGACAGCAGTGGACATACACACAGAAGATTTTGCAAAGATAATTGATAGAAATTCTGTAGTATGTGATGTTTTAATAAACACTGCCTCTCTCTCTCTCTGGGACTTTGGAATAATGTACTAGAAGTTAACATATTAAGGAATCACTGTGTCTTTAGAGTGAGTTGCATTGTGGTATGGTAGAAAGAGCATGAACCTGCCAGATTCAGAATTCTAGGTGTAAATCCCGCTTTGACCACCATCTAGCTGTATAACTTCAAGAATTCGTTTAACCTCTTTGAGCCTTTCATCTGTGCTGGGGCTAATACCTATGTCACAAGGCTGTTGTGATGATGAGCGGCAATATAATTGTGATGGGCCACAGAGCACGGGGCTAAGTGTGTTGTGGGTTCTCAGTAGGTGGTAACTCTGATCTCTTAGACATGAACTGCAGAGTGTCCTCAAGTTCAAGGCTAGATCACTCCAACGTTAAATGCCCTGAGGACATGTGGGCTTTTCCCAGTAACTTATAGGGCCATAAGAGCAAAGACCTGTTAAGGAACCATCACACAGTTCCCTTGGTATTGGTAATTTGCCCCAACTATGGGCTGGAACTAGTCTTACCTGATATATGCATTGCCATTATGTATACAACTCTGTTGTGAATGTTAACTTGTTTTATTTGTAAAACACATAATTTTAATTCTGAAACATTTAAGGTTTCAATTTTGCAGATCTCCTAAAGGAACTAGGAAATAAATGGAACTGTAGAGGCACACTAATCAGATTAAGAGAAAACATCACCATGATACACTGTAACATTTGACTGAAGTATTAACTCCTCTATTTATACCATGGAAATGATTTCTTTTTCTCACAGCCCTGAAGAGCCCAGCGGCATTCCACGAGCAGATAAAAAGCTTGGAACGAGCCAGAGTAAGGAATTTCAGTTTAAAATATTCTGCTTCTCTCTTTTGTATTAAAGTACCTGTGGACAAGTAACAGTCTTACTCCTACGTATATCAATAGAGAAAATATAGTGTATTTTCAGGATAACATGGCATGTAGAGTAATATATCCTGGGGTAGTTTTATCTTGGAGGTTTATAGAAAATAAAGGACATTCAAATTTTGTTCTTTTAAAACTAGTAAACTAGTGTTGTACATAAAGGACAAATCACTTTTTTACTTTTGGAGCATAACAACAGTTTTTAGAATAATGATGGAGTAATTCTGCCATTTGTTACCTCTGCGGACAGATAGCCCAAGTGATGTACTGACACCGGATCCTTCCTTCGTTTCCCTCCTGGGTTTGTGTTAGCAGTACATTTGACCAAGGGTGGGAGAATTTGGCTGAATGAGGAATATTGCCATATTCAGCTCTGTTTTATTCTTTGAAATGACTCCATCATAGTTGCACACTAAATTGGTGTTTATTATTTTTCTTTAAAAGTGCCATTATTCTTTTTGTTTTAGAGGAAACTTCTATCATGCAATACGAAAATAAGCATGTTCCAAAAATTCCTTAAGAATTTTCCCAGGATGCAGTAATGATCTCTTAGAGTCTTATAAAATACAAAACCCATTTTAAAGCCTTATTGTTTAGAATTGAGTACAGTTCTGAATAAGAAAGTATGATTAAAGATAGGAATTCATCACAGAAAATACATTAGGATTTTTAGGAAATGTGTTATCTTAGATGGATTTTTACTTGACCTGAAGTGTAGATTTTATTGATTTTAGATATTTAAATGTTCAAATCCTCTGTTCAAAAGTCATCTTCAAAATTATGAGCCTTTGCCTTTTCCAAGTTTTAAAATAAAAGTTTATAAAGTGCTTACTTTATACCAGCATACACTTCAAATCCCTGTACAACTTGGAAGGCTGCAATTTAAATCATGTATTGGATAATAGTTTTTCAAAGTACTAATTTCTACTCTTCCTCTCAAAATCATGATCAAAAGAGTATACAGTTTATTTAAATAGAGTACCTTGAGAAAAAAATGTAAAACTACAATAAATCGTAAACAATTTATGGTAAGAATTTTTCTCTCTCTCTTTTTTAAAGACCGAAAACTTTTTGAAGCACAAGATTCGGAGCCGACCAGATCGTTCTGAACTTGTCAGGATGCACATTTTAGAAGGTAAAAATTCTATTTCTGCTGCTTTTGCTACATTTTCTCAAGAAAAGAAGTGAGAATTCCACCATTTCTGTTTATTCCCATTTTAATAACTTTTTACCCCACAGGCTGACATCCTCCAAACTGGATAGCAACATGAAGACCCAAAGCTAAAAATGTTATGTTAGATACATGGGGAAGGTTTGACTCTCCAAATAGCCAATTCATGGACTGACTCTTGCCCACCAGCTGGGGGTGCTATAGGTATCTCTACCATACTGTTCTGGAAAAACATTTTCGGTCCAGAGGATTTCTTCATCAGTGAGGGATGTGCGCCTGCTCATTAAGTCCTAAGGGGTATGACAGCCACAAGTCTAACCCTAGATTTTCAACGACGTGGACCCTGTTAGGTCTACCTGGGGCAAGGCCCATACCTGACATTTTCTCTTTGTTGCTACTTAACCCACAACAATCCAGCTCGATCTGACCGTTATCACAAACTAGCTCCACCTGACCCACCAGATTTTCTCGATGACTGAGCCTCATCTCTTAGGAAGCTAGTAAGGACAGTTCCACTCCATCTTTGGTGAGACATGTGGCTCAGGCCGTGATGTTTTTCTCTCTAAAATCAGAGCATTCTCGAAATCTGGTATCTCCACCATTAAATTCCTGAGTTACATTTTCTTTCATTGTTTTGCTTTACTGACTAATTTGTGGACTAAGGAGCTTTGACCCTGTGATAGTCTTGAGAGTGTTAAACCCTGAGCAGAAACTTCTCAAACATTTAGAGACAGTTATTAGGTAGGAGGAAGATTAGATTTGTGTTCTCTGGCCTAATGATAGAGTTAGTATTAGAATTAGGTTGATATGACAGAGTATTAGATTATAGCTCAGCATAAAGGTCAGTCAGATATGTCCAAAATAAAATCTTCAAGAAGTGATACGGTTGCCATTATTAGAGCTGTCAGTACACTGGCCTGCAAGCTAGACACCAGAGACCCAAGTGAGCCAGATGGATGCCCACCTTCATGGAGCTTACGTTCTAGTGGCACAGACAGATAATACATAGGCAAAACAAATAAATTACAGATTGTGAAAAGTGCTCTATAGGGAATAAACAGGCTGCTGTGAGAGGGAATAAACACAGGCTGAAACCACATTAAGGATGTTGTAAAGAAGTTCCAACTATCAAGTTGGCCTCTATAACCCCAAGTAGTGTCTCTTCTAATCCAAATAATCTATGATTATGTAACCATCTTCATGTCTGGGATGGGAGGTGAGAGGTCTGTTCCTGTCTCTACTTTGGGTTGTGAACGTCTCAGAAGTCTCCTGGACTAAAAAAGCTTTTCCAGAACTCCAGTGGTAGGGTAGGAGCAGCTACCAGCTGTCAGGGATAAGTGAATCTTCAGAGAAGCAAATTTGCTGGTAAGTAACTTGGTAAATGGCTCCGTCTGCGCCTCAAAATATCTTGACCTATAAGGAACATTTTTGTAGGAATGATGCTGTCTGTTTCAACTTGCCTTCTCACTGTAACAGGCTTTATTAATATAATTAAAACTAAGGCAAATACATTTAACTATCAAAAGGAATCATATCTGCTTCTTCCAAAAAGAGACTACTCAGCATTTAAAAACCTAACTATGTATATGAATGAACCATAAGTGATGTTTTTAGGACATCTCTTCTAAAGTAGAGACTTTTGAAGTAAGAAAGAATGTCTCATCTATAATTTCAAAAATACCTTAAAACCACCCCCAACTTATTATAACATTATCCCAATTTTGATTGAATTGGATGTTTGGCAGGCAAAAGTCTAAATTATTTCCTGAAGTTCAGCAGCTGAAACCCAGCCTCGGCCTCAAGGAGATGATGAAGCAATCAGACCAGGAACAGAAGCATACCAAAATCCCAGCCTCTAATTATTTACTTTTGGAATATTTTCTTCCCAAACATTCGTGATATCACTTGGATAATGTCAGTGGAAGAGAGGAAAAGGCAGAAGACTCTCCTGCCTAGATCTTAACAAAAGCTTTTAAACATCAACCTAAAAGTGGTTTGCACGGTCTACTTCCCCGCACCTATCATCTTCCTGTGTGGCTAGAAGGGTTCTGTCTAATAAGATCAGGGCCAGAGTTGTTTATACAGGAAAATTATAAAAATGAGATGGGCATACGTGTTATTTTAACTTATAGAAACATGAATTTATTTGCCAGTATTCCAACTTAGGGGTAGGACCTTCACGTGCGGGGAAGGCTTTCACGAATGGAGCTCACATCTTTCTTGTATAAAGCATAGCCATTGTACATCATCTACAATTTCCATTCATGGTGGAACAAAACTCAGAAGACACTTGAAAAGCAATCTGAGTTTAAAAATCCTAGATTTTATCATTTTTCCCCAAATCTTTTACCATTGTTAGTTGCCCTAAGTAATGTGACAGTGATTTTTTTTTTAATGGCTTACCTTTATCAAGTCATTCCAAAGCATTTAACTCAGGTTTCCAAGAAATAATCATTTTATTTTTGAAGTTTATGATTTCCCCATAACATCTGGTTAAATTATGTATTGACAATAGCAGTCACAATAGTGATGAGCTATTTTGTAGACAATCAGGATTGATACTTGGTAAGCACATAACTTAACCAGTAGAAAGACAAGTGATCAGCTGTGCTGGAGGGTAGTTTATTGGCCCTTGGGGTCTCAGTGCTCTTTGGGCCTCAGCCAGGCCATCTAACCTACAGAATGAAGAACATCAGATAATCCTGACGTCACTTACAGGGAATTTCATTAAAAGACCTTATACTGAATAATTTAAGGGGCAAGCGACTTTCAACTCAGTATTGGGCTAACCCCTCATCATTATCTTTAATCAATCATAAGCATTATTTAGAACAATGTAATAAAATAATGAGAGTTACCAGAAACACAAGTAATTGACAGAATTATGCAAATGAATGAGTTACGATATAGTATCACACCTGTTATACAACTTTATGCGTATGTGGGTAGATGAGTTGATGCTTCTATATGACTATTAATTACTATGTAATTGAATGTCCCAAGGTTATGTATTCAGAATAAACCCAAATTCTTAATTACGATGAAGGACTCTGAGATGCACATGGATTGACCGAAGGATGTGATTTGTAGCTCTTCCCACTGACTCCTGCAGAGAAGCTTATATCCTGAGATAACAGTTTCTCCCCTTCTACGAATTGACTTTCCAATGAAGCCAAATCTAAAACTGCGAACTTCTTGAGCCATGAACCACATCTCTCTTGTTCATCCTCTGTATCCCCAATGCCTAATAAATATGAATTTGACTCTCCTACCATAAATGAGCAATAGCAGGACCCCATTTTTGGCTTGAGTTCATATTAATTTGAGTCTGAGGACATCCATACTGTATAGATGGTATAAAGCTATCTAGGACTAAAAATGTAAATTGTATACAGGAGCATTCTTAAACAGTCATTGTCTCTCCATAAATATGTTAGGAACACGTAAGTCTGTTTATACCGGTTTAAATTAGTTGGCCTGAAATAACATTATGGAATAGAAATAGTAATTCAAGTAATGGTTGAAACTGTGTTTCCTGTTTTAGAAACATTTGCAGAGCCATCCCTGCAGGCTACTCAGATGAAGTTGAAAAGAGCTCGACTGGCTGATGATCTGAATGAAAAGATTGCTCAAAGACCTGGTCCTATGGAGCTGGTAGAGAAAAACATCCTTCCTGTAGACTCCAGTGTTAAGGAAGCAATTATAGGCAAGACTCTAAAATTTTACTGTTTTCTGGGAGAAAAAGAAACTTGGAAGTTTTAAATAAGAAAAATCAGTTTTAAATAAGAAAAATTTAATTTAAAAAGCCAGCACTAATCATGACTATTGTTTTCTGGGTAAATTAGAAATTGATTAACATTTGCACGGATTCCCATTATTACTGTTAGTGTTATTATATTATGTATTACAAGACAAGCATCTCTTACCACAGAGATTCCTCTTGTTACATCTGAGGTTTAAGTCTGTCTTTTTTTTTTTAATTAGGGTATAGTTGCTTTACAATGTTTAAGTCTTTAAGTTCTGATTTTGTTACCATGTTTTCTAAGTTAAACTTATTGTATTATGTTTAGTTCCTGTTGTTTTAAGATTTTTACAGATTTTTCATTATTTTAGTTCAGTTTACTTCTAGGAAAGGTAAAAATAGTTTGTTCAGTCTTAGTTCAGCAAGGTGAATAGCAGATGCGTATAGATGTATTCATTAAGAATGGTAGAATCTGCCCATTTTATCCCAGTCTTACCCTACTTAGTTACTAATGTTTACCATGTTTTTCTGGTATAAACTTCAGCAGAAAAAAATTGTTTTCCAGAATAATGCCACTTTTTCAGCAAGCAATTTTGAAAAGTTAATATTCCTACTTAAAAAACTATTATAGTTTCCATTAATCATGGGGACTTCATATTTTGCATTAGTATGAATTTAAATCTTAGGTAGTCTGTAGTCAGTAATTCTAAGTAGTACAATTCACTATGATTCCATTCAATTCCAAAGAAATGGGCCCCAAAAGGTAAGATGTCAGTACAGCAGGGCTGCTCTGTGAAGTGGGACTTATCAACAGATACCCAGTCAGAGCCCCATTTTGCCTTATAATGTTTTTTAACAGTTGGATTCCAAATGTTGGATCCAAGTTGGATCCAAACAAGGTCCACACATTGCCTCTTTAGCTGATGTATCTCTTAAGTCAATCTCCTGGGTGGGTCTTCCTCCTCCTTTCTTTCCTTACTTTTTATTTGTTGATGAACAGGCTTTTATCCTCTAGCATTTCCACATTACTAGATTTTTCTGAATGCATTTGCATCCCTAGGTGTCATTAGAAACTTTCTTGTCTCCTGTACTTCCTATAACTAGTATTTGGATCCAAAGACTTGATCTGATTCAGGTTGGGTTTTTTTCCCCAAGTATTCATCTTAGATAGTGGTGTCTTCTCCCATGGGGAAGTACATTATGTTCAATTTTGTTTTTAACCAGCTTCTTAAGTCCTTATAATGAATAATATTTCTCCTTTTTCATTTTAACCTTGGTATTCCAAGTCCAAGATAAATTAAAAATCATTTCTTTCTTTAGGTGTTGGGAAGGAGGACTATCCCCAAACTCAGGGCGATTTCTCATTTGACGAAGACAGCAGTGATGCTTTGTCTCCAGACCAGCCAGCCAGCCAGGAGTCGCAGGGGTCAGCCGCGTCCCCAAGTGAGCCAAAAGTTAGTGAATCGCCATCTCCTGTGACTACAAACACTCCAGCCCAGGTATCACCTTTCTTGTTTTTACCCCTCAACAGAGAAAGTGGCTTGTTTTTTACATATCAACGTAATATGTTTTCACCCGAGGAGAAGTCTGAAAGTGAAGAAGAATATAGGTTTGTCATGTGTAATCCAACTACTAACATTTTCAGTAGATTCTTACATTATTTCTGTTCTATATACATATTTTTATTTTACTGTTTTATAACTCACTTTAGAAGTTTTTCATATAACTTTTTTTTGAGATGTAACTCACATATCATAAAATCCATCCTTTTTCTAACCTCTTTAAGTGTACAGTTCTGTAGTGGTACACATATTCACATTGCTGTGCAACAGATCTCCAGAACTTTTTTGTCTTACAAAACTGAAACTTAAACCCGTTAAACAACAACTCCCCATTCCCCCAGGCCTACTAACCACCATTCTATTTCTGTCTCGATGAATTTGACTACTTTGAATATCTCGTATAAATGGAATCATACAGTATTTGTCTTTGTGACTGGCTTATATCATTTAACAATGTCCTCAAGGTTCATTCATGTTGTAGCATGTGACGGGGTTTCTTTCAGTTTTAAGACTGAATAATATTCCATTTTATAGATATTCCACATTTTATTTATCCATTCATCAGTGGACATTGGGTTGCTTCCATCTCTTGGCTATTGTGAATAATGATGAGTATGTGAATGTGGAAATATCTCTTCAAGACCCTGCTTTTAGTGCTTTTGGGCATATATCCAGAAATAGGATTGTTGGATCATATGGTAGTTCTATTTTTAATTTTTAAGGAACCTCCATACTGACTGCAACATTTCACATTCCCACCAACAGCGCACAAGTGTTCCTATTTCTCCACATCTTCGCCAACACTTGTTAATTTCTGTTCTTTTGATAGTAGCTATTCTAGTGGTGCAAAGTGATCTCACTGTGTTTTTTTTTTTAATTGAAGTATAGTTAATTTACAATGTTATGTTAGTTTCAAGTGCACAGTTTCAATGATTCAGTTATACATATAAATATATATGTGTGTATATATACTTAAATATTTTTTTTCAGATTCTTTTCCATTGTAGTATTACAAGACATTGAGTATGTTCACCTGTGGTTGTGATTTGCATTTCTGTAATCATTAGTGATGTTGAGCATCTTTTCATGTGCTTGTTGGCCATTTGTATATCATCTTTGGAGAAATGTCTATTCAGATCTTTTGCCCTCTTTAAAATCAGGTCATTTGTTTTTCTGTTGAGTTGTAGGAGTTCTTTATATGTTCTAGATATTAACTAACCCCTTATTAGATATATAATTTTCAAATACTTTCTCCCATTCCATGTGTCACCTTTTCACTCTGTTGATAGTAACCTTTAATGGACAGAAGTTTTTAAGTTTGATCTACTCCCACTTGTGTATTTTTGGTTTTGTTGCCTGTGCTTTTGGCGTCACACTAAGAAATCATTGCCAAATCTGATGTCATGAATTGGATTGTTTTAGATTGATTGGATCCTGTTTTCTTCTAGGATTTTCATGGATTGGGGTTTTATATTTAGGTCTTTAATTGGTTTTAATTTTTGTAATATGGTATAAGCTAAAGATCCAACTTCAGTCTTTTGCATGTGTATATCCAGTTTTCCCAACACCATTTGTTGAAACGACTGTCCTTTCCCCCACTGAATGGTCTTGGCACTCTTGTCAAAGATCATCTGATCATGTACAAAGGAATTTATTTATGGGCTTTCTATTCTATTGCATTGGCCTATATCTCTGTCTTTATGTCAGTACCACACTCTTTTGATTACTATAGCTTCATAGTAAATTTTGAAATCAGGAAGTGTGAGATCTCCAACTTCTGTTCTTCTTTTTCAAGACTGTTTTGGCTACTTGGGGTCCCTTGAGATTCCGTATTAATGTTAAGATGGATTTTTCTATTTCTGTAAAAAAAAAAAAAAAGGTACTGGGAAAATTCACCCTTTTAAAGTGTATAATTCATTGCTTACTAGTATATTCACAGACTTGTGCAACTCTCACCATTATCTGATTCCAGAACACTTTCATCTTCCCCAAAAGAAGCCCATACCCCTCAGCAGTCACTCCCTGTTAGCTCCTCCACGCAGCCCTAAGCAACCAGGAATCCACTTTCTGTCTCTGGATTTACCTATTCTGGATATTTTATGTAAATGGAATCATACAATATCTGGCCTTTTGTGACAGGCTTCTTTCACTTAGTGTAATGCTTTTAAGGTTCATCCATGTTGTAGCATGTATCAGTATCATCCCTTGTTATGGCTGAGTAATATTCCATTGTGTTGATATACCACATTTTGTTTATTCATCAGCTAGTGAACATTTGCTATTATGAATAATGGTGCTATGAACATTTGTGTACACGTTTTTATGTGGACATATGTTTTCACTTCTCTTGGGTATATACCTTGGAGTGGAATTGCTGTGTCATATGGTAACTGTATGTGTTCCTTGCTTTTATACCTCAGTATTTAATTGAACCAATACACTGTATCTCTTTTAACCAATTACCTGTTATTGGTTACCTAGAGTTGTTTCCTGCTTTTCATTCTTAAACACACAAGTGCCCCTGTTGTATTCTCACATTCTTGCTACATGCTGATTTTTTAATACATACATTGTTGGGCATTTGTCTAATATTTCTTTGAATAATTACTAGATAATGAAATGGATTTCAATCTTTTGTTAAGCAAAAGGTAGGCACTCACCTGCCTTCCAGGAAAGTAATACAGTCTTTATTTCACTATCACTATGTCTTTATCACAAGTAGGTAATATCATTACTTTAAACCTTGCACACTGGAGATTTGAATGTTTTAATTGGCCCCTGGATTTTGGTTAGATTGAATTCATTTGTTCAACAAATATTTATCAAGCACCTATTATGTGTCAGAAACTTAGAATCTAGTGCATGCAAAAGATCTAATATTTTTTGATAATTGCATTGGAAATTTACATTTCTTATTTTTCAGTGAGTGTTAGTGTTTCTTTTGGTTTTATAAGAACTCTGTGCTGCACATAATCTGTTGTTTTTTCTCTCTCTTTATGGTGTTTCTACCTTACTGAAATTTTAATAGTATTTAGTTATATTAAAGCCCAAACTATTGAACTACTTAACGGGATTGGTCAAGTTCAGTAGAAAATGTTCTTGTTAAAGCCCAGCATCATAGAATTTTTGAATTGGAAAGGAATTTAGCAATTATCTGCCTTATTAACCCTTTCACGGGGGAAGGCCTGGGTTCAGAGAAATATGGAAGTTTGGGGATTAAAAATGTTTGCACATTTTCTTATGGCATTTCTTCTCATTCATGAATATCTATTTGTTGGGAACTGTGTCTTTCAGCATTATCTTCTTCATTGCACTTATCACCATGATCTGAAATAGGGGGGCGGGGGAGGGGGTGTTATCTTTAACCTAGCACAGGGCCTGGTACAGAAAGAGTGCTCAATAAATGTTGAATTGCATTTAGCACCATGAGTGCTGACGCCAGTTTGTAGAAGCAGTGTTTGTGTTCTCTCATTTGCGAGTAGAGCCTCTCCCTCTTGGAGTCACAAGAGGTAGTGTGGGTAGCTACACTTCATATTCTGCTGTCAGAGATTACAGGGCAAGTGTGACTGGCCCCTCAGCTTCGCTGGAACCTGGCCTGGAGGAAGGATGAGGGTCAGCGACCAGCCCATGGTCTGAGGTCTAAGCAAGCAGGAACGGAGAGAAGGGAGACTAGCCGCTACTGTTCTCACCATATTTGCTGCACCCTGGTTTTGAGCTTTAAAAATAGGGCTAGGGCTTCCCTGGTGGCGCAGTGGTTGAGAGTCCGCCTGCCGATGCAGGGGACACGGGTTTGTGCCCTGGTCTGGGGAGATCCCACATGCCGCGGAGCGGCTAGGCCCGGGAGCCATGGCCGCTGAGCCTGCGCGTCCGGAGCCTGTGCTCCACAACGGGAGAGGCCACAGCAGTGAGAGGCCCGCATACCACAAAAAAAAAAAGGCTAAAAAGAATGTCAAATATGTAAGTACATACCATTAGAAAACAGTTCTACTTATCCAATTGGGTTGTTTGTTCTGTTTCTGTCTGAGTAGGTCAGGACATCTTAGCATGGCCTTAGCTTTTTAGTAATAGAGAATTTTTGTCACCTCAGCCATCTACCTGGTGATGGCTTCATGACAGTTCCACCTGTGTAAGTAAGAGACTATCATTCTCCTTTTCCCTGCATTGCTTGTACTATTACGTTCTTAGCTTTGGTCTTGAAACTTGGTCTCCAGCTAAGTTTATAAGTGAGAAACTTTAACCGGAGGCTGTCCCACCCAATGGGCTGACATTCCAGAATTCCTTGAAGGAAAAAAGGAATGGCAGTGTTTCCTGAAGAATAAATACAGCCTATTTATTGCCAGTGCAGCACACACTAAGCCTCAGGTCATTCATGAACTTAAACATTAGTTTTTATAACACTCTTTAGTGTTGCTGCAATGCCAGTTCTGCCACTTACACACAGACCATTAATAGTCTGCTTTTCCTCTGTCAATAGTGCCTTTGGGAAAAGACCCACTTTAGAGAATGGTGCACTCCCTACTTACACGTTCAAGTAAAAGAACCTAGAATCAGGGCTGGCTTACTGCACCTTTACCCATTACACATTTCCTGCACCGTATATCTTGAAACCTTCTTAAATTGTGTCCTTTATAAAATTCCTTTTGATTGTGTTTTAGTATTTATAAGTAAGGACTCTGACAAAGATTCTTAATATTATACTTTTATTTGTGCAATTAAAAAAGCATCTCCACGTTAACTGTGCTGTATTGATGTCAGATCGCAAGTATGTTGTAGGTTATTTGTTTTGTTTCTGTTTTCTTTTCTTTTTTTTTTTTTTTTTTTTTTTTTTTTTTGCTGTATGCGGGCCTCTCACTGTTGTGGCCTACTCCGTTGTGGAGCACAGGCTCCGGATGAGCAGGCTCAGTGGTCATGGCTCACAGGCCTAGCCGCTCCACGGCATGTGGGATCTTCCCAGACTGGGGCACGAACCTGTGTCCTCTGCATCGGCAGGCGGACTCTCAACCACTGCGCCACCAGGGAAGCCCTGTTTCTGTTTTCTTAATCAACTGCAGAGGCCAACTTTATGATGCCTATAAAGTCTTTGGGATTTTTGTGTCTAGAAGTGATAATTAGGTTTTGTTTTGGCAAATTTTGTGTGTGTGTGTGTGTGTGTGTGTGGTACGCGGGCCTCTCACTGCTGTGGCCTCTCCTGTTGTGGAGCACAGGCTCCGGACACGCAGGCTCAGCGGCCATGGCTCATGGGCCCAGCCGCTCTGTGGCATGTGGGAACTTCCTGGACCGGGGCACGAACCTGCGTCCCCTGCATCGGCAGGCGGACTCTCAACCACTGCGCCACCAGGGAAGCCCTGTTTTGGCAAATTTTATACTTTAATTATATTCACTGTTATCTAGTGTTTGTCCAGGCACCTCATTTGATATATATGTAAAATATATTTATCTCCCTAAATATAATTACTTTCACATTTTCTAGTTTAAGGGAAAGTACCTGAAAAGATTCCTTCTCATTGGACATCAAGTTTACAGAGGGAAGGGACAGCCCCTCATTTTAAAAGAGCAGCATAAACATCTTGTGTTTTGGGTGTTCTTTGATATTCTTAGTTTTTAATCTTTAAAATGGAAACTCAGTATACGAGTTTGATGGTGAATTTAGTTACTGTAGACCAGTGTTCCTCAAACTGCCTGTAGTGAAGGAATAATATGTTTGTTTTGTTTTGTTTTGTTTAAATCACCCGTAACTCCTCTTACAAACTTTCCTAAGTATATGTATATTCCTTTTATTTTTTATTTTTACAATTTGAAATTCTGCTGTAAACACTACTAAACTGTATTCTCAGCATATCGTGAACTTGGCTGTATGTTAAGCATATTCTTAAATCTTTTTTTTTTTAATTTATTTTATTTATATTTGGCTGCGTTGGGTCTTTGTTGCTGCATGCAGGCTTTCTCTAGTTGCGGTGGGCGGAGTCTACTCTTCATTGCGGTGCACGGGCTTCTCATTGCGGTGGCTTCTCGTTGCGGAGCGTGGGCTCTAAGCGCAAGGGCTTCAGTAGTTGTGGGGCACTGGCTCAGTAGTTGGTGGCTCGCGGGCTGTAGAGCACAGGCTCAGTAGTCGTGGCGCACGGGCTGAGTTGCTCTGCGGCCTGTGGGATCTTCCCGGACCGGGGATCGAACTCATGTTCCCTGCACTGGCAGGCAGATTCATAACCACTGTGCTACCAGGGAAGTCCCAATATGTTTGTTTTTTTATATAGTTTAATTTCCAATGCATTGTGGACTAATCCTCTTTAAAATAAAATAAAAGTAATGAGATGACATCAAATTTCCTAAGACTTCCTGTCCTTGTCACTGGCAGGTAACAAAGGTCCACAGACCACACTTTTGAGTGGCTCTGACATAAATTTCACTTTGCTTCTTGTTTACCTGAAGTTTTTTCATATGGTTATTCATCATCATTTTATGCTGTGCATTTAATCCTATGGCTTAAACACATTTTTCTAATTTTCCTGTTCATTTATTTTCCCACTTGGCTTACTGTAATGTTCAAGACCAATTCAGGGAATTTCTTCTAGGTTCTTTAAAAGTTATACTTAAAGATAATTAGTTGGGAGAAAATTAGGCTCAAGATTTCCATATGCCTTGCTGTATTCCAAAATGTCTTATGACATATAATCTCCTTAATTCTTTTTCAGAACACACGGATAGATACCAGAAGTTTAAGTCCTACAGGAAAGTGTTCAAATAAAAGAAACATTCCCTACCAAAAAAAAAATTTTAACACATAATATCTAGGCAAGAAACAGATTTTTCAGGCACTTGTTTTACAATCCCAGTGCTAAAAAGCTAATGACCTCACAATGTGAACAGTGTAAACACGACCACGACCTTCCTTCAAAATGTAAATTCTTTGAAATATCTATTATTCCTTTGTGGTCTGTAAGAGACTAAAACTGCTTTTCCTTGGACTTTCCTCTTGTCTTTTCAATTCTGATCAAAGTACAGCTGGAAAGGAATTTGCCAAAATATTAATGAAACACACATCACATATTGGAGCTCAATTTATTTTTATGCTGAAGCAACTCTTGAACAATGGAAAGCTGTAGAAAATTAAGACCAGCAAGCCACACATGGGTACCACAAGCTGTGACACTGGTCCTTTTAATCTGAGGACTTTTTTTCTCTCAATGATTTCTTAAGTCATTTAATTAATCATTTATTATAAACACCCAAATGTTTAACTGTAAGTATGATCTGACAGGATCTGTGTTCAAATTCAAAGTAGTACTGAAAGCAACTTCTTGGACACTTACTCTGTATTTTCAGGAAGACAAGCTTAGGAGAATTTGGCAAACTATTTTTTACCATTGTTTCAAGTAACTTTCAGGTAGATGACCTTTTGCCAAATAATAGAGAAATTTTAGGTTTAAGCTAACAAAGAGAATAAGCAAGGTCTAATATGTAAGCCGTGTACATATATACTAAATAATCAAAATTAGACTTTTATTACAAACACTTATCAGTAAAGGCCTGAATAGGACATCAAAGATATTGACTGTAATTCCTATGATTACCCCTTCAGTTATGCTTTTTATAACGTATATATCAAGAGGAGTCTGCCACTATTAATAGATTTTTGAGCTGGTTTTCAACATTAACTGTGAAGTTGTGTTCCATCCCAATTCTTAACTCAGTTCTCCTGTGACCAACAGAAAAGTGCCTAAAATGGTGCATTATGCAGAATAGGCCTTTCCTATTTATTAATTAATAAATCTTTATTGAATATAACTGAGATGATGATAAATAATGGCCAACATCTGCTGGCCATTACACTTACTTCAGTGTTGTTCAGGCACTGAACAACCTACTTTATATATATTATCTGGGGGCAGATATCATGAAAAAGCATCTGTCTGGCCTGCAGGGGATTTGAACTAATGACTTTGTTCTTATTAGGCCAACAGTGTGAGATTCTTCTTAAGACTATTTTCCAGAACATCATCCTGTTTCATCCTGTTATGACTCATAGTGACAACTGGTATTTGTATTACCCAAGAAATAACATACATAACATTTTTTTCTCTGCTATATAGTCTACTCAAGTAACATCATTCACTTACCAAAAATGAATAACAGTAATTTTAATATTTATTATGCTTCCACATTCTGGCCCCTAATGGTCACTTTAACTCACTGTGAATCACCAGCATGGTCACACAAAGGTTGTAATAGACATTCTACATGATTCTGGAGAATATACTAAATAATATGTGACAACTTTATAAAGAGGACTGTATTTAATTAAATAAGGTGGACTTTGGCTCTAGGTTTTCCAAAGTTGATCCTAAAGTATTAATGAAATTTTTATGTTATGAAGTTACCACCAAAAGTAACAAATTCATTAATGATTAGAGTAGTTGGTGATACTCTGACTAATCGCCCTTCTGCTGTGTGGAATTATTTTAATAGTTGCAGTATTGGTTATAATTGAACTATTAAAAATTAGAAGTACTAAATAAATAGGCTCACATTGAGATTTTTGTGCATGTATTTGCATATTTAACAGTGTCTCACTATATAAGATACTGCACATCAACAATACAGCAGAATAGGAAGGTCCAGGCCCTCATTCTCTCACAGAAGCATTAAATAAACTACAGACTGACTAAAATAAATTTATAAGAGCTCTGAAAACCAGTCAGATATCTACACCAACCAAACACCCAATCAAGAAAAAGCCACATTCAAAAATGTAGAAAATGTCATGGTGTTTTCACTCAACCTTGCCCACACCCTTCCCAGCATGGCATAGTCAGAGGAAGTGGCCCAATACCCAGTTCCCTCCCTCAGGATGGAAGGAGTAGAGCAGAATTTGTTTGCAATATTCTGGCCTGTTGTGGGCTGGCCAAGGGACTAGTGTCTGACTTGTTTGACTCAGAACTCAGACGGGGGAAATTGCATAGTTTGGATCTCAGGCTAGCAGAAGCTGTAGAAGGTAGTGGCAGGAGCCACATCATGTGAAAATTGTAGAGGAACTGCAGGCCCAGACACCTGAGGGCAGTAGATTGCAGGCCAAAGAATGCAGCAGAACTCTTTAAGGCCCTGAGAAGAAGCTAGGGGGAGACTCTGGGAAATTAAGACATTTAAAAGCAGGCATGCATGAAGGGAAATTTTTAAATTTAATAAACAGAACCAAGCAAAAAAACCATGCACTTAGGCCCAGACAGGACACATGCTCAGAAAAGACTTGACAAAACCTTAAGCCTCCACCCAGAGTTAATCCCAAGGCCCAGAGGCCCATAAAATTAGTGAAGGTCTTCAACAACAGTCTGCCAAGATTGTGAGAGGTGGATGTTTCTTCACATGCCCAATTTTAAACCAAAGATACCAGACCCCACCACCACCAAAAAACAAAAAGGCATACAAAAAACAGGAAAATACGGCCCATTTGAAGCAACAAAATAATCTCCAGAAACTATCCCTGAAGAAACACACACATCAGACTTCCTAAACAAAGACTTTAACTGTCTTAAATATGCTCAAAAAGCTAAAGGAAAACACAAGCAATGAACTAAAGGAAATCAGGGAAACAATATATGAACAAAACGAGAATATCAACAGAAATTATTGTTTTTCTTTATTATGGAGCTGAAAAATACACTAACTGAATTGAAAAATCCATTAGAGGGTTTCAACAGCAGACTCAGACAGCAAAAAATATCAGCAAACTTGAAGACAGGTCATTTGAAATTATTGAGTCTGAGGACAAAAAGAATGAAGAAAAGTGAACAGAGCCTAAGAGACTTATGGGATGCCATCAAGCAGATCAATATGGGCGTTATGGGAGTCCGAGAGGAGAAGAGAGAGAAAGGGGCAGAGAAATGAATTGAAGAAACAATGACCCAAAGTTTTGCAAATTTGGGGCAAGACATGGATACACAAATCCAAGAAGCTCAATGAATGCCAAAGAGAATAAACTCAAAGAGATCCACACTGAGACACATAAAAATCAAATTGTCAAAAGTCAAAGACAGAGACAATCTTGAAAGCAGCAAGGAAAGTCACTTATCGCATATAAGAGGAAATCTCCCAGTAAGAATATCAGTGGATTTCTCAGCAGAAACACTGCAGGCCAGAAGACATATTGTGATGATATATCTAAGTGCTGAAAGAAAAAACTGTCAACCAAGAATTCTATATCCAGCAGAACTGTCCTTCAAAAATGAGGGAGAAATTAAAACAACAAAGCCAAACAAAAAATCAAAGGAGTTCATTATCATTAGACCTGCCCTGTAAGAAATGCTAGAGAGCCCTTAAGTTGAAATGAAAGGATGCTAGACAATAACTCAAAGCCATTCAGAAATACAAAGTCCTCTGGTAAAGGTAAGTACATCGACAAATATAAGGAATGGTATTATTGTAATTTTGGTGTATAACTCCACTTTTTATTTTCTACAGGATTTAAGTAACAAATGCACAAAAATTATAAATCTATGTTAATGGCTACATGATATATAATGATGTAATTAGTGACATAATATAAAGTGGGGAGACATAACTGTAAAGTAGTTCTTGTAAATAACTGAAGCTGGTGTCAATATACATTAGATGTCATAGCTTTAGGATGTTATGTGTAATCCCCATGGTAACAACAAAGAAAATATCTATGGAATGTACACAAAGGAAATGAGATAGGAATCACTACAAAAAATCAACCAAACACATAAATGGAAAGACATCTCACACTCACGGATTAGAAGACTTAATATTGTGGTTATGTCAGTACTACCCAAAAGCAATATACAGATTCGGTACAAATTCCTATCAAAATCCCAAGGACAATTTTTTGCAGAAGTGGAAAAATTTATTCTAAAATTCATATGGAATCTCAAGAGACCCCAAATAAGTCAAAACAGTCTTGAAAAGGAATAAAGTTGGAGGTCTCATACTTCCTGATTTCAGACTTACTACAAAGCTACAGCAAACAGTGTGGTTCTGGCATGAAGACAGACATATAGACCAATGGAATAGAATAAAGAACCCAGAAATAAATCTTCACATATATGGTCAAGTGATTTTAGACACAGTGTCAAGGTTACTCAATAGAAACAGGACAGTCTTTTCAACAAATGGTGTTAAGAAAATTGGATGTCCACAGGCAAAAGAATGAAGTTGGATCCTTACCTAACACCATATATGAAGATTAACTCAAAATGGACAAAGACCTAAACATAAGAGTTAGAATTATAAAACTCTTAGGGAAAAAACATAGGGGAAATCCTCATGACATTGGATTTGGCAATGCTCTCTTAGATATGACACCAGGAAACAAAAGAAAAATAGATAATTAGGCTTCATCAAAATCAAAAACTGTGCAGGACTTCCCTGGTGGCACAGTGGTTAAGAATCCATCTGCCAACGCAGGGGACACGGGTTCGAGCCCTGGTCCGGGAAGATCCCACGTGCTGCGGAGCATCTAAGCCCATGTGCCACAACTATTGAGCCTGTGCTCAAGAGCCCGTGAGCCACAACAACTGAGCCCGTGTGCTGCAACTACCGAAGCCCACGTGCCTAGAGCCCGTGCTCCGCAACAAGAGAAGCCACCGCAATAAGAAGCCCGTGCACCGCAACAAAGAGCAGCCCCCACTAGTCGCAGCTAGAGAAAGCCTGCGCCCAGCAACGAAGACCCAATGCAGCCAAAAATAATTAACTAATTAATTAAAAACTGCATCAAAGCACACTATCAACTGAGTGAAAAGCAACCCACAGAATGGGAGAAAATATTGGCAAATCGTGTATCTGATAAGGGGCTAATATCCAGAGTATATAAAGAACTCCCACAAATCAACAACAAAAACTATAAATAACCTGATTTTAAAATGGGCTAAGGACTTTAACAGACATTTCTTCAAAGAGGATATATAAAGACCAACAAGCATATGAAATGATGCTCAACATCACGAATCACTAGAGAAATGCAAATCAAAACCACAATGAGATATTGCCTCATACCATTAGAATATCAAAAAGAACAGAAATTAAGTTCTCAGCAAGGATCTGGAAAAATTGGAACCCCTGTGCACTGTTGGTGGAATTGTGAAATAAGTGGTGCAAATGGCTATGGAAAATGGTATGGTAGTTCCTCAAAAAGTTAAAAATAGAATTACCATAAGATCCAACAATTCCACTTCTGGGTTTATGGCCAGAAGAACTGAAAGCAGGAACCTGAACAGCAATTTGTACACCCATGCTCATAGCAGCATTATTTACTATTTGGCTGTTATTTAATAGCTAAAAGGTAGTAGTAACCCATGTGTCCATTGACAAATGAATGGATAAACAAAATGTGGTTCCCATGCAGCAGAGTATTATTCAGCCTTAAAAAGAAGGGAATTCTGACACAAGCTACAACGTGGATGAACCTTGAGGACATTATGCTAAGTGAAATAAGCCAGTCACAGAAAGACAAATGTATGATTCCACTTACATTAGATACCGAGAGTAGTTAAATTAATAGATACGGGGAGTAGATGGTGGTTGTCAGGGGCTGCGGGGAGGGGAGAATGGCATATTGTTGTTTAGTGAGCACAGGGTTTCAGTTTGGGGTGATGAAGAAGTTCTGGAAACGGAGAGTGGTAATGGTTGCAGAACAACGTGGATGTACGTAATGACATACAGTTATACACTTTAAAATGGTTTGGTAAATTTTTATGTTATGTACATTTTACCACAATTTTTAAAAATACTCGATTTTTTAAAATGAGGGATACATGAAGGCTCAGTACTAATCAGGTATTCAAGTACCAACTAAAAGTCCACTAGCTATTGTGCCAGTGGTGCTACACGGCATGTGGAACTTCCCCGACCAGGGATCAAACCTGTACCCCCTGCATTGGAAACACGGTCTTTTTTTTTTTTTTTAACTTTTAAATTTATATTGGAGTATAGCCAATAAACAATGTTGTGATAGTTTCAGGTGCATAGCAAAGCGACTCAGCCATACGTATACATGTATACATTCTCCCCCAGACTCCCCACCTATCCAGGCTGCCACGTAACATTGAGCACAGTTCCAACTGTGCTATACAGTAGGTCCTTGTTGGTTATCCTTTTTAAATATAGCAGTGTGTACATGTCAATCCCAAACTCCCTAACTATCCCTTCCCTTCACCCTTCCTCCCCAGTAACCTTAAATTCATTCTCTAAGTTTGTGAGTCCATTTCTCTTTTGTAAATACGTTCATTTGTATCATTTCTTTTTAGATTCCCCATTTAAGTGATATCATATGGTATTTGTCTTTCTCTGTCTTACTTCACCCAGTATGACAATCTCTAGGTCCATCCATGTTGCTGCAAATGGCATTATTTCATTCCTTTTTTATGACTGAGTAATATTGCATTGTATATGTATACTACATCTTTTTTATCCATTCCTCTGTTGATGGGAAGTACAGGGTCTTAACCACTGAACCACAGGGAAGTCCGTGCCAGTAGATTTTAATGTTCAGCTACTTGTTCTATAAATGAAACACTTAAACTTATAACTATATATTACAGAAACAAGGGGTAATGCTAGGTGATATGTTTTAACAGAGCTAGAATTTTACGTAAAATATCCATCCACTAAATATACAAAGCATATGTTTTTGATTTGTGTTCAACTCATTCATTTTATTTGAGGATTGGAATATGGAAATATTTAAAGAATAACTGCATCTTGAATTTCTAATTTGCATTCTGCCATCTTAATTAAGATCTCTGCTACATCCTAAATTAAAAACACATTTATTGTAGATTTGAAATCTATAGTACAAAAAAGTTTTGTTTTTAAATAGCTAGTTTCTATCCCTCTAGACTGCATAAAGGAATTCTAATAAAAACGGAACTTACCAGAGAAGAATGATTGGTCTTTGGCAAATGTGTCATCTTTTCAGAAGGAGCCAGTGCAGATACCTGAAATATTATAAAACTCTAATCAGCTTAAACATTTGCTCTTTTTTCTTTTGTAGCAGAACTTTTCCATAGTAATTTCTAATAAGAGAAGGATCAGTCTTTAAAATTTGAAGTGCTTTCTTTTGAGTTTTATTTAAAGCATAAATACCCACTGGTAAACGACAATGTTTTCCTGACATTTCCTTTCATGGTGTTATGATGACAAAGAACCGTGTCGTCATGAGACGAAGTTATGGTGAGAACAGTGTATCAGATCCAGTAAAACAAAGCACAGTTTTAAGCTTTTTTGTTTCTTTGGAGAAAAGATCATTCTGAGATTAAATTTTGATAGTCCATAAGGTGAATTTAGATCTTGGTGTCAATTTAAACATATTTAAAGGACTCTTTTAAGATTTTAACATATTGCTCAACTTACTGTGGAACAAAATAAGCGTAGTATCCTCTATGCCTTGGATATTCTTGTGGTCCTTTTTGGAATACTATCATTTCAACAACATTAATATTTAGACTTTGGGGGTAATTCTAGCCACTAGAATTCTAACATTTAGATATGATCTAAGATTGGGGCGGGGGCAGGGGGTGGTCCTTTCTAAGGCACATAAAAAAGACCAGCAAAATGTAAAGAAGCGTTTAGATATTTCTCCCTTTTTAACCAGAATTTATATTCAGATTAGGTAAAGTTAACAATCAGTGTATCTCAGCTGAGCTATTCTTGTATTATGCTGAAGTCTGTGGTTTTCTGGGTAGCAGAGTCACACTAAAATACCAAAGAAGCTAATAAGATGGGAGTATTCGTAATCAAGGTTGAAGTCAGTTAGGCAAAGTCTAGAAATACAGGCCAAACGTTTTCATAGATATTACAACTGATATCACATTCATGTACCTGGGTTATTTTTCAGATTATTAAGACTGCTCTCCAATAAATCATTACTATCATTATCAGTCAGCAGGGGCTGGGCTGGTAAAAAATAGCTTGCCAGGTTAGTAGAATTTATTTGCAAGGAAATATATACATATCTATATTTCAGAATTCAAATATCTGGTTCTACTTCACATGCCAACTATTTAATAGCCAAAGAATGTTCTTCCCCTGCGTGAAAACTGACCCAGAGATAAGTATCCTCGTTTCCAAAAAAAGTACAAAGTGAAAGGAAAACAACATAAAACCATATCCCTTAAAGCAGGGATCAGCTGGCCGTCATCGTTCACTGCACATCTCGGAGGTTCACTGAGGAGCTGGCTGTCTCGGGGCTGTTTGGGGACAGAAGTCACCCTGGAACATAGGTGTCAAGACTCGTGGAGGAGTTCCTTCATTTCTGTTTGAAAATGAAATTGCCATCTTTAAAAAGTCAAGTCTTTTATACCATCAACACTTACTAACAGTTACTTAAAATTGAAATCAGTGGCAAAATGAAAACAAAGCTCAGGGAGAGAGGCGACATGGGCATGGACAGTCAACTGCACCCACACACATCTCCCAGGCTCAGCGGGGCCGGAGGGCGTGACCCAGCGTGAGTAACGCCACCAGGAATTTCCATTCACCCATTAAACAAATATTTATTGAGTAACTAGTACGTGCCAAGCATCATATTTCTTGCTGCTAATAGCCCTCTGAGTTTTCAGGTCATTTATTTTAAGGAGGGAAAATACAGTTTGCTATTTTTTAAACCCAAATGCTTCGACAAGAGAACCGATTTTGATTATTATAATGAATTGGACAGTTGTTCGGGGAAGTGGAAATGATGAAGCCATTTTCCTTTAAGATAAGGCTGTTGGGTCCAAGTAGCAATCAGTGCAACGTTTAACTGATTTATTACAATAGTACTGTCTCTTTCCAGTAAGTGAATACTTAAAATCTACTTAAAGAAGATTGCTAGTGGGAATAGTCTGTTGGGTTGTGATGCTTCCTTTATTAATATATGACCCCACATTGAGATTCAGTCATTGCTTATTTTGGCCTAGGCAACGAATTCACTTCTTGCTTTAAGTGTGAGGGGACTGTCAATGCATAGGTCAATCCTATCACTATATTCTTCAGGTTTTCTCCTGCTGCAAGAAATGGGAGGGGCGGAGGGCAATGGGATGGTTGACAAGAGTGCTGGTCAGGTTTGGAGATGGGAGCAGAAGCTGTAAAGCACATTGAAGGACACATGCGTGGAGTGGGCCTCCAGGAAGTGGAAGCTTTCTTACCAGAGGCTTCCTGACGGTGGATCTGGGGTGTGGTCGAAGGGATTCATAGACTAAATATCGTATCTGAATTAGCCCAGATTAGTGTGACCTATAGGGCGAGAAAACCTTTCAAGCACCATGTACTGTTTTGATCATTTTTACAGGAGTCTTGGACTTTTTTTCTGCCAAAAAAGGACAGTTCTGGCCATATTTCTGAGAAAACACTAGAGTTTTGTCAGTCTAGCCTTATTTAGCTTTAGCTTTTCATTGCTATCGGGGCAAAGACTAAATCATTGGCTCGGCGGACGTAAAGCATGTTATTCCACCATCTGGGTCTCAGACATGACACTATATTTTTCTTTTGTTTCTTTTCTAGTGGACTTTTTAAAAAATGAGGTCATCCCCTTATAATTTTGGTTTTTCTCTTTTCACTGTCATTGATTTCACAGACTTGTCCCCTTTCTGCCTTTTCCACCAGTTTACTTCAGTGTCCCCAGCAGTTCCTGAATTCTTGAAAACGCCTACTGCAGACCAGCCCCCCACACGGTCCACAGCGCCTGTCCTCCCCACCAACACCGTGTCCTCAGCAAAGCCTGGGCCAGCACTGGTGAAGGTGGGTACCCTGCATGCACGCCGCTTTGAGCGTCTTTACCTTCAACTGTGGTGTGTAGCCCTGAGCACAGAGGACAAAAGCTGTGTCCACGTTGCCCGGCCTGCCTTTTAGCCTGAAGCCTTGAAAACAAAACCACAGGAGGACTTGCTCACCCAGGCCTTCATAACTGAAACCACCACCACCGTCAACAAATGACCTCTCATTCGATGGTCACAGAAGAACAGCACAAAATGCAGTCTGTATAAAATGACTGCAGCAGTGCAGAAAGACTTTAGGAATCATTTTATCAGCAGTTCCCAATTCTGCTTCCACCCAGGCCACTAAGATGAAACAAACAAGGGAGAGAGAGACAGTCTATAGTACTTGGGATTCATGAATCTCACAAGCAGATGCCTGTAATGGTAACGTGATTTGGGGCTTTATACACAAGGTCAAACTCAGTGGTACTGCAGATATGTGACAGGTTAAAGGTTTTTGAGAAGCAAATACATTTTTTTGATTTAGCAGATTTGGCCTGATACAGCTTGATTAGTTCTTCAGACAAGCTGCAGATTTGTGGCACTGTTCCATGCATTTCACTTGGTCAAAATAATTCAGTTAGAAGTTCCGAGGAAGATTCAAATTTTCAATATATAATACATTTTTTAAGTTTTTTAACGTGTGTTTAGAACCGGTAAGTAAAGGGGGGGGCGTGTTATAAACTGAGGAATAGTTTAATCATTTCAGATGTGACTTTTGCCAAAACTAGCAGAACACAGATCTCAAACTTTTAGAACTGAAAAAGGACCTCAGAGAGCTAGCTAAGCCTCTCAGCACCTTTCAGATGAGGAGACTGAGGCCCAGAGAAGTGAGGAAGTGACAAGGCCAGAAGGACCCCGTCTCCGAATCCCAGTCTGGCCTTCATCCTTCCTTCCCAGTTAGCCATTGCAGCACTCCTAGAAGGCAGCTAGCCTGGGGCGTGTTCCTCACTCCCCTCGTCCCCAGGACCTGTGCTTGTCCTGACCTCCCTGGAGAGAAGGCGCTTTTGTTCATCCGTGTGCCCAGGTGTCCATGCCTTCAGGGCACGTACCAGTGTATTTCACCATCTTCACCAGAAATCCCAAAGGGTGGCAAGTGTAACTGTGCCAGTAAAATCAGCTCTTACCTCCTCTTCCCACAACCCCCAGCATGTCCCACCAATAGCACAAAGGGGGTTCGAATGCCAACGCATCTTTCCCTGCAGATACTGAGAATTTGTTCGCTGCCTCTCCTGCTCTCTGAATTTCTGCTCCTCACTAGTGTCTGTCTTTAAGGAGGGCTTTAGTTCTAGAGCAAAAGGCATTGTTTAAGAATGTGAGACCGAGGGGTTGAGTAGACTATCCTGGGAACTCTGCCAGTAGAGGAAAGGATAGGTACACATTAGGAAACAGACCACAATTCTTTGGGGTTTTTCTATGAGGAAAGCTATTTCCCATCCTCAGTCCTAAGAGAATAGACATGTGCAGGCTAACAGGTAACAGCCAATTCAGTCTGAGGAATGCTGGTTATTATATTTCTGTCCCCTTCTTGACTGTGTCTGGGTCTTGTTTTATTACATAACAATTACAGTCAACCCTTCTTAACCCAGACCCCATTCATTTTATGATCAGTCTGAAGAGATTAGAAATAAAATTTATTATTGATAAAATAAGCAGATGACAGTGAATTGATTCATATTGTGAGATCGCAGGAGGAGGCTGTTTTAGCGACAAGAATATTTTCTAACATTGTGATGTATCTTAAGTGCCTGATAATTCAAGTGATTTCTAATTAGCATACACATTTATCATTCATGAATTCAGCAGATATTTATAGAGCACCTTCTGTGTGCACCAGAAGGTGCCAGCCAGGTGCTGTTCTGGGTACGAGGAGTAGATAAAGCAGTGAAGAAAACATCACAGTACCTCCGCCTTGGACAGGAGCTGGAGGTGAACGGACATAAAACACAGAGTGTGCCGGTTGGTGAAGATCGGGGATGGAGGCAAGGGGAGACGTTTCTGTTTTAAGTAGAGTGCTCTGGTCAAATAAGCAGATGACATTTGGGCAGAGATCTAAAGTGGGTGAGGGAGTAGCTGTGAGGACATCTGTGGGCAGAAAATTGAACGTCACTGAACAAGGAACCTGGTTCAACTGAAGAGAGATGGCCAAGCAGTAAAAAGTAAAGATTAATAGTGACGATTTCTGATATACGGAATATGGTGATTTTTCTTTTCTTCTTTATTTCTATTTTCTGGGGTTTTTTTGCAATGTCCTAATTCTTTGAATGTGAACTTAACATGATCACACTGATAGCTATATTTAATTTAGTACTTCTCAGAGTTTTCTCACTAAGTTGGGTATTTTACCTAAAGCATCTTAGAAATAATCTTCTACCTTGTTGTTTTGTGCTGCTTTGTTTTGTTGGTGGACTTTTTTTTTCAGATGAAGTTATCTTACAATTTGAATACCAAAATGTAGAAAGTGATCTGATAACTTAGAAATGGAGGAGGTGAAAAGAACTCAGAAAAGTCATCTGATTCTTAATCATAAGACAGGGTCTCACACCCCATTTTCAAAATAAAAATGTAATATTTTTGAAAAATTTTTTAAAAATTCATATTCACATTACTCAGTATTCTTTTTTCTGCATATTTGCCATAGAAATTCATGGCTTTATATTCTGCTTTATTCCCATTAGAAGCATTTTTCTGCTTTTACATATTCACCATAGATTTTTTTTTAATGACCATAAAATATGACACAGTTATGGTGAAGTATACTTAATCTTTTCCCTATTGTATATTTAGTGTGAGACCTGTTTTTCACTAGGAGATAGTATATGTAAGTACTAGGCAATATCTACACAGGAGACCCAAAGTAAATGTTTGTTGAACTTGCATAGATAATGCTGAGCTGAGCATCTTGTCCTTAGTCTAAGGGACCAATGCATCAGGAGAGGTAAGTCCTTAGGAGCAAGATTTTTGGTCACAGGGAGTACTCGGATGTTCTCACAGCTCTTGAAATGTATACTGCTCTCCAGAGCAGTGACACCGATTTCCAAGGTGCATTGCGTTTTCTTTTCAAATCAGTTAGGCACACAGTACAATGGATTGCATTCTCTTAGAATTTTCTTACTGTCTTTTTCTCGAAAATAGCAAAGCCATCCCAAGAATCCAAATGACAAGCACCGTAGCAAAAAGTGCAAGGACCCGAAGCCCCGGGTAAAGAAGCTGAAGTACCACCAGTACATCCCGCCAGATCAGAAGGGGGAGAAGAGCGAGCCGCCCATGGACTCCAACTACGCCCGGCTGCTCCAGCAGCAGCAGCTCTTCCTGCAGCTGCAGATCCTCAGCCAGCAGCAGCAGCAGCACTACAACTACCAGACCATCCTGCCTGCGCCCCTCAAGTACGGGCTGGGGTCGAGGCCGGCTCCTTAAAGCGGGGTGGACTGTGGTTGTTGATGAGGGACCATTAGTTGCTAAAGGTTGGATGTTGTGATTTACTTGTGCTCAGTGATTCTTTTCATTTTATTACCATCAAAGCTCACACAGTGTCTGAAGCCAGCACAGTGAGAATAGCCTCCCTTCCAGTCCATTTTTTGTCCTCCAGAACAGGTTCTGAACCTTTTGAGTTAGAAATGACTTTTCACAATTATTCATCCAGGAAAGATCTGCCTGTTCTTTACCTGAATAGTATTAGATGCTATGAGAAAAGCATAAAAAGTGTAAACCTGGTGGGCTTCCCTGGTGGCACAGTGGTTGAGAGTCCGCCTGCCGATGCAGGGGACACGGGTTCGTGTCCCGGTCCAGGAGGATCCCACGTGCCGCAGAGTGGCCGGGCCCGTGAGCCATGGCCGCTGAGCCTGCGCGTCCGGAGCCTGTGCTCCGCAACGGGAGAGGCCGCAACGGTGAGAGGCCCGCGTACCGCAAAAAAA